>NW_022589716.1:7663694-8091427 GCF_004348235.1 Phoca vitulina
TATATATATATAATTTTCTTTATCCATTCATTAGTCGATGGACATTTGGGCTCTTTTCATAATTTGGCTATTGTCGATAGTGCTGCTATAAACATTGGGGTGTATGTGCCCCTTTAAATCAGTGTTTTTGTATCCTTTGGGTAAATACCTAGTAGTGCAATTGCTGGGTTGTAGTTCTATTTTTAACTTTTTGAGGAACCTCCATACTATTTTCCAGAGTGGCCACACCAATTTGCATTCCCACCAACAGTGTAAGAGGGTCCCCCTTTCTCTGCATCCTTGCCAACATCTGTTGTTTCCTGTGTTGTTAATTTTAGCCATTCTGACAGGAGTGAGGTGGTATCTCATTGGGGTTTTGAATTGTATTTCCCTGATGATGAATGATGTTGAGCATTTTTTCATGTGTCTGTTAGCCATTTGTATGTCTTCTTTGGAGAAATGTGTGTTCATGTCTTCTGCTCATTTCTTGACTGGATTATTTATTTTTGGGGTGTTGAGTTTGGTAAGTTCTTTATAGATTTTGGATACTAACCCTTTATCCCATATGTCATTTGCAAATATCTTCTCCATCCCATAGGTTGCCTTTTAGTTTTGTTGATTGTTTTCTTCCCTGTGCAGAAGCTTTTTATCTCGATGAAGTCCCAACAGTTCATTTTTTTTTAAAGGAAGTTTCTTTTTTTTTTTAAGGATTTTTATTTATTTATTTGAGAGAGAGAATGAGATAGAGAGAGCATGAGAGAGGGGAGGGTCAGAGGGAGAAGCAGACTCCCTGCTGAGCAGGGAGCCCAATGCGGGACTCGATCCTGGAAGTCCAGGATCATGACCTGAGCCGAAGGCAGTTGCTTAACCAACTGAGCCACCAGGCACCGCGGAAGTTTCTCTTTTTTTTTGTTAAGGATTTTTACTTATTTATTGAGAGAGAGAGCGAGAGCATGAGAGGGAGGAGGGTCAGAGGGAGAAGCAGACTCCTTGCTGAGCAGGGAGCCTGATGCGGGACTCGATCCTGGGACTCCAGGATCATGACCTGAGCCGAAGGCAGTCACTTAACCAACTGAGCCACCCAGGTGCCCCTCATTTTTGCTTTTGTTTCCCTTGCCTCTGGAGATGCGTCTAGTAAGAAATTGCTATAGCCAAGGTCAAAGAGGTTGCTGCCTGTGTTCTCTAGGATTTTGATGGTTTCCTGTCTTACATTTAGGTCTTTCATCTATTTTGAGTCTATTTTTGTGTATGGTGTAAGAAAGTGGTCCAGTTTCATTCTTCTGCATGTTGCTGTCCAGTTTTCCCAACACCATTTATTGAAGAGACTGTCTTTTTTCCATGGGACATTCTTGCTTTATTAAAGATGAGTTGATCAAAGCGCCCCTGACTTTTAAATCATGTAGAAAAAAGAGAGAAGTTACAAACCAAACCAAATTACAATGATACTGGCTTTCATATTTACTGAGTTACCTTTATGAGTGTTCTTTATTTTTTTATTTTATTTTATTTTTAGAGAAAGAGTGTGCACGCTCTAAGTAAATGAAATTAAATTTTTAAAAATTAAATTTAATAAAAAATAAAAATAAATAAACAAGCAAATAGTTTAAATTTTCTCAGTTTTAATTTCTAATATCATAAACATCTATAGATATCACTCACATAAAATCTCTCTTAAGTCTTCATTAATTTTAAGAGTGTAATGCTCTGTGATTAAAAACTTTGAGACTCGGGCGCCTGGGTGGCTCAGTTGGTTAAGCGACTGCCTTCGGCTCAGGTCATGATCCTGGAGTCCCTGGATCAAGTCCCGCATCGGGCTTCCTGCTCGGCAGGGAGTCTGCTTCGTCCTCTGACCCTATCCCCTCTCAGGTGTTCTCTCTCTCTCTCAAATAAATAAATAAAATCTTTAAAAAAAAACAAAAAAAACCTTTGAGACTCACTACTCTAGGGTTTATTTCCTTTTTAAAAAATTTATTTATTTATCTTTTTTAAAAAAGATTTGTTTATTTGAGAGAGGGAGTGAACATGCATAAGCAGTGGGGAGGAGCAGAAGGAGAAGGAGAGAGAATCTCCAGCAGACTCCCTGCTGAGCACCAAGCCTGCCATGGAGCTCAGCTTAATCTCACCACCCTGAGATCACAACCTGAGCCAATATCAACAATCTGATGCTTAATCGACTAAACCACCCAGGTGCCCCAGCAATAATCTTTTAAACTGTACCACTGGCCCTCTTCTCCTTACTTATACTCCTCACTTCCCTTCTCTGACCACACCAGCCTCCATGTTGTCTCCAGGCTCGTGTTTATTTCCTCCTGTTTGTTCACTCATTTCTATCACTTCTCAGCCCCAATAGCTCCCCATCTGACATCATATGCACATTTATTAATTTGTATGTTGTCTGACTCACCCTCTAGAACAGAGGGTGTCTGTTCAATAGAAATATAATGCAGGGGTGTGGCGCTTGCTCGGTCAGTGGCGCATGTGACTCTTGATTTCAGGGTTGTGAGTTTGAGCCCCATGTGAGCTCGAGATTACTTAAAAATAAAGTCTTAAAAAAAAAAAAAAGAGGGGTGCCTGGGTGGCTCAGTTGGTTAAGTGTCTGCCCTTTGGCTCAAGTCATGATCCCAGGGTCCAGGAGGTATCGGGCTCCCTGCTCAGCGGGGAGTCTGCTTCTCCCTCTCCCTCTGCCCCTGTCTTGTGCTCGCTCTCTCTCAAATAAGTAAATAAAATATATATATTTTAAAAATCAGTGTTTGCTGAATGAATTCATGAAAGAATGAAATGGCTTTGCACTCCTTGGCACTGTCTCCTGGGCCTGGTCTAGGTTCCAGCCTTATGAGAACGGCTCTAAGCTGGCAACACTTACACATAGTACAGCAGCGCCACCTGCTGGGAAGTGGAGTCATCCTTCCATTAGAATCAGGCTTCCCCCATCAAGGCTGGTGGGACCGGCACAGGCTAGAGGTGGGCTCTGGAAGTCCAGAATGGTATTCTTCACTGGAGCCTTGGACCCTCAACTTGCCAAAGGTCTTTTCCAGACATTATCAGTATCACCGCGGCAACGATTTTTTTTTAACTTTATTATTTTTTAGTAATCTCTACACCTAATGTGGGGTTCAAACTCACAACCCTGAGATCGAGTCTCATGTTTCTCTGACTGAGCCAGCCAGGTGCCCCCCAACACAACTATTGTATTGAGAATCTCATGGGTAATTAGAAACAAGACCATGATGGGCTTCTCATTGCACGGTCCACACCTGAACCCTGGAAATAGCTACCGGAAAGAGTCTCCTACAAGCCAAATTTCTGCCCAGTCCTTCTAAACTTCTGTTTGATCTAGGCCTTTTGAGGACCTGCTGAAAGCCAACCTCCTCCAAGGTTGTGCTGTGTGTGTGTATGTGTGCACTCTCTCTCTCTCTCTTTCACAAACACAAGTTGTTCTTGCTTATAATGTTTGGGGATCCAGAAAGAGTAAGTATGTGTAAACTTGTCCTGAGTGAATAGCATGGTGGGTCTCCAATAGCAATCAACTTTCTGATCCAGGTGGGGAAAGCTCCTGGCAATGCTGAACGAACAAATCAGGATAAGAATAGTAACAATAATAATAATCACTAGCACTTACCTAGCATTTACTATGTGCCAGGCACTGTTCTCTTCATGCTCCTGTTCTTCACTCCATCCACTCCCCTTTAAGGTAGAAATCATAATTACTCTCATATTGCAGGAAGAAAACTGAGTGGAGGGGCCTTCGTTTGGTTCAAGTCATGATCCCAGGGTCCTGGAATCAAGTCCCACATCAGGCTCCCTGCTCAGTGGGAGTCTGCTTCTCCCTCTCCCTCTGCCCCTCCCCCCACTTGTACTCTCTTTCTCTCTCTCAAATAAATAAATAAAATCTTAAAAAAAAAAAAAGAAAACTGAGTGGAAAGGTAATAACTTGCCCAAGGCCATACTGTCAGTGAGTTGCCATACTGGGTTCAACTCTGGCAGAAGTATACCATGTTGTATATAGAATCTGGCCTCAACCTTATGAATTTTCTTATTTAGGAAATATTTACTGAGCATTTTTTAAAAAGATTTTATTTATTTATTTGACAGAGAGAGGGCACGCACAAGCAGGCAGAGCTGCAGGCAGAAGCAGAGGGAGAAGCAGTCTCCCCACTGAGCAAGGATCCCGATGCGGGGCTAGATCCCAGGACTCTGAGATTATGACCCGAGCCAAAGGCAGACACTTAACCAACTGAGCCACACAGGCGCCCCAACTGAGCATTTTTTTTCACAGAGACATACAGCAGTAAACAGTCTCTGCCAGAAGATAAGACAAATAAAACAGTTTACATGTAATATCTAGTAGTGATAAGCACTCTGAACAAAATGGCAAGAAACACATCCAACATACTCTTGCCAGGATTCAGCCAGGGCACTTTGTTAAAGGTCCCCTGGATCCTAGGGCAGACAGAAGTTCTTTCCTCACTTCCTACTGTGGGCTCAAGGTTGCAACAGGAGGTAATAAGAAATGAATAAAGAGGGCAGGTTCTGCCTAGAGGTGGCCACTTGGGCAGCCTACCAAAGCTCCACAAGAGTGGAAGAAGGATTCGATTTCAAGGTGAAACCAACTGGGAGGGCTGCACTGGGTGGGGGGCAGTCAAAGGTTGGGAGGACATGAGATTCAGGTAGGACCCAGAAGTATGGGCATTATTTGGACTTGTGCCCTCTGGAGCCAAGCCCTGATATATAGTAGGTGCTCAGTAAACGTGGTGAATGACTGTTAGAGACAATAAATGAAAAGAAAAACAGAGGGTGGGCGCCTGGGTGGCTCAGTCGGTTAAGCGACTGCCTTTGGCTCAGGTCATGATCCTAGGGTCCCGGGATCAAGTCCCACATCGGGCTCCCCCTGCTCTGAGGGGAGCCTGCTTCTCCCTCTCCCTCTGCCTGCCACTCCTCCTGCTTGTGCTCTCTCTCTCTCTGTCGAATAAATAAAAATAAAATCTTAAAAGAAAAAAAAGAAAAACAGGGTCTGCCTGGGTGGCTCAGTCCTTAAGCATCTGCCTTTGGCTCAGGTCATGGTCCCAGGGTCCTGGGATCGAGTCCCGCATCAGGCTCCCTGCTAGGCAGGAAGCCTGCTTCTCCCTCTTCCACTTCCCCTGCTTGTGTTCCCTTTCTCGCTGTGTCTCTCTCTGTCAAATAAATAAATAAAATCTTAAAAAAAAGAAAAAGAAAAACAGAAGGTGTGTTGGTAAGTGTACATGTGAATGAGAGCCCAGAACCTCAAAAGCTCCCAGAGGCCCACATATTGGCAGCCAGACTCATCTGGATGGGTAGAAGTTAGGTGGGCAACAGATACTGTTGGGAATCTAGGAAGCTTAGTGTGAAAGGGACAGCCCACCTCTGATGAGTGCAGGTCTAGATTCTCAGCTGGGTTTAAAGCTGTTGTTTTTTTATAGTCTCCAATAAGATGATCAGAAATAGCTCCAAGGAGATGGCAGAGCTGGTGGGCCCCTGGAGGCTCCCCTAGTCAACCCCTTAGGCTCTAGAGGGCAGTGCAAGTCAAGATGGCCAGGAGATGGCCCATGACTCACAGCCAGTAGAAGAAACAGACTGAAATTTAACCGACCTTAAGGACACTCCAGAGGCTCCTAGCCTAGAGTCCCTCCAAGCACTGCCAGATGTTTAGGACCCTTTTAAATTATAGGCAAGATTGTGGGTGTAGGGAGTGTTTGGGAAAAGTGTTAATAGCTTTTTCAGATTATGGAGGTAAGGAAGTTTGGGGACCCTTGCCACAGGGAATGAAATCCATGGTACCCCCTTCCCAGGCTCTGTCCCAGACAGGACCTAGGCTGCCTTTCCAAATGTTGACTGGCAGCCCCACCTTCTCCCTTGGGGCCTGCCGTTGAGTACTCAGCCACCCCATCCAGGACTCTCTCTGTGTCCAATCAGAGGGATGGCAAGAAACAAGACTTTCTCCCGTCCATGGGGGCTGCTGGGCACAGCTGGGAGCTTGGAGCAGCTTCCTGCAGCTGCTGGGGACAGGAAGCCAAGGAATGTGTGTGCTTCCCTGGCTTTCCTGGGACCCAACTGTCCTGGCACTGCAGTCACTGGGCTCTACCAGGCCCCACTCTGGGCCTCACTGTTGGTACATTTTATCCCATTATGAAAGGAATCTGGAACAGATGACTCTAGTGTTGGGCAATGCAAGTCCAGCTGCGTATCTTGTTAGTGCCCCTATCTCCTTCCCTGGGCCCCCCCTACTTGACCTCACTCCAGACCATTCTGCTCAGAGTCAGGCAAGTTCCAGCAAAGTCTAGGAGGCCTGGTCAGGGCCTGCTCGGGCAGTCACCTTTGCCCCATTCTTGTCCATCTGGCCAGGCCTAGACAGGCTCTGATACTGCTCAACCCCTCCTGGGAATTTAGTAAGCCAGCAGGAAACACAGAGGCTCCCCTCCCGCAAAGACTCAGCTGCAGTGACCCCCCTCCTCCAGGTGGCCACCTTAGCCCAGGCAAGCTGCTTGACTCCCCTCCACACACCTGGATTCCTGTGTGCAGCTCTCCACCCCCTGCAGAGTGGAAACACATGCTTCTTAGTTGCCCCAGCTGTGACTTCTACTTTTCCGCTTTGGGCCTTCTTGCATGTCTGGGGACAGAGTAGATGCTCAGTAAAGAAAGAGCTTTGTGATTTGACTTGCCTACTTCGCTGCCCTCCACCCAGTTCCTTACCTTTTACAATTCAGGACTGAAGTGAGCTTAGATTAAATGCCAGAACTGCGTAATCCGATAATCCTGCAGAAATTTATAATCGGGCTATCTTGAGAATACCTCTGTCCAACCACTGGCCCCCCGGCCTTTTTGCTGCTTTCTGAAATAGGCTGGCTGACCTGGAGGCCTCTGCCTTTTCTTCCTCACTAAGGTTGCCCTGAAGCCTCTTCCCTCCCTTACTGGTTCCTGACTTACTCTCACAGCTCAACAGTGTCAAGACTCCACTGAGGGGAGGCCGAGTGGCCACTGGCTATGTGCACAAGTGGGGAGGGAAGACAGGGACCTGGTCATGTTTCTTCCAAGTCTGGAAGCCCCTCTCCTGAGTCCAAGGCCTCTGCGTCCTGCCCCCCCCCCCCCCCCCCCGGGTCCGGCTACTTGAAGTTTTGATGCAACTGTATCCATTCATTCCCTCCTTCAGCAAGCATCAGTGGAGTCCCTTACCCTGGGCCAGGCACAGTGAAGGCTGTAAAAGTGAACACAGATCCACAGCTTGGCCACTTCCTGTGTAACCTTTGGTAAGTGACTTAAATCTTGGGCCTCAGTTTCCTCATCTGCAACATGGGGCCAATAATTGCCACAGAGGGTTGTTGGGAGGCACGGAGAAATTTTGTGTGTCCAGGGGTGCAGGACAGAGCCCAGTGATGGTAGATGTTATTATAAAGGGCCATCTTTGCCCTCTAGGAGCTTGGGGGTCTCCCAGAGACAATGGGAAGTCAGATGCTGGGAAGGCTTGAGGGTGTTGTTCTTAAGTAGGATAAGCAGGACTTGGGTAGGTGGAGGAAGAGGGACCCTCACAGGTGGTACTCTGCAGGGAGTTGGGGAGAGGGTATGAGACTGGTGGGTTTCGACTAGCCTAGGGCATGTCCTTACCGCCCACAGTAGTGTAGAGTGGGGCTTAAATTTATCCTGCGGGTGGCTAGAATTCCTGAAGGTGTGCCGGCTTCTGGAGTTTGGGCTCCAAAATGCCGATTGGATTCTCTGGGAAATCTCTCCAGAAGGCTCCAGGAGGCCTCATTTTCAATCAAATGTTCATTCATTCATTCCAATTTTATTAGGTACATTCTAAGTGCCGGGCCCTGCCCCAAGTTCTAGAAGTTCCTGGAATGGAGGGGTGGGAGTAGACAGACACAGATCATCCAGTCTGTGCTAGGTTTAAATTTTTAAATCTGACATACTAATATGGTGGGCTCAGCAGGGATCCAGAACAGGGACACCTGCCCAGGCCAGAAACAGACTGGGATGAGCAGGAATGAGGTAGGCTAAGAGGGAAAAGAATGCTGTGGGCAGAAGTGTTGCATGTGGGAGGGCTTGAGAGGAGCTGGCAAATGCCTGGTGTGTTTGTAGCAAGTGAAAGAGGTTCCATGTGACCTGGGTCATGCGCAAAGAAAAAACTGGGGTGGGGGCACCTGGCTGGCTCAGTCAGTAGAGCAGGGTACGCTTGATCTCGGGGTGGTGAGTTCACGCCCCACGTTGGGTATAGAGATTACTTACATAAATAAATAAATATTACCAAAAAAACCCAAACAAACAGTAGGTTCTACACCCAATGTGGGGCATGAATTCACCACCCTGAGATCAAGCGTCCCCTGCTCTTCTGATGAGCCAGCCAGGCACCCCTGGGCATAGAGCCTACTTCAAAAATAAAAAATAAAAACTGGGGTACAAAAGGACTGGGGGTAGGTATTGAGAGAAGCGGAAGTGGAGATGTATGGGGAGGATGCATGGTGGAGAGGTGGGAGGTAAGGTATTGGAGGGGAGGGGCCAAGCTGGGCAGGTGAGGGGGATGTGAAGGGAGAGTGAGGAGTCCCTATCCTCCAGCAGCAGGAAGTCAGGCAGAGCCCTGAGTAGGACAGGTAGGTTTGGGTTTGGAAGTTGGTTCTTGCTGCTCCCACATGAGGACTGGGTCAGTGGGTAGTGTGAAGGTAGCCTCCCACAGAGGACAAGGCCCCACAGTCCTTCCTCCCCGAAGCCCCCTCCCATTGTTTTATGGGAGAAGATGCTCAGAAGACCAAGGCCCGAGAAGACAAGGGAGACGTGCAGGGTAGGGGCAGGCACCTCACCCTCAGGCTGACGGAAGGCAAGGAGACCTTGGCCCTAGAGGAGCCTGGGAAAAAGGCAGCTGTTGCTTCTTGCAAAGGTGCAGGTGGCCCACAGCTGTGGTGGGTCTCCAGGACTGGAGGTCAGGGACATTTGAAAGGCACGGCTGTGGGGGGCCATTGTGACAGGGGAGGAGAAGGTCCTGGCAGTTCAGCCTGAGGCAATGCCTCAGTGGTCCAGCTGTCAGGGAACAGCTGCGAGCCCAGAAGAGGGAGGGAGCCGGGGCAGCAGCAGGTGAGGAAGCTCCCTGGTCACTGGGCCGTGGGAATGGAGAATGGCAGCCAGGGGAGAGATGGGGGTGGGGTGGGATTGGGGGAAGGGGAGCATCTGCTTGCTCCCTTGCATTCAGATGCAACTGGAATACCCAGGGAAGGAAATGCTTGGGTAGAGAAGGGAGCTAGGGAGGAAGCCAAGTGCTCTCCTGCCCCTTCCAGAGGTTCCCCTGAAATCCATCCTCCTGGGGTGCATTGCCTCCCTCAGGACCCCTCTGGAGCCCAAGCCCACACTAGTCCCTGGGTTGCTTTTTCCCCTCTCTTCCCCTCCTCAGCTCCTCATATGCACCTGTGTCCGGGCCCTTCTAGGAAGGAGAGGAAACAACCATGGGCCTTTTGTAAAACTTTGGCCAACAAGGGTCAGAAAGGGAAAGGGTCTGGAGAGGGAAAGGGGTTTGCCCAAGTGCCCAGTCAGTCAGAGGCAGGCACCAGGACCCCTGCCTGTGTGCACCCAGCCCTTGGGGCCTCAACCCTGGCCTGCCCACTAGTACCCACCCGCTTTAAGTGCAAGGAGGCCTGTGGGTACCCCAGGCCCTGCCTCCTGTGAGCTGAGGGGACCCACTGGGGGTGAGATTGGTCCCAGTGTCTGTGGGTGCTGCAAAGAGGCCTGTAAAGAGGCCCAGTTTTCTGCCTACCTCAACACCAGGGCTGCTGACATTGAATTAATCCCCGAGGGTCCCAGGCAGCAGGGTACAAGGAAGTTTCAGGCAGAAGGAGGGTAGGGGGTCAGCTGAGGCCAGCCTTCTTTCCTGGGGCCCCTCCAACATGAAATGAGCAGCTGCTGGGCCCTGGCTCTGAGATCCAGGATATCCCTTTCAGAAGCAGCCTTCCCTCTACCCCCATGTCCCCACCTTTGTATTATACCAGCTGCCACATTCACTTCTGTGCCTGGGGGCATGGGGATGGGCTGGAGGAGGCAGAGATGATATGTTTCTTAGAAAGAAAGAGAAGGAAGGAAGGAAGAAAGAAAGAAAGAAAGAAAGAAAGAAAGAAAGAAAGAAAGAAAGAAAGAGAGAAAGAGAGAAAGAAAGAAAGATTTTTTTTCACCTTTTCTGGAAAAACTCTCCAGCCATCATGAACGTGTCTTTTTGTCCGGGTCATGTCAACGCCTCTGCACAGAGCCATCACCATGCTTGCAGCCAGCCGTGCCTACACCCAGAGGCTCAGAGCTCTAGCTTCAGGCTGGGGTCTCTCTCACCTCAAGGGCCCATACTGCACTCAACCTCCAGGGCTTCCCACTTCAGGCCTTCTTGGTCTCTGGGGTCCCTTGTCAGCTTCAGCCCACTGATGGACATAGACCCTCTCCTGCTCATTCATGGGTGACCCCAGCCAGGACCTCAGTCCAGCTGGGTAAATGGCAACTGCAAGGAGGGACCTTTGAAGGTCACTGGCCTTGAGCAGTAACCAGGAGGGAGAGATGGATGGATCAGCTGACCAAGGCCTCCCTTGCCTGCCAGATGACACCCTTCCTGTCACCCTAGCTGTGCACCTGTGTGTTTGCAACTGTCTCTGGCAACACCCTCAGGGGAGTTGGGTAGGTGACTGCCCTGGACCCTGTCTTGGGGCAGGACCCTCCCCCTACTCCACACTTCCCACCCCATCCCCCCTACTCTCTCCCACCTCCACCTTGGCCCAGCCCATGGACTTCCTTCCAACCAGGAGTTGGTGCTAGGTGCTCGGTTCTCCCTGTGGGACTCTGCAGGGTCTCTCCTAAGCCCTGACCTGTAGCACCTACTAGGAGCTGCCCAAGGCCAAGGGAACGAATGTTCCCTCCCCTTCTTCTTCCTCCTCTGGGGCTAGGAGGAGGGATGCCACCTCTCTGCATTCCAGGCGAAGGTGGAGGCAGGGAAAGTGAGAAATGTTGTCTCTAAATGCTTGTTCCGACTTGACTTCTGTGGTGCCTGGTGCCCTTCCCCCACAAGACCCCATCTCTGCCCCTACCCCTGCCTGCTCTCCCAACTCTCTTTCCCCACCTACCAGAAGCAGGAGGGGCTCCAGGGCTGGGGCCAAGCTGCTGCCCCCTCATTCCTCACCCCACCACATTCCTTCCAGGAGGCCTGAGGCACCATCCCCACTCCCCTCCTTCTTGCTCCCACCCTTCAGCTTCCATGCCCCTTGCTCTTGGGATCCTATACTCCTGGCAAACCCCAGCCTGGTTCAACGCACCTCTGGTGCCTACCCTCCCACCAGTTGTTCTTTGTCGTTTGTTCACTGCTCCATTCACTGCTCAGGCCATGGCTACCTCAGAGGTTCCTCAGACCTGCCTGCCCGCTTCTTCCTCTGTTTTACCGTGGCCATTCCCTAGGCCTGTGCTATTCCTTCCCTAGAAAACCCCAGGGCTCCCTCCTTCACCTCCTGCAGGACTTACTTCCCTGATGAACTGGACCACAGAGCAGCCCCTGGCCCGCCCTCCCATCCCTTGATCAAGGGGACTGACTTACTGCCTGCTGATCTCAGCCCCTCATTGACTTATTATTTAGTCTCTATCTTGTTACACTTGAATGTGGGCTCCACAACAGCAGGGCTTGTTCCTTTCATCCCTCACTGTGTTCCCAGCATACAATAGACTCAGTAAATATCTGTGCATTGACAACGCGTGATAGATGTTTCATCCTGGTCCTGACTCAGCCATTTAAAGTGATCTTCTATCACTCTCAGCGAGCTGGCAAGTCTGAAGCCCACACACATGGGGTCACTTGATGATGGGACGACCAAGAAGCTCAGAGAAGGCAAACAACTTATGAAAGATCACACAGTGAACTTAGCTTTAGGTCCCAGTGGGGACTTATTCTTCATATGGACACAATGGGAAGCTTGACTGAGGAGCTAACATCCACTCTTTATCCTTTTATTAGCGTCCCTCAAATTGGCTCCCAGAAATGTTGGGGATTCCCAGACCACAGGTGGGCCTCCTAGAGACCCTGCCTGTCTCTGTCAGCATTCAGCCTAGAACAAAGACTGTCTACTTGGGTCCAATACATTCCAGTGTTCCGAGGTCATACCCAACAGCCACGATAACAGAATGAGAATCAGCGATTGTTGGGAAACCCATTAACGTCTCTCTTTTTTTTTTTTTTTTAAGATTTTATTTATTTATTTGACAGAGAGAGAGAGACAGCGAGAGAGGGAACACAAGCAGGGGGAGTGGGAGAAGGAGAAGCAGGCTTCCCACGGAGCAGGGAGCCCGATGTGGGGCCCGATCCCAGGACCCTGGGATCACGACCTGAGCCAAAGGCAGACACTTAACAACTGAGCCACCCAGGCGCCCCTCATTAACGTCTCTTGACTAAAGGGCCCCTAAGGGGAGCCCAGGCTGATGAGAAAAACAGGCCCAGATCTTAGGTCCCCTCTGAGAGGACGAGGTGTTTCTGTCCTGAAGAAGCCAGTGGTGGGGCCCTGAGCCAGACCTAGACACATGACTGAGAGCAGAGAGAGACTGCCAATCTGGCTGAACCAGGACCGTAAGGTAGCTTCTCCCACTACTGGGTCTGGGGGCTAGCTGGTCAGTGACTGAAGAGAATTAACAAATAGGACCTTCAGTCTGCTTGCTTCCACCGGCTGCCTGGCCAAGACCAGACATAATCTGGTCTTTAGTCCAGTGTTCAAGGCCGCAAGCCCAGTGTTTTAGGAACAGTCGCCCAAAGTCAGCCTTGGAGGACTGTCTTATCTCGGAGCCAGCGGGGAGTGGAATGTGACTGAGGCATTTGTGTCCACTGAGGGGGAAGAGGTGATTTTTATTCATTCAATCAACACTTATTCTTGCCGTGGGGTTGATGTCCCCACAGGACTGTCTACTTGTGGAGGGGCAGGTGTGGAAGCTGCCACCTGGCTGACTGGAGGCAGGCCTTGAGCCAGACACGTAGAAAGGGGTCTAGTGGAAGAACTGGAGTGAAGGGCCCTGCAAGAGAAGGAACTGACTTCTGGGAAGGCTGGTGGTGACCCGCAAACACGCCTACTGGCAGTTTCTCCCGGATGAACTTATCAGCCCTTTCTTTCTGCCAGAGCTGCCAGACAATCTGCCTTCTGTTAAATCCAGACAAAAGGGACCCCTCCCTTGCCCTGACTTGGCTGGCCCTGCTTGGGCATTTGGGGCAGGAGCCTCCATCCTCAGCTAGCACTGCCCCTTGCCCCTCTTCATTGGGCCTGGGGGAGCAGCAGCGACAGGAGCCTCTCTTCCTCTGGAAGAGTCTGAATCTGGGCCCTGGCCCTTAGCCTTCAATTCCTTGGGAACATGCCAGAGTAAAAAGTCCTGGAATCCTAGGACCAGAGGAAAGTTTGGTCCATGTCGGTGTCTGCTGGATTTTTATCTGAGCTAGAACCAAAGCTTTAGCTTAAATCATATTGGTCCCAGGTAAACACTGGGGCATTTGCCTTAGGCTTTGCACAGGGCTTGGACCCTTGGTGGTGACTACCAACCAGGAAGTGAGGCAAGCAACATCTCATTCTTTCCTTCTCAAACAGAAACGGAGCCTCTACTATGTGTAGGCAGTTAGGTGGTGGTTGTAATATGGGGCCAAGCAGATTGGTCTCTGGCCTCAAGGGCTCATACTCCAGTGGGGGAGACAAACCTTAATCAGATAATTTTTCTGGAGCCTCTGGCTTGGGATCTAAGTGGAGGAAACACTGGAGGCTGAAGGGCCAGGAGAGTTGAGGGCTATCAGGCCTGAAGAGCCCTATTCTCAGCTTCTGATCAATCCTCCCCCAGCCCATACCACATGGGCCCTGTGAGCAGCTCCTCTTGGGTGTTCTCTGGACCTCACTTTTGGCTATGCCCAACTGGCTGTGAGCATCATCCCAGGTGGCCTAGGCCCTCCTGGGTCTAGAATAGCTCCCAAGGGTGAGTCATTGGGGACCTTGTCCCGAGCACTAGGATGGGTTATGTAGTTCCCTGGTAGGGGAAAGGCTTTGACTCTCAGGACTACAGAGAATAACAGGCCTTTCCTTTATAGACCCCACTTAACCTGGGGCCCATGAGGACAGCTGTCCACCTCCCTCTTTCCTATGGGCTCCGTAGGAGCTGATTGGGCTCCAGCTGGGGCTAGTTAGGCCCCAAAAGGCTGGTCAACTCTGGCCAGCCAGGCCATCTGCCTTCTAGGGCCTGGAATAGGGGGTTGGGGAGAACAAAATGAAGAAAGCCAACAATGACGCCCAGAGGTTAGAGCCATTCTGGCCTGGGGGGTGGAAAACATGTGAGATCTGCCAGGACTGAAGGGCTAGGGAAGGGGGAGAGCATTAGGGCCAGCCTGGGAGCCACAATGCCTCCAACTGAACCCCAAACCTAGATTGGCAAGTACTGGAAAGTATTTGACTATAACAGCTTTAGGCATGCTCTGGTTGTTGTTCTCTCCTTCCAGGACTATCCCACCTTCTGGGACCATCTAATTGAGGCCCCTTCCTGTGGGTCAGAAATCTGGAGGCTGCTTAGGCATGGGGCACTGGGACTCTGGAGGCCAGAATGAGGCCTGGTGCTTCATCTGGGAAGACCAGGGCCAAAAAGGAAGAAGGGGAGTTACTCTGGCTTCCATGGATGGTCAGTGAGGACTAGAGTGGCCAGCAGCTTCTGTGCAGATGGTAGGAGGGAGGTACTTTAGGAGGCCAGTACCCACTGATGTCTTTTGTTTTGGAAAAACATTTATATATAACTATACAGTCAGGCACTGAAATACCCAGCAGAACCTAGGGCTGCAAACTAGTGCCTGGTGTATGTTGGGTTGGGTGTATGTGTGTGTGTGTGTGTGTGTGTGTGTTTGTGTGTGTGTGTGTGTGTGTTGACTTGGTAAACTGAAGAAGTGAATGAGAGAATATATTTGATTTAGAAACCCAAGTAACTTTTCACATTCTTAACCTTTTCAAAGCAGCAGAATTTTAAATTTGGATTTGAGAGGCCATTAATTTTTTAGTTTTAACATCTGAAGGGATGGTTTGGAGACTTTCCCCTGGCTTTTAGTTCCTTTTCTAGTCTGTGTGAATGAGGTTTGGAGGCTATGCATTTAAGTATAAAGAATCAAGGGGCATCTGGCTGGCACAGTTGCTAGAGCATGAACCTCTTGATCCCAGGGTTGTGAGTTCCAGCACCACGTTGGATCTAGAGATTACTTACAAAAATAAAATCTAAAAAAAAAAAAAAAAAAGGAATCACAAACAGGTATGTGCATTTGGGAGATGACTTTCCTTTCAGCTCTCTGAAATGTATTTCTCCCAGCAATGACGCCCCTCTTTAAGGAGGGAGAGAAGGCCAGGGAGATTCACACCTGTCTGGATTCAGGGAGGACCGCCTGGCAGGCAGCAGCCAGTTGTGTTCAGAATGTGCTCTCTGACAAAAGTGCAGGCTTGGAATTCCAACCTGGACACAGGCCCAGGAGGGAATGGACACATCCTGAGCAGGATTTGGGAGCTAAAGGGAGCAAAGCCCACTATGCATGCCACCCCCAGACCCATCCAGTACTTTTTCAGGTCTCTGGGGCCGTAGGGGTTGGAGGCCATAGGTAAGCCCTGGGGGGAGGGAGAGCACCTTTAGGACTCTCCCCTTGAAGGGAGAAGGACCTCAGCAGTAACCTCCGCTCCTTACTCCCCCACCCCCTGAAAGAATGCGGGCCACAAGTAGAGAGTGACCAGCTCGCCAGCGGGTCAGAGCTATTTCTGGCGCCAGAGGAGGCATCGGATTCCGGAGTTCGGGGGCAGGGGGAGGGGACAGGGTCAGGCCTGAGGCGCTTCCCGGACGCCCTCGCCGGCTAGGGGCTAGGCCTTTGGAGAGAGGCCAGCTTCCCGCCCTTCCGGCTCTCGCCTCAGTTTCCCCATCCGTGTAAGGGCCAAGCAACAGGATCATCCTTAGCGATTTAGAGGACGCTTCCTGATTGTTTTCATGGCTTAGAAATACCTCTTGATTTGCGTTCGAGAGAAATGAGGAGGGCCAAAAAATAGGTGGTCATTTGAGGCAGGGCCAGTTTTCGAGCCCGACCACCCTGGGTCGGAGGGACGAGTCTCAGTGGCCCGAAGGCCTGAGGTTGGGCGGGGCGCCCCTCCCCCCACTACCAGACGAGAGGGCTGGGGGCAACCCGGACGGGCCGGGGCGTGTCCCGGGGACGGACCCGGCCGGCCGCGGGGCGTGGCTTCCAGGGTGGGGCGTGTCTTTTCGGGCGGGGGCGTGGCGGGCCAATGAGCAAAGCGGCGCGGATGGAGGCGGGGCCTGTGCGCGGGTGCGGCGCGCTGCGGGGCGGCGGACGCAGGCAGAAGCGGGCGTCGCGCGGACTGCTGGTCGATGCCGCGCGGAGCTGGCGGCGGGATTGGTTGCGGCACTCGCGTGTCAGGCGGTTGCTAGGCTCCGGCCGCGCGCCCCGCCCTCGCGCTCGTCGCCCTCTCACCGCCCGGTACGTGCTCGCGCGGAGGCTGCGGTGCGGCGCTCGCGCTCCTCGGGCTCGGCGGCGGCAGCGGCGGCGACGGCAGCTTGGCGCCGAGTCCCCGGGGAGCGGCGGCGGCGGCGCGGCGTCTTGCGGCCGGGAGGAGCAAACACCTGCCGCGGCCCGCCCGCCGGCGCTCGGTGAGTGCGCCGCCCGTCCCCTGCCGCCGAGCCTGGCAGCCCAAGCCCCCATCCCCGTGGCCGGCCGAGCCTCCCGAGGAACACCTGCTGCTCGCGGTTTGGCCCGGGGTGGGGACACGGTTGTGGACGTCTTTGCGGGTGAGGCAGCGGCGCGGCCCGGGGAGAGCCGCCCCCCTCCTCTCGGCCCCTCAGGCGAAGGCTCAGGGCGTTCCGCGGCCGGGCCCGGGCTCCGCGCCGCGGCGATGGGCCAGGCCTCAGCCCGGCCCGCGCTCCGGGGAACGCGGGGCCTGCGCGTTGGCCACAGGCGTGTACGGCCTTTGGGCCGCCCCCTGGGCTTGCAAAGAGGGTGGTCGCGCGGCCCAGTTGGGCGGAAGCCGGAGGATGGGGCATTGACCCCCCGCAGGAGGCGTGGAAGGGCGCCGCAGCCGCTGGGACCTGAGCTGCTCAGAGCCTTGGGGTCACCCCCCCTCCCCCCGCCACACACACACACACACACACACACACACACACACACACACACGAGCTGCTCAGAGCCTTGGGGTCATTCCCCTTCCCCCCCACCACACACACACACACACACACACACACTCACACTCACACACTCTTGAGCTTCTTTGGAAGCCTCCTGCCTTTTCACCTTTTTACTTGGTGTTTGGAAAACCAGATTGACCAGCGGGTGTATGTGTAAAGTGTCTCCAGAGAAAATGCTGTCTCGGCTTAGAATCCTGCCAAAAATTCCGAGTTAATTTCATACAAACTCAAGTGCTAATTAAAAATGCATATTTTAATCTCTATGACATGTGAAGCTCTTAGGTTTGTAAACTGACTTACTTCAGAATTAGTTTTAATGATGATCATGAAGTTTTGCTTTGGTGGAAGCTAGAGCCTGGGACAACACGTTTATAGCCTAAAGTTCTAACTTAAGAGCCGGGCCTGCTATTTCCCTAAATAAGCGAGGAGAAGCGATTCCTGGCATGGAACCCAGACTCAGTGCAGGGAGGTGGTGTTTATAGGACATAAGCCCAGATAAAGAGTTGGATGTGCTACCAGGTGTTTTGGAGTCTGGTGTAGATGGGATATTGTAACTTTATCAGGTTGTTCTATGCTTAGTGTTCAGAGACGTGATAATTTTGGAATGTCCCTGTTTTAAAAAAGATTCAACCTTGGAGACATAAAAATCTCTAGTTGGAGTATGGAGAAGTTGAATTGAACTTTGCTGTGGAGCCAAGAAATAAGAGCTCATGGCCTGCATGTTTAAAGGAGGCTGAGGAGCCATTTCTTAGAGAAATCAGATTTGAGGAGAGAGTAGGATGCATAGTGTGAGCCTGTTCAAAGCCTGTGGGAGACTGTATGAAAGGAAGAGTAAGCAGTACTATATAGGCAACAAACACCTGGTTGGAACATGAAAGCTCTTGTTGATATGAGCCTTGGTTGAAAGAGGAAGAAAGCAAGTCTTAACTGTTCTTGGAAAAGTTGATTTGTGGCAAAATACATTCATTCATTTAATGAATATTTGGCTTCACTATTTGGCCTAATTTTGTGGTAGGTTCAGGGTACCCATGTAAAAGAGGCTGGTTCTGCCCTTAAGGAACACAGTTTCAGGGACAGTGGGGATTAAGGAACCTATGATTGATAGTATCTGCCCACTAAGTGTGCTCACATGGTGCTTTGGGAGCCTGAGGAGAGGGAATTCCTAAGCTGAGGCTTGCAGGGCCAGCAGGAATTAGCTGGGGGACAGCAAGGTCTGGACACAGGGAACCACATGTACATGAGCTCCTAAAATAGCACCTGTGAGTCCTCCAGCTTGGCGAGTGGGATCTCTAGGCCTTTCTCATTGTGCTTGGGAGTTCAGACTTTATCCTCAGGGTGCAGAAGCCTGAGAAGGCTTTTAAACTAGTGGAGTGGCAGGGTCCAGACCTATGTTTAGAAAGATCTTGCTGGTGGCCACATAGGTAGTGTCAGGGAGAGGAGGGGTTCAGGACCTCTGGCTGTGAGGTCAGCCAGTAGAGGAGAGATGAGGAGGGAGGAGGAGCCAGCTGAGAGGCTGAAAAGGTTGAGCCAAGGGAATGCCAAGCTGGGGTTGTGGGGGGGCAGGGAGAAGAAGCCTGTATTCAGGAATGTGTGGGTCAGAAGACAGAGCATGACCAAGGATTTAACTATATGTTCTGCAAGTTAGCTGGTGTCTGTTAAACACTGAGAGTGGTGGGGTAAGAGGGGGACCCTGGAGCCACTTAGACTGAGATTGTTTAGGAAAGAAGAGGCATGGCATTTGATTGTTAAAAATCTTTTTTTTTTTTAAAGATTATTTATTTATTTATTTGACAGAGACACATCGAGAGGGAACACAAGCAGGGGGATTGGGGGAGGGAGAAGCAGGAGCCCAACGTGGGGCTCGATCCCAGGACCCCTGGATCATGACCTGAGCGGAAGGCACACGCTTAACGACTGAGCCACCCAGGCGCCCTTGATTGTTAAAAATCTTATCTCTTGAACTTGAGGCATTGCATTTCCTGTTGGGCAGGGCTGTTGTATCCATCTCAGAGTAGAGGTGTGTTCATTCTTTTCTTTTTTTTTTTAAGAGGTGTGTTCATTCTTGACACAGATGAGAGTATGTTCATCTCTTTATCTCACAGTTGTTCCAGCCTTTCCTGCTTTCTGAGGGTCAGTGATGTGATAGAATACATCAGCCACAGTCAAGGGCCTTCTGTTTCTGGTCTATGTGCATCATTGCTAATGGTTATGAGAATCCTTTATATTGACTGAGGAAGCAGAGTCCTAGATGAGGGAATGTTCCCAAGGACACACGGCTGTCATCATGTGGCAGTCAGGATTTGAATCCAGGTTGAACGTTTGGCTATGCCCACCTGTGTTTGTGTTGCATCAGACTGATGATGGTAGCCTTGGTTGGGTGCTTCTCTAGTGAAGACCAAGCCCAGGTGTTTGGTGGTGGGCACAATGCCAGGGCAATATGGGAGAAGTGATCAGGGACTCCACACAGAACTCCAGGAACATGCTGTGAGGGACCATTCTCAGAAACTAGGATTTGTCTGAGCTTTCTTGGGGCCTTTACTGGTGCTCTGGGCACTATGCTGAAGTAAGCCAAGGAGTCTGGGTCCTAGGCTGGGGAGGGCAGGCTTTAGGGTGGGATTTCAATTGAACTGGACCCTCAAGAAAGGTTAGTGGTTTGATTGGTGAAGGAGTTGATGGCAGGAAGGTCACAACTCTGTGGAAGGAAAAGAAGTGAACAGAGGCAAGGAGTGGGGAGAGAGAAGACAGGGCACCTTTTTTGTATGTTCTAGAAGGTTGGCTTGGAACCAGAAGGAACTTGGAGCACAGCTGTGGCGGTTTGAAGGTCTTGGAGCACAGCTGTGGTGGTTTTAAGAAGTGACCCTGGGGTGCCTGGCTCAGTCAGTGAAACATGGGACTCTTGCTTTTGGGGTTGCGTGTTTGATCCCCATGCTGGGCATAACATTTATTTAAAAACTTTTTTTTTTAATATAAAAAAAAAAGCCCCCATTGTGACTGTGGAGACTGGACTGGAGGCAAGTTGGTTACTCCTGTGGTCCAGTAAGGAGACTGGGGACCTGAACAAGGACAGTGGTCAGCGGGGGCATGAGGAGAGAGAAAGAAGGTTCAACATGAGGCAGTTCAGCAGACATTAGGGACCTGAATGGTGCTGGTATCATCAGGGATCTACCGTTGAATAGAAGGGGCAGGAGGTGACAGTGGAATGTAAGCCAGCATCAGCCAAGCACTGGTAAGGACATGAGAGACTCGGAATAAACAGGGGCGCCTAGACTGCAAAACGAGGGGAAGGCTGAGTCTGTGGCAGGCAGGTGAGATGAGGGGCTGTCCTTGGGTGACCTGAAAAAGGTGGAGGACTGAAAGACCAGGCCATGCCTGAGGACCAAGGAGTAGAGCCAAAGGAAGTGTCCTTGGGGAAAAGTGGGGCAAAGGCTGACGTGAAAGGTTCAGCTGGGCCAGTGGGGTGTCCCTGGAAGTTCTGAGTGGGATAGTGCTTGTGTCCCAGTTTTGAGTCTGTTGCAGGGGTGCAGTTGAAGGAGGTAGAAAGTAGATGTATAAAGAAGGAGGTAGGGGCGCCTGGGTGGCTCAGTCATTAAGCATCTGCCTTCGGCTCAGGTCATGGTCCCAGGGTCCTGGGATGGAGTCCCACATCGGGCTCCCTGCTCCGCGGGGAGTCTGCTTCTCCCTCTCCCATTCCCCCTGCTTGTGTTCCCTCTCTCACTGTGTCTCTCTCTGTCAAATAAATAAATAAAATCTTAAAAAAAAAAAAAAAAAAGGAGGTAGAAAGGGTGGTTGAAAGAAATGGCAAGGAAGGGGTGTACGCAGGGAGGAGAAACCGTGATTTGTTGACCCACTTGGTGGGTAGGGAACTAGTGTCTTTTAAAATGTCTGCAGTTTAGATCTTGGGGTCATGAGTTCCAGCCCTGCATTGGACCCCACACTGGGCGTGGGGTCTACTTAATAAAAAAATATGAATTAAAAAAATTGGGGGCACCTGAGTGGCTCACTTGCTTAAGTGTCTGACTTTCAGCCTCAGCTTAGGGCTTGATCTCAGGGTCGTGAGTTCAAGCACCATGCTGGGCATGGAGCCTACTTAAAAATATATATATACACACACACACATATATATGAAATGTCTGCAGTTTGGGAGACTCAGAATCGTAGCAAGGATGATGTGGCTTTCAAGTGGATTCATTGAAAGAATGGTCATTGGTTTGCACACTTGACCTGTGCAGAGTAAACTAAAGGTGGCCCATGATAGTGTGAAATTGGACACCCTTTACCTTGCTTGCCTTTTTGAGTTTTTATTTTGGTCATAGCCTTCTTGATAAGAGGTGTACAACTAGCGTAGTGGAATGGCAAGTGGTGATAGACCCATTTAGTGGATGGGCAAGAATAAGAGTGAGGCCTTGTGAGTTTTTTTTTTCTTCCAAATATTTATTTGAGAGAGAGAGAGCGCGCGTGTCTGCACAGTAGAGGGAGAGGGGCAGATGGAGGGGGAGAGAATCTCAAGACCCTGAGATCATGACCTGAGCAGAAACCAAAAGTTGGATGCTCTAAGGACTGAACCACCGATGCGCCCTGCCTTATGAGTTTTTTTCCTAGCCTATACAGGAGGTCAGTGAAGAGAAGTTTGATTCAATATCCAGGTGCTCTGGGTGTGTTGTTTAGACTGGAGTCACTGCGGAGTGTGACTGCTTGGAGGCTGGAGGCTTCCAGAGTATTAGAGAAGTAAGAAATGCTGGTTTGAACATTGAAGGGGTCCAAATGGGGACTAGAGACCATTGAACCTCAAGGGAACTAAAAGTGAGAATAAATTGAGGTAATGTGTTCTTCAGTGTGTCCTGTGAATTGGTCAAGGATTTCTCCATCCTTTTTTGGAGTAAGTTTTCTTCCTCCTCCCTATTAAAGAGTGTTTCTTTGCCTTTGCCAGTGTTACTGTGCTGTTGGTTCTTTTTTTTTTTTTTTTTTAAAGATTTTATTTATTTATTTGACAGAGAGAGAGAGACACAGCGAGAGAGGGAACACAAGCAGGGGGAGTGGGAGAGGGAGAAGCAGGCCTCCCTCAGAGCAGGGAGCCCGATGCGGGGCTCAATCCCAGGACCCCGGGATCATGACCTGAGCCGAAGGCAGATGCTTAACTCGACTGAGCCACCCAGGCGCCCCTGTGCTGTTAGTTCTTAAGCCTCCATCTTTTTCTGCTTTTCCTGTGTTGACACTCCAGGCCTGGAGTAAGGTGATAGTGGTTTTGAATATATAAGTGATTAATCTGGTCCTTTCCCAGTGGGTCTTTCTGTGTCCATGCCTTTGGGTACTAATCGAAAGCAGTCTTCCTACGAGTCACATAACCTGCTTTGCTTTTTGACCGTCCTATTTCACTCTGATCATTAGTAATATTGCTCAGATAGCAATTTCTATAAATAGGATTTTAGAGTAGTTTACAAAATTATACCAGCCAGAGGGCTTAATTTAGCTTTGATGAATAGGGTTTCCTATTTTCCTGTTTCTTGGGTTTGATAGCTAAGCATTTTCTTAGCTTTGCTCTCTGTCTGGGGTAGGAAGATGGATGGGACGCAGTGGGACAGTATCATAAACTGAAGGTATCTAAGTTTGTGAAGCTGTTCTGAGTTATCTGCTGGAGTGAAGTAAATCTGAATGAAACTTTAGCAGTATGGTAACTTAATTTATACTTTTATTTTAAAAAAAATTAAAATTTATTTTAAGTTTATTAAGCAATCTCTACAGCCTAAGTAGGGCTTGAAATTACAACCCTGAGATCAAGAGCCACATGTTAAGCCAGCCAGGCACCCCAATTTATACTTATATTTTATTTATTTTTAAATTTTTTTTAAACTTTTATTTTAAAAGCAGGCTTCTAATGGGAACAATCAGCTGAATGTAAAAAATCACTTTTATGACTGAATGTCTTTGTCCTACACATCATAGCATTGAGGTTAAAATATCACTAAGTTTTAGATATTGGAATTTTTAAATTTTTATTTATTTATTTATATTTTTAAAAGATTTTATTTATTTTTAGCATTTTTTAAAAAGATTTTATTTATTCATTTGAGACAGAGAGATAGAGAGATAGAGAGCATGAGCAGGGGGAGAAGCAGAGGGAGAGGGAGAAGCAGGCTCCCTGCTGAGCCAGGAGCCCGATGTGGGGCTTGATCCCAGGACCCTGGGATCATGTCCCGAGCCGAAGGCAGACGCTTAACCATCTGAGCCACCCAGGCGCCCCGTATTTATTTATTTGACAGAGAGTGAGAGAGCGAGCACAAGCAGGGGGAGCAGGAGAGGGGGAAGCAGGCTCCCTGCTACACAGGGCTGGATCTCAGGACCCTGGGATCATGACCTGAACCAAAGGCAGACGCTTAACCTACTGAGCCACCCAGGTGCCACAGAATTTTTTTAAAAATTATTATTATTATTTTTTATTAAGTAATCTCTGTGCCCAGCATGGGGCTCAAACTCATGACCCTGAGATCAAAAGTCTCATTCTCTACTGACTGAGCGAGCCAGGCACCCCTACTGGAATTATTTTTTATCTTTGAAATTGTTAATAATTTTTGGTCCTGGATTAATTCTATAGAAAACATTTAGTTTTCATTGGTGGTGTGGACTGGAGACTGAGTGGCATTCCCCACTTCCTTTGGTGTAATTCTATTTTGGTTGTGGGCATTCACCAATATTGGATCCTTCTTTTCCTCCAGGGCCTCTGCTCTTCAGGAAGATAAGGCATGCATGCATTCATTCATTCATTCATTTATTTATTTATTTATCTATCTATCTAAGATTTTATTTATTTATTTGACAGAGAGACAGCGAGAGAGGGAACACAAGCAGGGGGAGTGTGAGAGGGAGAAGCAGGCTTCCCGCTGAGCAGATAGCCTGATGCAGGGCTTGATCCCAGGACCCTGGGATCATGACCCGAGCCGAAGGCAGACGCTTAACGACTGAGCCACTCAGGTGCCCCAAGATAAGGCTTTTAAAGCAGCCTAGCACTAGAAGGTGAGGTAAGGTATTTGAAAATTTCAGAGAGATTTCTGCAAAAGAAAGATGATGGATACCTCCATACTTGGCAAAATGATTATGGAATTTTATTTTTATTTTATTTTTTTAAAGATTTTATTTATTTGAGAGAGAGAGAGAGAGCACATGAGAGAGGGGGGAGGGTCAGAGGGAGAAGCAGGGAGCCTGATGTGGGACTCGATCCTGGGACTCCAGGATCATGACCTGAGCCGAAGGCAGTCGCTTAACCAACTGAGCCACCCAGGCGTCCCGATTATGGAATTTTAAAACACTATAGTGGGGAAAAAGCTGCATCAAGTAATGCATATATTTAAAATAAGAAATTTGGGGGGTGCCCTGGTGGCTCAGTTGGTTAAACTCTTGGTTTCAGTCAGGCCATGATCTCAGTGTCTTGAGATCGAGCCCCACGTGGGGCTCCGTGCATGGCACCGAGTCTCCTTGTCTCTCTCCCTCCCCCTCTGCTCCTACCCCTGCTCTCTCTCGCAAATAAATAAATAAAATCTTTAAGAAATTTGGAAAATAAAAAGTAGAAAAGAAAGGAAAAATCCTTTGTCTCCCAATTTTAGTCTTTTTTAAAAAAGTTTTATTTAATAATCTCTACACCCTACATGGGGCTTGAACTCAAACCCCAAGATCAAGAGTCCCATGTTCTTCCGACTGAGCCAGCCAGGCGCTCCTAGTCTTTCTTTAAGTAGGAAATACCAACACATGGTACGAACTCAGAAAGTTCAAAAGGATTATACAGGGAAAAGCCTTCTTCCATCCATCCCTTCAATCCCCAGTTCTCCCTAGAACAGCCATTATCCCCTGAGACCTGGCTGTCCTCCAGTAGACCTTGGGCAGCACTTTTACTGAGTTTAGGTTAGAGCAAAGATTTCATTTTTATTCTGCTTTTCTCCTAGCATTATAGCATGAGCTATGTTCTAGAAATATAACTTTTTTTTTTTTAAGATTTTATTTATTTTTTTGACAGAGAAAGTCACAGTGAGAGAGGGAACACAAGCAGGAGGGGGAGTGGGAGAGAGAGAAGCAGGCTTCCCGCTGAGCAGGGAGCCCAATGCAGGGCTCGATCCCAGGACCCTGGGATTATGACCTGAGCCGAAGGCAGGCGCTTAACGACTGAGCCACCCAGGCGCCCCTAGAAATATGACATTTCTAATGGTTAACCTGTCTCTAGTTCTTAGATGGTTGTTTCTTACTTTGAATAATAATGTTGCTGTTAACATCTTTGGGCATTAAGGTTTTTTTAAAAATAATCTCTTTTATCACCATATTAAATACAAAGCTTTTAAAAAGAGTGAGACATGACTTAGAGTTTTGCAGGAGCACACCTATAATGTCAAGTGAGGCAGGTTTGTATTGGTCTTTATTTTTAAGTATGGTGTATGTTTTTCCCTAGTCCCTTTTCTGTGACTTGCATGAAAGAGCGATCTTTATAGCCATGCAGAGGCCCAGACTCAGTCAGTGTTCTCTGCCACTGGGGGTATGTGTAGCCACAGATTCATTCTTCTGAGACATTCACAGCCCTTGGATACCCTAAGTATAGGGGAGGGTGCCAATTGAGGGGAGCTCAAGGACAAGTGAGACACTTGGAAGGATGTGTTGTATTCAGGGAAATAACGGTCAGTGCCCAGCTTGGTCCCCTGTTTGGCATTTGCTCTTCATTTCTATGGGTGTTGAATTTTTGTATATGGAGTATGGGAATCTATAAACAAGAAACACTTCTAACAGAGTTCTTTCGTTTTTATTTTATTTTATTTTTAATTTTTTTGTAAGTTCTATACCCAACATGGGGCTTGAACTCACAACCTGAGATCGAGAGTCGCATGCTCTACTGACTGAGCCAGCCAGGTGCCCCCAGACTTCTTTCTAATAGTTGGTATCTATGTATTGAAACAGATTAGTGGACTTGGAAGATGTTTGTTTTTGCAAATGATAGAATTGTTTCTGTTTTACCTCTCTCTGTGCTGGGAGCATTTCCCCCCAAGCATTCTAGGGGTTGATGCGGGATTACTTAAGAAGATTCCCAAGGCTGTCTATAGCAGAATGAACCAGTTTTGCCTTGGTTGTCATAAATGCCTCTTACTTCGCTCAATTGTTCTCCAGGACTGGGTTGATCGTCTAGCCAATTATTGCCAAGAAAAATTATACAGTCAATAATGGAATTCCAAATAGCATTTCCTTTTAATTTGGCTATTAATCAGAATCTGGGACATCATCCATTTTCTGGGTCTTTGTTTTACTACAGAATGCCTCCATAAAACATGCATCTCTCCTCACTGTAAAAATCCTGTGTATACTCTTGTTTGGGCTGGTAGGTTGTCTTTGCATCAGATCTGCCCTGACCTCAGGGAGTCTTGCTTACTGGATTTTTAAATAACGGAGACCAGTCTGATGAGTAGCCCTTGAGCAGGGGTGGATTCTGAGTCTTGTGGAAAGTGAGGAAGTATAGAGAACTTTGCTCTACCTGTTATGTTAAGCATGCCTGAATAAGTGTCTTACATATTTTTAGACTGAGCAGTGTTGGGAAGATTGAATTGCCTGAGTAGAGAAATTTGGTGGGAGGAGACTAGAAGAGAAGCTCATTAAAGATCTAAAAATAGAATTCATTAAAGTCACAGATAGATAACAGTAGGATTCCTGTCTCACTCTCTCTTCTGGATTTGTGCTACCAGCTTACCTGGAAAAGATCACAATATTTTGTCAGAAGGGTCAACAGTATAGACTTAAAATACTGTGTCTGCCAGTCCGAAGATGTGCTTTTTCCAGTTTTCAAGTACTTTATTTTTTTTTTTTTTAAAGATTTTATTGATTTATTTATTTGGGGGAGAGAGCGAGAAACAGCATGAAAGGGGAGAAGGTCAGAGGGAGAAGCAGGCTTCACGCTGAGCTGGTAGCCCGATGTGGGACTCGATCCCTGGACTCCAGGATCATGACCTGGAGCGACCGGCAGTCGCTTAACCAACTGAGCCACCCAGGCGCCCCTCCAGTTTTCAAGTACTTTAAAAGTGACTGGATTCCTTGGTGCCGGGAAGAAATCCTTAGCAGGAAAAGTTGATTCTTCTGCTTGCAGTGCCAGCCCTGAGCTGACAGGGCCTGTTGGGTGCTTGTCCCCTCAAAGCTCTGAGTTTTTTTTCCCTTCTGGTTGGGCACTGCTGACCAGAGAGGGGACTCTTATATAAGGCCACCTTAATCAGATGGCACTTCAGGTCTCTCCTCTGGTTGTTTTTAGGAGGCGTTTCATTTTGATTCAGAAAGCTGGAAAGGAAAATGGCTGCTCATGTTTTCTTCTTACGCGGGCGTCTGGCGCCCTGGGCTCCCTATGCCCTTTCCCTCTGTGTGAGGGGGTGTTCCCTCTGTGTGAGGGGGTGAAGGAATGTCCTTGCCTCCCCTCTCCCCTCCTGCCATGAGCTTCCAGGGAGAATGGGGCCCATTGTCCACGGCAGTGTCAGGTCTGCTGTGGCCTCTGCCCTTTCTGCTGTGGTTACTGGGTGCTGAGGGCCCAGCCAACAGTCCCTTCCTTCCATGCGGCCCTGCCTTTCAGGACTGTTCTGAGGGACGGTCCTTGTGCTTTGTTTGCCCCTACGTCTGCCCACTTTTGTCAAGTCTTGATAAACATTCTTGTGGACCCCTATGCAGGCCTGAGCTCACTCTTGCAGCAGATTTGAGGCCATATTTGGAGAAGCAGGCCTGCTGCTCCCTGCTGCTCCCAAGGGTGGCTTAGTGCTGGTCACAGGAGGCTGGGCACTCCCTCCAGGCCTTTAATTATGTTTGGAATCCTCTGGGAAGCATAGGATTAATCTATTTGTGAGTGAAATTAGACTTTAAATTTTTAAAAATTTATTTTGGCCTTCAATTATATCTCAATAAAGCTGGAAAATATTTGTTTTAGCCTTCATCAGCTGTAGAACTCGTTGAAGATGAAATGCCAGAATATGATTCTCCAGTTAGGGGAAGCCAGAGGGATTCAGCTTTTTAAAAAACAGTTTGTCTGGATATGGGTACTCCGCTGATACCAGACTGCCTTCCTGACCCATCGGGCAGTTCTCTTGACCCCAGGATAGTGTGTCCCTGGAAAAAAGAAGTATGAGGTACTTACAGTTTTGGTGAGTGGACAGACAGAGCTGCTGCTTTTTCAGGGTGTTAGCTTCAGACAGGGAGCCAGATGTGTGGACAGCTGTTGTGCTTTAGTAGGTTCTGCGAGGAGTAGGTGAGTGAGCTGGTGTGGCAGGAAGATGGAAAAGGCCCGATTAGGCCCTCTTGAAGTTTGCTAAGGGCTTTTCTACATGAAGTCTGTATGATTGCGTGGATGGCTGCCGAGAAATTTGTTCCTGTAAAACCCAGATTAGGGAGATTTTGGAATGGTCCTGTAAATTGTTGTTGATTATCTGAGTAAAATAATTCCCTTCTTTCCATGATGCTTCAGTATGTCTGATTTCTTTGTCTTCTGTGGGAGTGTCTTAGGAAGCTGCATCTGGCACTAGCACTGCCCTGGGTGTTTGCCTTCCTCCTACCCCCCCCCCTTTTTTTTTTCCTTTTATTAGAGGGAGAAAAAATCTAGCTCATTTTATCCTTCTGCCAGAGCAGAGTGATACATTTCTTTTTTCTGTTTTAGCATTGGGAGTGGCATTTTGTTTTTATCAAATAAAGGAATAAAACATACTTGCCATGCTGAGATCCCACTGCAAATGCCAGCATTTGTTGTAAGGTGGAATTGAGTTCTAAAGGAGAACTTCTTTCAGATAGTGCCTGGTCATACATAGTATTTGGGGTCATGACTTCCCAAGAGGTGAGGTCTCATCACTGAAAGTCATTGCATTTTAGCAAGACCGGCAAGAGTTTTGGCACAAGCGTGATGAGGTTGGACGATGAAAACACTGAGTGTCCTCAGCAATAGAAATGTGGGCCTGAGGAAGGAACCTACCAGATGTACTGAGTCCCCTGGGACCCTTGTATCCTAACGTGGCCCTAAGTAAGGCCTTTGACCTCTCTTCCTCAGTAAAATTGGAATAGAATATCCTTCCCATAGACTGTTGTGAAGGCGCCCGGCTGGCTCAGTCAGTAGAACATCTGACTCTTGATCTTGGGTTTGAGCCCCATGTTGGGTGTAGAGATCACTTAAATAAAACTCAAAAAAAGAAAAAAGAAGGAAATAAGGGTTGGCTGGTCATGTGCTCTACACCACCCCATAGTTGCTGCTTGTTAATATTATATTTGTCCTTTTGCTTTCTGGGTGTAAGCTATGAATCTAATACTTAATAAAGGCTGGTTATGTTTCTTAGGTTGAATTAGGGGTTCAGGGTGTTTTTTATTGTGTTTTATAATGACATATATAATAGGTGATTTTTAAGATCTTATTTGAAAAAAAAATCTTACTTGAGAGAGAGAGTGGGAGCATGGGTGAGTATGAGCAGGGGGAGGGGCAGAGGGAGAGGGAGAAGCAGACTCCCTGCTGAGTGTGGAGCTGGGTTTCAGGGCTCCATACTCATGACCTGAGACATCTGATGTTTAACTGACTGAGCCACCCAAGTGCCCTGTGATAGGTGATTTTATATGTAGCAAGTGTTTGATAGAAACACACCTAGACACAAGCCCATTGGTACCTCCCAGAAAGCAGCTCTGCATTGACTGCTCCTTTATCTGTGGAGCTTTGAGTGCTATGGTGTCTTGTTGGGGTGGGGGGGTCCTTGGAGGCATTGGCCCCAGTCAAGATGAGTAGAGGACTGAAATAGTTTGAGGACCAAGGTCCCTCTGTTAACTAATCATCTTTGTTTAGATTTTTTTTTTTTTTTAAGTAATCTCTACGTCCAGTGTGGGGCTCAGACTCACGACCCTGAGATCAAGAGTCGCATGCTCCACCAACTCAAGCCAGCCAGGCACCCCAGCATTGTTTAGATTTTTAAGGAGTTTCTTTGGAGATTGTCGGTGCCCAGTTTTGTTTTCTTGAATCTCACCAGTGAAATAGAAGGAGCGTAGACCAGCAAGGTTGCCATGTGAGTTGAGTGATTGGAAATGCTTTGTTTTCTTTTTCTGTATAATGTTGATATCTTTTCTAGTTACAGGGCATGCCTTAGAGTGAAAGCCCTTGGTTTTCAAAGGACTACACCTGTATTTATTTTTTCCGCACATGACCATATGACCTCCTGACTGGGTAACTTATAAAACTTTGACTTTGCAGCCAACATGCACTATAAGAGACCTAGAGCAAGTGGGTGCTCCTGGTTATATGTTGGCAGCAGCAGATTCTGTACCTGGAACATGTAATTCAGTAGAGCTGTAGGGTTGGAATTCCTTAGAACAGGAATTTTACCTTTTTTTGTTGTTGTTATTAACAGGAAGAACTTAGTATGGAATGTCCGAACCTTACTCTGTAAAGTTAGCATCCTCCCTGGAAATCAGAACTGTTCTGGGCTTCCTTGACTCCTTGAGGGACAAACTGAGCACAAATTTTTGGAGTGTGATGAGGGTACAGGGAGCGGTGCCCAACTTCTAAGCAGGGATTAATTGTCCTAAAGGCAAAAATTGGTTTCCAGCCTTCAGGTGATACAGGCACTGTGTTTTATGATTTTGTGTTGGGTGGGAGCTGCCTCTGGGTTCCCAGTGGGGGAGTCTCCTGGTGATTTCCAGATAGTGGAGGCATTTGGTTTCTGACCTTTGTGTTAGGGGCAGATGAGGGGAGAGCTGTTGGTTGTTATCAGATAAGAAAATGACCTGATACCACCAGAGGGGAGTTGAAAATAAAGCTGTAAATGCTCACTCTAAATCCTCTATGAGGCCAGAGGGGAAGCAGAGCCCACAGGGCTGCTCCCAGCCTGGGAGTCATCCCAGACAGTGCAGAACCAGTGCGGTCCAGAGGAGGCCACTGTACAGGAGCTGATTCTCAATAGAACAGGAGAAACCCCAGGGGCGCCTGGGTGGCTCAGTCATTAAGCGTCTGCCTTCAGCTCAGGTCATGATCCCGGGATCCTGGGATCGAGCCCCACATCGCATCGGGCTCCCTGCTCCGTGGGAGGCCTGCTTCTCCCTCTCCCACTACCCCCTGATTGTGTTCCCTCTCTCTCTCTCTCTGTCAAATAAATACAATAAAATCTTAAAAAAAAAAAAAAGGAGAAACCCCAGTGTGGAAGCAAGTCCATTTCTTGTCATTGTGGGGGGATTATTGACCTTGGGAGTTTTATTTCAGATTTGGGGTTGAGGTGGAACAACCAGGACACCCAGTGGTGTACAGAGCAATGCCCACATTCCTTAGCTAGTTTGCCCGTGTAGGTTGTCTGAAGCACAGAAATATTACACTCATATGAGATGATGGGTGACTGGATTATTTGTATTTTGTATGTATATTTTAAAGTCTTTATTTTGTGTCAGGTTCTTACCGTACTTTAGGTGCGCTGGCACACCTAATGAATTTATGCTTATAATTGGAAAAAGTTAAAGACAAAAGGAATTTGATCTGGGAGTGTGTAAGATTAAATACTGACTATTAAGCAGTCTTACAAGACCAGCTAGCCTACGGACTGTGGAGAGGACTGTCTGCTGGCCCCTGTTGGCACTGGGTTTCAGCGATTTGTTCCTTTATTCAGCAGGTGTTTTTTTTTGTCCCTGTCCTGCCCTGGGCACTGTGCGAGGCTCCAGGGTTGGATCTGGTGATGGGTGAGACAGGTATGGGCCCTGCCCCAACCAGGCAAAAGAGGGAAGAGAAGTAAAGATTATTTCCTCTCTACTGGTATTTTTCGGAAGAAAGTGTGTTTTGGAGAGGCTGAGGGTCCTACCCCCAGAAAGTGACCATAGGCAATCGGTGTGCCTCTGATTCATCGTAAGGGGTAGTGGGAGGCTAGGCCTGTCTCAGAGGGTGAATGAGGGATCAGGGAGAGGACCTTGGAGAGCCTGGGAGGCAGTTCTAGATGATGATGATGATGATGATGATGATATTTTTACTGAAGTATAGTTGACACATAGTAGTACCTTTGTTTCAGGACACAGTGATTAGACAACTCTACAGTTTTAGATTATTTTCAAAGCCAGGCTGACATTTGGGCACACACAGATGTGTCTGTGACCCAGAGTCAGTTCCTGGCCCTGATGCTGTGCCTTAGGTGATCCTGGTGGGACCTGCAAAATGGTGTTTCAGAGATTGGTCAAAGTGAACTGGGGGAAACCCTCTTGGTTTGGTGGTGATTTGGATAAAGATGTGCGGGGGATTTGGGGGGTAATTGAAGAAGCTGCAGGAAGAGATGGGAGGGGGATTAGAGAAAGGGGAGGGGAGGGAGAAGATAACAGTGAGAGGAGGAACTTTGTTAGGTTTGTTCTGTTAATCCCCAAGTCAGCTGGAGGCGGTAGGAGGCACAGGGACAGGGAGGGGTGGGGACTAGAGACCATTGTGGGGTCAAGTTGGCTAGCAGTAGGGATGCGAGATGGGGACAGAGACTTTGGCCCCCCGGAGATGATGGATTATGGTGGTGTAGGTAGAGGTAGCTTCTGAACAGAAACTGAGGCAGTGGGGTTGGACTAGGCCAGAGTTGAGGAATTATGGAATCTGAAAGGCCGTGCTGGTGTGCTTTAGCAGGGAAGCAAGGTAAAATTCTTCAGGCTGTGGGAGTCAGGAAAATCTGCAGTGGAAGGAATAATACCTGGAGGGGACGCATTTGGTCACCCACTTAAAAATAAACAGCACACCTTTACTCTATCCCTGGGAAGCAGTTGAGCGATGGCTCAAGGAGCCATACAGGTGACTGCAATATCAGCTTAATAACCTAACAGCTGTTGGAGAGTGTGGGACCAGGGGGTTCCTAATGGCAAACCCCAAACTTAGAGGTACCCACCTAGTTGCCTGTGGCGCTGCCCTCTGTGTTCACCCTTCCTGGCTGGGTTCTCTTTCTGCATGTGCTGCTTTGCATAGTCTTCAAGCTCTTCCAGGGTTGGTTTGGGCTTGATGTTTACTTGATGTTTGCAAAATACTTTAATAAAATCTGGCTTGTAGGAGACAGCTGGATTCTATCATATTTGCTTCTGCATTCACTCTGTTGCAATATCATTTTATCTTATTGAAACAATATATTTTATTTTTTAAAAGATTTTATTTGAGAGAGAGCGAGAGAGAGAATGAGAAATAGCATGAGAGGAGAGAGGGTCAGAGGGGGAAGCAGGCTCCCCGCCGAGGTGGGAGCCCGATGTGGGACTTGATCCCAGAACTTCGGGATCATGACCTAAGCAGAAGGCAGTCGTCCAACCAACTGAGCCACCCAGGCGCCCCTATTTATTTATGTTAAAGTAGGCTCCACACCCAGCGTGGGGCTTGAATTCACCACCCTGAGATCAAGAGTCACATAGCCTATCAACTGAGCCAGCCAGGCGCCCCTAAAAAAATATATATATACATATATATATATATTTTAAAGATTTTATTTATTTATTTGACAGGGAGAGATACAGCGAGAGAGGGAACATAAGCAGGGGGAGTGGGAGAGGGAGAAGCAGGCTCCCCGCGGAGCAGGGAGCCTGATGTGGGACTCGATCCCAGGACCCTGGGATCATGTCCTGAGCCGAAGGCAGTCGCTTAACCGACTGAGCCACCCAGGCGCTCTATGTATATATATATTTTAAATCAATCCTTTTTTTAATAGAAAATTGGCATATAACATCATATTAGTTTCAGGTGTGCACAATAATATGGGTCTTTGTATATACTCTAAAAATATATTTTTAAACTGTTTTTAAACTTTACTAGTATAAAATAAAACAAAAATAGAGAAAACAAGACCTGCCCCCCCCCAAAAAAAGTATAGCTTAGTGAATTATAAGGTCAAGAACTAGAGCTTTGCTGGCCCCACCAGAGGCCCCTTGGTGGGTCCCATCCTTGTTATAGCCCCCTCCCTCCTTCCTTCAAAGGTGACCCCCAACCTACCTTTGCATCCATTTCCTTCTCTCTTTTTGGTTTTATCTCCCCAATGTGTATCCTTAGGCACTGTAGTTTAATTTTGTCCATTTTTTAAAACTTCAGCTATCTTTTAAGTCTCTTTAATCTACAGATACCTCCTCTATCCCTTTTCCTTGCAATTATCTGCTCAAGACCCTGGACCCTTAGGCTCCCTGTGGGAGTCTTCCCACAGTCCAGATTTAGCTGATGGTGTCTTAGGGTGCAAGTCAGCATGCTCTTCTTCGTATTTCCTGTGAATTGGCGGCTGGATCCAAAGGTTTTGATCAGCCTCAGGTTCGGACCCTCTGGCACAGCTGGGGTGGTTTGCATCTTTCGTCTGGAGGGCTGCTTTCCTCTTGTTCCGCACTGCTCACAGCTGGTACCCAGAGCACCACTTCCCTGAGGAGAGGTCAGGCCCAGCCTCTCCGTGGCTCTGCAGTCCTCGTCAAACCAGTCTCTCCAGTACCGGTGTGACAGGTGTTGCAAGAGGAAGAGCCTGGATGTTTCCTCTGCCCTAATTCACCGGGATGGGCTCACAGCACCATCCATCTCTCAGGCCCTCCCTTCCCCCTAACTCTCATGCCTCTGCCTTTCCCTGTCTGTCCCTCTTCTTGTCCCCTCTCTTCAGCTTTCCTCCTTTCCTTTCTCCCTTTGTTTATATGGTGTTCTTTTTTTTTTTTTTTTAATGTTTATTCCTTTTTAAAATCTAGTATAATTTTTTTTTTAAAGATTTTATTTATTTGAGAGAGAGAGAATGAGAGAGAGCACATGAGAGGGGGGAGGGTCAGAGGGAGAAGCAGACTCCCTGCGTAGCAGGGAGCCCGATGCGGGACTCGATCCAGGGACTCCAGGATCATGACCTGAGCCGAAGGCAGTCGCTTAACCAACTGAGCCACCCAGGCGCCCTATATGGTGTTCTGATGGGAAAAAGGTTTGAGGCTTAGGAGAGGGATTCTCATCTGGTTTGATTGCTCATCATCTCAGGGACTGTGGAAGCCTCGTTTTACTCATCTGTAAAATGGAGGTGTTGGTCTTGATGATTTAAATGGTTGCCTCACACTCTGTCCCATGAGTATTGTGTTTTACAAATTTTCTCTGTGTCTGAAAGCTGTTTCAGCGGATTTTCTTCTCCTCGTAGGGCACAGCCCCAGTGGTAAGGAAATGGAGAAATGGGTAGAGCATAGAGAATGGCCAGAATCCAGTCTTTCCTCCTATCTGTGCCATTAGGCCGGTGGGCTGGGTGAGCAGTGGAAGGCTCATGCGGGCTGTGGTCATGGCCTCACGTGCTGGTCTCAAGCTCTGGGGACAGAAACCTGCCCTTGAGCATAGGGAGGTGTGTCAGCTGCCAGTGCCGGCAGGGGGCTGAAGATGCGGGCATGTGGAGGCCAGAGATTCTTTCAGTGTGAGAATAGGCCCAGGCTCCAGGCCCGGGAACTTGTCAGCTGGCCCTGGCTTTCTTGTTTGCAGGCCCCACCCGGCTTACCCCAGAATTTGATGGGCAGCCCCAGCCTGTGTCTGCTGTGAGGGCAACTCTGTGCTTCCCTCCGACAGCCGCTGCCTGATCACTGTTGCTGTGAGGATCTGGAGGTAACGGACTGTGCTAGCGGCGAGCCTAAGCCTTCGTATATGCTACGTACTGAGCCCACTGCCCTGCCAGGGGGACTTGCCCCCGAGCAGAGGTACCGTGTACTGGACCGGGATTTATCTGGCCTTCCCCTCGGGCTGAGACACTTAACATATGCCTGTGGTGTGTGTGTGTTGTGTTCTTATTTCACACATTCAAAATTTCATTTATTGTATACATAAGTAATTTCAAAGACAAGTAAATTCAGATTTTTGCCTGCATTGTGTCTGTCCACTAAGGTTGCTTAGGCCTAAGGAGGTAGACCAGGTTTTGTTTTCTTGGTTTGAACCCAAGTTTTCTGAGGGTTGTCCTTTAGGGAGGAGAATGTAAGGAATTCCAGAGTCAGGGAGGTGTGGGCTGTGCTGGAGGAAGGGGAGGAAGGGCTGAAGAAGCTGCTTAGCAATGCTCAGGAGCTGCCCAGAGGAGTGGGTGTCAGGCAGCTAGCATGGCGGTGAGGGGAGTGCCAAATTTCCTGTGTGAGAGATCTTTACCATTTCATTTAAAAATTGAATTATTCAGAGGGCGCCTGGGTGGCACAGTCTCTTGAGCGTCCGACTCTTGGTTTCAGCTCGGGGTCGTGGGATCCAGCCCTGTGTGGGGCTCCGCGCTCAGCGAGGAGTCTGCTTAAGACTTTCTCTCCCTCTCCCTCTCCTTCTGCCCCTCTGCCCTGCACTTGCGCTCTCTTTCTCTCGCTCTCAAATAAATAAATCTTTTAAAACAATAGAATTACTCAGATTTTTGTGAGACACAACTATGGCTACTTGCTTGGTACAGTAAAGCAGGAGTTAAAGCCATGTCTCCTGGTGTTCGCTGCTCTGGTGCTCTTTGCTGTCCGTGATCAGTGAGCAGTGAAAGTACTTAGAGGGAGTTCCTGCTTTCACCTCAGGTGGTCAGCAGGTAGTAGGCCCTGGCCAATTTATCCTAGGCCAGAGCTGAGTTTTCTCATTCTTCAGGCTTTGAAAATATATTCTTTTATAGATAAAGCTGTTTCACTGAATCTCTTGGTAACTAGTAGCATTTGGGTTGTTTTTTTTTTTGATGTCACCATTTTGTGAAAATTGAAGTATAATTTATACATGTAGCTAAATGCACAAATCATAAATGTATAGCTCAACACATTTTTACATATGTATATACCACTCAGGTCAAGATATAGAACATTCCCAGAAGGTTCCATTGTGCCTTTCCCAAGTCAGCATCTCCCCAAAAGTAACCACTCTTCTGACCTCTGTCTTTGGGCTTAGTTTTGCTGCTCTTCACCTTCATGTAATGATCGAGTGTGTGTGTACTCTCATTTGTCTGCTTTTTTCTTGGTGAACATTAGATCTCTTGATATCTGTGTGGTTCTGTACAGCAGTTCTCTTTTGTTGTATAGTATTTCATATGAATATATCACAATTTATTGCTCTTCCTGTTGGTAGACATTTGGGTTGTGTTATCACGAATAACACTGATACAAATGTTCTTCTCCATGTGTTCTATTGCTGTATACCTAAGAATGAATTGCTGGATATATTTGATGTTTTAATTACTGGGAATTTTGTATATATGCCTCTTGTTGTATTTTATTTTGAACTTTTTATTATGGAAAATTTCAAGTACACTCAAAGACTAGAACAGTGAATCCCTACTCACAATTCCAACCACTACCCCACCCCACATAATTTTGAATCATGTCTCAGACACATGTCATTTCATCACTCAGTGGTTTGGTGTATGGCTCTAGAAGATAATGTAAACCATAACATCTGCTGAAGGGCTTCATGCTCCTTCTCTCTGGTCCTGGTGTTCTCCAGGGTTTGTATTATGGTCCTCATGCCAGGGTATGGCTCCCAGTTCCTGTTACTCCTCATCTTGGTGAAGTTGCCTAGGTCACCTGGTTTTTCCAGGCAGCCTTCGAACCAGGAACTAACATGATAGAGTTGGGAAGGTCACTTTAGTAGGACTTTGGAATGTCCTTCGTTGTTGTGGGCACCACTTTCTGTTGGGTTGATTGTCCATGTGTATAAGTTAGGCTGCTCTGAAAGATGAGTGTGGACTGGTGAGTACTTCTGTGCTTAGGTGCACCACTGCCTGTCTCGGATGGCTGCACTGGCTTGGGATAGATGGTTCTTTCCCCAGGGCCCCAAGAGTGGAGGGTGCCACCTCCAGGACAGCTGGGCTCCAGCGTTTCTGTCAGGCCCTACTCCTCAGTTGAAGGACAACAGGCATCAAACTTAGATTTGGACATAATGATGTAGAAAAGGTTAATGTTTTTCAGAACAGTGAAGCCACAGGATGAAGATTAGACTTGGGAGCCCAAAAATAGTCTCTAGCTTCCCTCCCCTGTCCTTGTGTTCAGCACTGGAGTTGTTCTGGGGTGGGCCCAGGAGGTGGCCTGGTTCAGAGGGCTGGTCCAGGGAAGAAACAATGGGAGCAAAGAGCACCACAAATACCTTATTATTTGGAGTCATTCGCCCATAAATTCTCCGTAGTAATTTTCCTCTGAGGTAGTCAAGTTTGACTAGAAAAACATAGCACCATGTTTTGATTCATTAGTCATCTGGATGCTCACCCTCCCAAACTGTCATGCTGGCTGACCACTACTCCCAGTTTGAATTTATGATACCTGCTGCCCATCATGGCCAATATGAGAGGGGCAAACTGCTCTCTCATGTGTTTCAGCCTGTCCCACCCTCCTTCCTCTTCTTATGTTGTTAATGAAGGAGTTTGCCAATAACTCAGTTTTAGTGAAAGTAAGGGGAAAGTCACCCATATCTTTAGGCAGGAACGTAAATTGAAGGCATTTTGCCACTATCTGTCAATTCTAATATATATAACCTTTGATCTGGCAGTTCCACATCTAGGATTTTATGCTCAGATTTCCTCCCAGAAGAATGCAAGTATAAAAGTGAGAACATCCTTGGGGCACCTGGGTGGCTCAGTCATTGGGCGTCTGCCTTCGGCTCAGGTTATGATCCCAGGGTCCTGGGATTGAGCCCCACATTGGGCTCCCTGCTCAGCGGGGAGTCTGCTTCTCCCTCTCCCACTCCCCCTGCTTGTGTTCCCTCTCTCGCTGTGTCTCTCTCCGTCAAATAAATTAATTAAAAAAAAGTGATGGGGCGCCTGGGTGGCTCAGTCGCTAAGCCTCTGCCTTCGGCTCAGGTCATGATCCCAGGGTCCTGGGATCGAGTCCTGCATTGGGCTCCTTACTTGGCAAGGAGCCTGCTTCTCCCTCTCCCACTCCCCCTGCTTGTGTTCCCTCTCTCATGTTCTCTCTCTGTGTCAAATAAATAAAATAAAATCTTAAAAAAAAAAAAAAAAAAGCATCCTTGAGAGCAAAACAGGCAGGATATAGACACTTAGATGTGCTACAAGCAGCAAGGGTGAGTGAGGAGGTGGGTCCAGCCACTGGGGCTGAGGTCTCCCAGTTATAGTAAAATTTAAAAAGGAACAATTATGAAATATGTGATTTCATTTGAGCTTTAAGAATGAATTAAAGAGGGACACCTGGGTGGCTCAGCTGGTTAAGCATCTGCCTTCGGCTCAGGTCATGATCCTAGGGTCCTGGGATTGAGTCCCACATTGGGCTCCTTGCTCAGTGGGGAGCCTTCTTCTCTCTCTGCCTGCCACTCCCTGCTTGTGCTTTCTCTCGCTCTGACAAATAAATAAAATCTTTAAAAAAAAATAAAGAGGGGCGCCTAAGTGGCTCATTCGGTTGGGCATTTGCCTTTGGCTCAGGTCATGATCTCAGGGTCCTGGGATCAAGCCCTGTGTTGGGCTCCCTACTCAGCAGGGAGTCTGCTTCTCCCTCTGCCTCCCCCCACCCCTACTCATGCTCATACACTTGCACTCTCTCAAATAAAATCTTAAAAAGAAAAATGAATTAAAGAGAGGGGTGCTTGGGTGGTTCAGTTGGTTAAGCATCCAACTCGATCTCAGCTCAAGTCTTGATCTCAGAGTCGTGAGTTCAAGCCCCTCATTGGGCTTGTGTGGAGGCTACTTTAAAAAAAAAAATGAATGAATTAAAGAGAGATGTACTTGTTTGTGGATTTAGAGACACATTAAGTGTGTCATTTGTGGACAGCTTAAAAAAAAAAAAAAGCCCAGCGTGGCGCCTACTTAAAAAAAAGAATGAATTAAAGAGAGACGTACTTGTTTATGGATTTAGAGACACATTAAATGTGCCATTTGTGGACAACTACGAGGAAACCCAGCCTGCCCCCCTGAGGGCCTGGGAAAGAAGCCTGCTTTTCACTTGTGCCCTATTGTATTATTGGAATTTGTTTTACCTCCGTATGAATTACTTATTTTTTTAGAGAGGGGAGGGGCAGAGGGAGAGGGAGGAATCTTTTTTTTTTTTTAAGACCTACCCATTTATTAGAGAGAGCGTGCACACTTGCGTGCGTACGTGCACTCGTGCGCGCCTGTGCACACACATAGGGGAGGGGCAGAGAGAGAGAATCCCAAGCAGACCACCCCTAAGCGCGGAGCCCAATGCAGGGCTCCCTCCCACTACCCATGAGATCCTGATCTGAGCCGAAACCAAGAGTTGGATGCTTAACCAACTGAGCCACCCAGGCGCCCCCATACAAATCACTTTTATTGCATTAAGCCCTAAGGTAAGGACCAGACAGCTGATGGCATCATTGTGAGGCTTGCTGTGTATCTTCCAAGTCGTGATCGGGAATTGTTAGTGGGGAATCTGATGCTGAGAAACACTGGGTTAAGCCTGCCTTGATCTTGCGTTTAGTTCTGGGACCTCTGAACTTGGTGATGGTCTAGTCAGGGTTTTTTCTTCCAGGAGGGAAGGCTTCTGGGAAGGGAAGATGAAACTATTTTTAATCTTAAGCAAACATAGCCCAATGTAGTAATTTCAGGCCCCAGTGTGACATTTTCTTCCATTATAACCAAACTCACTTTTAAAACAAATAAACAAAGCTCTTTTTTGTGTATTTTGTGTTTGTAGTGTTTCTGGAGGAAAATGCTTTTAAAATACCCACATTTCCCCTTATAAACTTGGAGGGCTCAGGGGCCTAGTGGGATGTGTATTTTGAATCATGCAGTCTGGGAGTTTGGTGCCTGGACCCTGGAATGCTAGTGGGCAGAGTGCTGGGGTGTGAAGTAAGTGGTGGGGCTAGGGTTACATAGGCTGTCACAGTTTACAGAGCTCATGTGCTGACTTTGCCTTACAACTGTTGATGAATATCCCTGCTCTGCCAGGGAAGAATTGAGGTCCTAAGAGGGGAGGTGGGCCATGCCCCACATTCCTTTTTTTTTAAGGATTTATTTGAGAAAGAGGGGGGGGGGGGGCGCAGAGAGGGAGGGAGAGGGACAAGCAGACTCTGCACTGAGTGCGGAGTCTGATTCGGGGCTTGATTTAATGACCCTGAGATCATGACCTAAGCCGAAATCAAGAGTCAGTTGCTTAACCGACTTGAGCCACCCAGGTGCCCCTCTTTTTTTTTTTTTTTTTTTTAAAGATTTTATTTATTTGAGAGAGAGCGAGTGTGGGCAGGGGCAGAGGGAGAGGGAGTGTGAATCTCAAGCAGACTCTGCACTGAGCATAGAACCCAGTGCAGGGCATGGGGCTTGATCCCACGACCCTGAGATCATGACCCGAGCCAAAATCAAGAGTCAGATGCTCAGCCGACTGAGTCACCCAGGCACCCTGCGATGCAGCTTGTTTTGATGAACAGCACTGGTTAAGGAGGTATCTGGCAGTTTTCTCTACTGTAAAGTTGCTGTCTTTCCCTTTGCCATTAGTAAGTAGTTTATGGTGGGACACTTTGAGACTGTGTAGATATCCTGTTTTTCATTAAACTTTGACCTTCTACTTTTAGCATCGATTGATAGTTCTAAGATCATTCCTTCTGTATTGGTGTCATTTTATTCTAAGAAGAGCTTTCTTGCCTCCCCCATTTATTTGTTCATTTGGTTATTGGTTTATAAGTTCATATTGCTAACTTAATGTGATTCTTGTCATTATTTTGATGCCCAGATTGTCCCAGGTTTGGGAGCGGGAAGCCCTTCTGTGTTCTTTTGACATGTCCCCATCATTGTTTGAGCACTCCCTGAAACTCTGATGCAACTAGATACTCCAGCCTCCTTGCCCCAGCCTGATATCTGCCCTTTCCATAAGGAGCCTTGGTGCCTTTCAGTTGAAATGGCATTTAGAAACCAAGATATAGATGCATGGTACATCTTTTTATTTCTTGAAAGTCTTCTTTTTTTTTTTAATTTTTTTTTTTTTTAATTTATTTATTTGACAGAGAGATAGAGAGCACAAGTAGGCAGGGCAGCAGGCAGAGGGAAAGGGAGAAGCAGGCTCTCCACTGAGCAGGGAGCCCGATGCGGGGCTCGATCCCAGGACCCTGGGATCATGACCTGAGCCGAAGGCAGCTGCTTAACCAACTGAGCCACCCAGGCGCCCCTTCTTGAAAGTCTTCTAAAACTAATTTTGTATTCAGTTACTGAATCATGTTGCAGTTGAATAAAGGAGTTTCATGAGTGTCCAGTTTTTTATTTTTGTTGTAAGTGGAACAAGTGAACACAATACCAACAGAGTAAGCTGGACTTTAGCAACAAAATAAAAGAAGGTCCTGCCTGCTCAGAAAGAATGTATTGCTACTTAATTGGTAGGGAAATGATCAGAACCACTGAACTGATCTCTAAAGAGGAAGGATATCCCTGGATGTCGATACCAGGGACCCTGAAGTCCAGCTCCCCAGGCAGTGCCCATGACTGTTGTCAGAGCTTTGAACTAATGGTGCAGTGTCCCTTGAGGCAGTGGAGCACATGAACCCTGTGTTCCAGGTGGTCTTTGACATAGCTCTCCCCCAGGTGGGTGCCAGTGTCATGGGAAGACATGGGTCTGACCTGTGGCCTCCCTGTGCCGTCATTAGACTATGTGGGCAAATCAGAGCTGAGAATTTAACAAAGAAGAAAAGGTGTGTTGGAGGCTCATTAGATAATGGAGGGCTGAGTTTAGCAGGTTTCCGGATGAAGCAGCGTTTGGGGACTGGGAGCTGGAGGGTGAGAGGCAGCTAGAAAAAAACTCCACTTAATGAACGCTTATGAGTACTTCTTTTGGTGCCAGACAGTGAGGGTGGACCTGATCCACAGGCAGCTGTCATGAGCTGCCTGGAATGCAAGAGCCGTGTGATGGCAGCTGTGGCTTGGGCAAGTTAATCTGGTGAACGGGGCTCCGGCTGCTGGCTCTGCCTCTTACTGGCTGCGGGTCTCCATTTTTTTCATGTTATAAGGGAGACATTAGGTGTTCCATAGGGTTGCTGTGAGGATGCAGGGTCACATGCCAGTCTTAAGGTGTTGCATCCAGAACACGATACTCCTCATTATGGCAGCTGAGTGCAGGGTCAACCAGGGGAATAAGGTCACTGAGGAAGCAAGCTTAAGTTGGCTTTGGGTGGCCAGTGCATCAAAAAGGGGTGCCTTCTGCTCCCTTCTTCCTGAGAAGTCTCATGCTTGACCCTGGAGATGTGCAGCTGTTTGTGAAGTGGTAGAGCAAAGGGAAGGCATTAACTTTGGTAGAGTGCCACGTTTGAGGTAAAACACTGATTTGTGTTTGTTGAACACCTGTTCCATTGAAGGGTTGGGTTGCGTGCCATGGGAGTGAGTGGTCCGGGTTAAGTGGAGCATAATTGTGCTGTAGGAACATCTGTGGCTCTGTGTTCAGGAGGACATGCTATGGAGTGTGCTCATTGATAAATGAGTGGCAGGGATTGGACATGCTTGGATAGGAGGAAAAGCCCTCGTGGAGTGATGAAAGAAGGGCAGTCCTTGGGAGAAAAGGACTTGGAGCCCAGTCCTGAAGATAAGTAGAGAACCTGAAGGTTCAGTAGACATGTCAATGCTGGGCAGTGATGCAGTGTCCCAGCTTGTGGAGGAGAGGAGCCCAGAGCCGAGTGACCAGAGGTCAGGCGTGAGCCGGGAGTCATGGACAAGGCATTGGCCAAGCCTGGGATGGGAGGGAGTGGAGAGATGACAGGTGAGGCAGGAGGCACCCAGGAGGTAGGAAGGGGGTAAGGATCCAGTGCACACTTTCTCAGGTCTTTGACCTATTTTTGAGCTTGACTGGAAGGCTGGGTCTTGACTCACGTCATTGGGTGGTAACAATGGGCCCATCTCCCATGAAAGACCGAGTGAAAGCAGGTGTCTGCCTGGGTCCTCCTGTCCCTTTCTTCCCAGTGTTCTTGGATGGACAGACTGGTCTAGGAAATAGAGGCCATACTCTGAGGCCTTGGCTTTCCCTGGTTGGTGCTGAACATTCTCCTCTACTCTGTCCAGGCCTTGCTGTTTGTCTCCCTTGCTGTTTGTCTCCCACTGAACCAGTCTGAGCTCAGGACCCAGGTGAATTAGGCCCTGTTCTGGCCCTCAGTGGACACTCAGTCTAGTGGGGCAAGTTTTTATTGGGAAACAAGAGAAGCTCATATGATTTTTTTTGAGACTTTAATCTTCTAAGTAAGAAGTAAAGATTTTTATTTTATATTGTTCTTCGTGGAGAGATTGAAACACAAATGGAATGGGGTTGGAATTAAAGAGCAGGTAGGGGAAGGTAGGACAGTATTTGATACTGAGTAGATGGTCCAAATTTGTTGAATAAAAGTTATCAAGAACATATTCCTATCATGTATGTTCTTATTAGAGCAAGGTGCTTATGGAGAAAGAAAAGTAATTTTTGCAAAAGCAAACAGTACGTGTTTCTGTAATACTTATCCAGTGTCTTTCATCTAAAGAGCAAAACAGATACCAAGTATCATTATTTAATTTGCCAATTGTCCAAATTATATCTGTCCATGCTATTGATTATTATTGTAGTTGGTGTTACTTTATTCTGTATTTGGGTGATGGGCATTTTTTTGGGTGTGGGCGATGATGGTTGTTAAATATGTAGAAGTGTTGAATAAAAAACAACTATAACTGAAAAAAAAAATAAACAATATATTTTAAAAAAAAAAAAAAAAGATAGTAGGAAGGGAAAAATGAAGGGGGGGGATCAGAGGGGGAGATGAACCATAAGAGACTATGGACTCTGAGAAACAAACAGGGTTCTAGAGGGGAGGGGAGTGAGGGGATGGGTTAGCCTGGTGATGGGTATTAAAGAGGGCACGTATTGAATGGAGCACTGGGTGTTATACGCAAACAATGAATCATGGAACACTATGTCAGAAACTAATGACGTAATGTATGGTGATTAACATAACAATAAAATTAAAAAACAAGAATACATAAAAAAATCAAGCTAAAATTAAGTAATCAAGCTCTCATAATCCACAGACACCTCAAAAAGTCACTCAAGCTCTCTACATGTACAAAGGCTAAGAAGAAGCAGGAAGTCACCCGGCATGCTCTTGACACCAGAGTTTCCACCTCTCAAACCCCAAGGGTTAGTGAAGCTGCAGTTCGGAGCAGCGGCTTCTGGGAGGGTAACCCTATAAAGTAAGCATTACCTAAGTTCTGAGAACGAACTTAGATTTATTTTTATTTTTATTATTTATTTATTTATTTGAGAGAGAGAGCACAAGCAGGGGAAGCAGCAGAGGGAGAGGGAGAAGCAGACTCCCCGCTGAGCAAGGAGCCCGATGCGGGGCTCGATCCCAGGACCCTGAGATCATGACCCTGAGACTTAACCGACTGAGCCACCCAGGTGCCCCTGAACTTAGATTTATAAAATAAAAATTTTTTAAAAATTCTGTTGGCCAAAAAAACCACTGTTGCCCCGTTGCACCCTCTGTTGCTCTGTTCTCTGGAGTGCTGGGACCTCTGATAGTCACTGACCTCTTGCCTGCCTCATGCCCAGAGGACAGTCACACCTGAGGTTTTGTTGGGCAGGACTGCTTCTTTCCTGTCGAGGGGTAGATGAAGTTAGAACATGTTCACTCTCCTTCAGAATGTTTTGGAAATGATTTATTTAAAGCCCACTGTGTTGAGGCCCATAAGTGCTGTGCACTAACCATTGGCAGGCCTTGGTAGCCAGGCACTGCACTCAGTGTTGTGGAGTCATCCAGCAGGGCATGAGCCACGGGGAAGTAGCCAGTACCAGACAGGTGCACACTGGTCCTGTGTGAGGTGCGTAGCGAGTCGTGGAGGTGAGCCTTGTCACTTCCTTAGCTCCACGGTCAGTGACAAATTCAATACTAAGTAGTTAGTCTGTAAAAGCGAAAGATAGCTGAAATCCCTGGATGCATTACAAGTAATCTAAAAAATGGATTTGCAGACTTTAAATTAGCCCTCTGTGAATTATCTATAGTTGCTTACTTTATAGGGTTACCCTCCCAGAAGCCGCTGCTCCGAATTGCAGCTTCACTAACCCTTGGGGTTTGAGAGGTGGAAACTCTGGTGTCAAGAGCATGCCGGGTGACTTCCTGCTTCTTCTTAGCCTTTGTGCATGTAGAGAGCTTGAGTGACTTTTTGAGGTGTCTGTGGATTATGAGAGCTTGATTACTTAAAAAAAAGAAAGAACTCTAGCTCTCTACATAAATAAACTGGTAACTGGTGAACAAATTTGCTATATTTTTAGTTCTTTGTCCTAAGGAAATCTGGATTTTCCTTTAAGCATTGGTTGAACATGGTTAATGATCTAAGGCCAGCAGAGGACTGGAGGATGAAAATCATCTCTAAGGAACCTTTGGCTTCCTGTTTGCTCCCTCTCCAATTCTGAGGGCAGGTTGCTGGGTGGGACACTTAACTTGGGTTGTAACACTCTGTGAGATCCTGAAGGGTTCCTACAGAGGGACTGACAGAGAGAGAGTGAGGGCTGTGGTTTTTGTGGTCATTTTCTCAACCAGGTAAGAAATGTCTCAAAGCCAACATGTCTTAACTGCCTCAGGATGAACAGTTTGGCAGGGGTGTGGAGGACACTCTCCCCCATTCCCTGTTGGTTGCGGCTTTGACTGTTTCATCTCTGCATTTTCCACTCTTCCATATAGAAATCGTATCAAGAGATAACTAAGGTGGAGGGACAAGTGTTGGGACAGAGGCCAAATCCTGTTTAATCAGTCAAGCTCTGCAGGGCGGCTTAGTCTGAGGAGATAGAATCAGGGCTCTCGTATGCTCTCTCTTGCCTGTGATCTCTCTACCTTCCTGGTCTTTCCTCTTACTTATCAAGCAAGTTCTGAGCAGGTAGGGCAGCGTCTGTCCCCATGGCTCAGAGAGGGGCTAGCCAGTTAGGAGGTGTGTGTTGCCATGAAATCCCTGATAGTGTCCTCTTGATCCATGCATGAAAGAAATGCAAAGAGGAGGTTCTGGACTCTTAATTAGGTCTACTCCTAAGACCACAGAGCTTAAAAAAATAAATAAATAAGACCACAGAACTTCTGATTTAAGATTCACTGGACTGGTATACAGCGAGAGGACAAAGATAAATTTTCTCCTTACAGAAGAGGTCCTTTAAGTAGTCAACTCCCAGTGCAGATAACTACATGGAGACTGGGAAGGGCAGGGTGCCTATGTGGTCACTTTGTAAGTGTGTGTGTGTGTGTGTGTGTGTGTGTGTGTGTGTGTGTATAAAATGTGATCTCTACACCTGATGGGAGGCTCCAACTCATGACCCAAACGGAAATTATGTGTTGGCCACTTAACTGACTGAGGCGCCCCAGACCTGCACTCTTTTGATAAGATGGAAGATCCATTATACCTGGTGTGGAGGTGCCTGAGCTGGACACATTTCTCTAAATCTGAGGAGAAACGAGATTTAGATTCTCTCAGTCTCCTTGAGGAGCAGCCCAGCATCCTCTGCTGGGAAAGGCTAGCAATGCAGGCGCTGACAGGACCTGGCCCAGAAGTTTTGCCCTCACCAGTTCACTGTGGCAAGCCTGACTGTGAGGTCAGTGCATCAGGCGTCCCTGTCCTGCTCAGCATTGGCCTTGCCTACTCCTCACTGCCTGATGATAGTGTAGCTGTGGCTTTGAGGAGCAGGAGTTCCAGAAGTCTGCAAGGCCATCTTTTGGCTGTTTTCTACAGCCTTCGGAAGCACACCTCTAAAACCTACCAGAGAAGTTTGTAATGATTTAGATTTTCTAGTTGTTGCAAGGCTGAGGTGGGTAGCAGGGCCAATTAGAGCCATATGTGGGAGGAAAGGAATTCAGCTAGCAAGAAAGCCTGAGCAAACGGAGTGGGTGCTAGTTGTGTCTTGTCCTTTTATAAACAGGATTTGTTGGTCTGGCAGTTTCTGGCATGGTTGAAATATTCTTGAGGGTCGAGCCTTAAGGATGTGGCCCAAAACAAGAGCGTAGCCAAAGCAGGTCACAACTTTAAATACTGAAGGTTGAAGTATGTGCCTAGATAAACACTGGGTGCAGTGGCAGCCTTCCAGTGAAGGTGCAAGAACCCCCGTTCACCAGGGCGAGGGCACCTGCTCCCAGCCTCTGTGTTGTGAGGCTGCTGGCACGGCCAAGGGCTGGGGTAAGGGGGGACTTGACTAGGGAGCTGGGGGTGCTGGGGCCACTTCGGTGTTTCCTCTGTTTTGGAGTCTGATGAGCCAATTAGGTCAGGAAAGCCAGCAGTCAGCACACTTCTTCTCAACTTAATTCATCCAAGTCATTAGCATATTAGTTTTGAGTGATGGCACTTACTTGTAATCTTTTGTAGTATAATGGAAAAAATATCAGGAAACTCAGCTTTTAACTTCAGAGTGTGAAATCAGATGAAGACTGCTTTTGTGCTTAGTGAATCATTTGAGGGATTTAGTGGAAACCGGTTCCCTATACTTTGACGTCTGCCGAGGGCCTGCTTGGTGCTAAGCATCTACTGGGGGAGAGGGAAGCAGACGGCATGTTGCTGAGACCCCAGCAGTGGACCTCTTCTGCCTCCTTTCCTCTCTGGGCAGCCCTTGGCATCTGGCCTTGACGCAGACAGACATTGACCATCCTGCCCTCAAAACGTAGTCCCGCTCTACCTTTGTGCTGAGATGGAAAAGGGTTTGGATAGCCAGGGGAAGTCTGGGGAGTCAGAAGGAAACTTTTTAGTTCCAGTAAGCACCTACTTGGTGTTTCTAAATTTGCCGATTTATAATATATAAGTAGTTAGTTTTATTATCTCTTGTGCTTTATGACTTAGTAATGTGTGTAAATCTTAATTGAATATTTTTTATGATATTTGGGAACGCTGCCTGCATAGCAGATGAAGCTTCACACCTGGCACAGGGTAGGTAGTCGGTAAATATGCATTGAAGTGTAATTATTGTTGGGCTGTCTTGAGATAATTGTAATTTGCTTTAGTTGGGTTCTTGGATGCCACACAGGTACCCGGATGTGATAATTCATTCTCACTTGGATTCTGCTGAGTCTGGCCGCCGACCTCTCACACTTATTCCCCACCTCCAACCCACCTCTTACTCCAGCTGCTACAGCCAGATGGTCCTTGTCTTTGGGCTCAGTTTACCCTTTTCTTTTATATATATATATATATATAAAATATTTATTTATTTATTTATTTATTTATTTATTTATTTATTTATCACAGAAAGACAGCGAGAGAGGGAATACAAGCAGGGCTTGTATTCTCCCTCAGAGGGAGAAATAGACTCCCTGCTGAGCAGGGAGCCGATGCGGGACTCGATCCCAGGACCCTGGGATCATGACCTGAGCTGAAGGCAGATGTTTAACGACTGAGCCACCCAGGCGTCCCTCAGTTTACCCTTTTCTGTTCTCAGTGCCCAACCTGGGCATCGATAATTAAGACTGGACCTAAGCCTCATAAATGTTTTTTTCTGAAGTCTAATTGGTGACTCTGAGTAATGTGTGTTTGTGTGCTGAGCAGGGAGCCTGATGCGGGGCTCGATCCCAGGACCCTGGGATCATGACCTGAGCCGAGGGCAGCCACTTAACCAACTGAGCCACCCAGGCGCCCGAGTAATATGTTTTTTTAAAAAATATTTATTTATAATTGTGGTAAAAATACGTAACCGAATTTACCATGTTACCCACTAAAGTTTTTTTTTTTTTTTTTCAAAGATTTTATTTATTTATTTGACAGAGACAGAGACAGCGAGAGCGGGAACACAAGCAGGGGGAGTGGGAGAGGGAGAGGCAGGCTTCCCGCTGAGCAGGGAGCCCGATGTGGGGCTCAATCCCACGACTCTGGGATCATGACCTGAGCCGAAGGCAGTCGCTTAACGACTGAGCCACCCAGGCGCCCCTAAAGTTTTTTTTTTTTAATTGTGGCAAAAAACATCTAACAGAATTTACCATGTTAATCATTTTTAAGTGTACAGTTCAGTAGTGAGTAATGTTTAACAGCAAGTGGCATACTGAGGTCAGTGGAGTGTAGAATGAACTGTTTCTCAGTGAGTTTTGTCACAGAAGATGTGAAAAATTGACCCAGATGAAAAACCACCCAGATGAAAAACCACGGTCCAGTGGAGAATGGCCTGTAGCCCTGGGTTTTTGAGCCTTTTCCTTCTCTTCCTCTAGGACATGTTTGCACCTGAGTAAGTTTGTACCCAGGTATTAAACCTTTGCTTCCTTCCTGCCTTTATTGAAAAAAACCAAACCACCATCAGCAGAAACCATTGCCCTTCCTGCACCTCTGCTTTTGGTATCTGTGATAAGTGAGAATTTGCAAGAGTTTTCCAAGTTCAAAGCAGCTTTTCTAATAGATGATTGTGTAGTGCTTGCTTCTCAGAGGTAATTTTTTTCTTCCACATGTTTTTACTTTAAGTGTCTTGCTATGTGTGTAACCTTAGACTCCTTTGGTGGGTTCTCCAGCTCCCTGGTGGTATCTCTGTGGGGCTGCCTCCAATACCTCTGGTGATATTCCCACAGCACACAGGCCAGGAGGGAGCTTGCCTCATGTCAGGGAGTCCTCATCTGCCTCCGGAGCTGTGAGCTCTTTTGAGGTTACACCTTGAATCTTCACCAGTGACTTGGTTCAACATCTTTCTCATCTGATGCTAACGAGTGAAAAAGACGCGTTTTTAACTCAAAGCAGAGAAAGCTGCCTGTCTTTTTGGTATTTGGAGCCCAAATAAACAGTGACTTCACACTATTGTTTTCCATTGTGTGGAGTACATCCTGTTGGCCATCAGTTTGAGCAGTTTTAAACCGGTTAACCCTCCAGAATTTTTATATTAATGTTAGACTGACATTTGACATTTAATTTTAACTTCTGAGTGGACAAAAGCTTTTGTTTTACTTATTTTATTTTATTTTATTTTATTTTATTTTTTTTTTTTTGAGAGAGAGAGAGTAAGCATGCACCCAAGCATAGTGGGGGGTGGGGAGGGGCAGAGGGAGAGGCAAAGAGAAGACTCTTAAGCAGGCTCCACACCCAGCGAGGAGCTGAATGGGGTAGCTCGACCTCACAGACCCTGAGATCATGACCTGAGCCGAAACCAAGACGCCCAACCAATTGAGCCACCTGCTGCCCCTGGACAAAAGCATTTTTGCTAGATGGAACCTAAAGCAATTGTTTCAGTTGGTTTTGCTTTTGATTTTTTCAAAACCATTTGAAACAGGGACATGGGATTTTATTGTTTGTTTGGTTTAAAAAGATAGTCCCATTTTCCTTAAATGTTTTCATTACTACAGCGAATAGAAGCAGTTTGAGAGTTTAAGTACAGTTTTTAGGTAACCTAGCTATTGGAGAGTAGCAGTTCCTGGGAGTGGTGGGGTAGGCTGCCTCTGCCTTAGCCTCATTTTGTGTAGTTAGTAATGGATTGAATATTACAACTTTTCCTTCATTCTTAGAAAGCAAAAACTAGTAGGGAGCTGTTCTTTCAGAATTTTAGTTAAGATATCTTGGTTTCCTTCCCTGTGGGCTTTTCTGCATATGAGGAAACATTAAGTTTACTATGAATTGAGTTGGTGCCACATACGCATTTGTTCCTTGCATTTACTGAGTGGAAAGCATTTATTGACTGAACTTCCTGTGTGCATGGGGCTCTGGGGAGGCAGGCTGAGCAGAAGAGAGCTACTTCTTTCCTGGAGCTGGGCTTCCAGTGGAATCTTCTAGTTCCCAGGGACCCGAGATACAGGCATATATATATATATATATATATATATGCCGCCCACCCCCCGCCAAACAAGGCAAGTACTTCAGTCACATATAGCTGGGGATTAGTATTGGTGACAGGAAGGGCCGGAAGGATTCTTTCTTTCCTGCTGAACTCGCCTCCCGTCCCTGAAGTTTGGGGTCCTTGCCTGTCACTGTATAATGCTTTTGATTCCCTAGTTGTGTCCCCTGCTGACTGACTTGGTAAACTTAAAATACACTTGTCTCTAGGGCAAGTATTTGGTTTACAAAGGACACCACCTTTTAGGCATTGCTGAAAACTTGACTTTTTTTTTTTTTTTTGCCTATCACTGGAGAGTCCCCAAGGTCCCAGGTGGAGAAAGAAAGCATTGGCATGGCCATTGGGAGATGCAGGGGATTGCCGGCTCCAACCCCGACTAGATCTGGTTCCTGTGAGTGAGGACACTTAGCTGAGCTGAGTCTTGGGGTCTGGGGCCCCCTGGGCTTCCCGTGCCCCCAGACTGTCCTTTCTTTGTCGGGGGCCCATGGCCCAGGAGCTTGGTGGGAGGTGGCCCTGCTCAGATGGTCTTCCTGTTGCCCACAGCCAGCGCCGTGGAAGCGCTGCCGCAGTGGTGCTGTTAGGTGCTGAATGTTCACCTGGCCCAGGGAGGGCTGCCATGGGTACCTAGGGTACTGTGGGGCCCGCTGCCCTGGTGCTGCTGGCTCTTGGGGTAGGAGTGCAGGCTTTTACCAAGAGAGGAAGGAGACGGCAGCCTGAGTGGCAGCTCTGGGATAGCAGTGTCCCAGAGGGCTGTGGCCAGGCTTTGCAGGCTCTACCACTTTTAAGGTTTCTCTGCCCCCCTGGGGTGGAATGTCTAGAACTGAGGGGTGGAACTGCTGCTGCCTGCAGCTATGTCCATTTTTCACACTTTTTGTCATGGCTGTTGCACATGTGTTTAGAGAGCCAGGGGCTTCATCAAGGCTCTGGGAAGGTCCCGCTCCACAGAGTTGTATTTCACTGGGATCGAGGGCAGCACTGAACTCAGACTTAGCGGCAGGCACTGCGCTGGGTACTGGTACAGAGGGAATGAGTTACCCATTCCCACTCCCCATTTTTCAGTAGATCTTCGGCAGCTTCTCTTAGCCAGATAGTGGTGAGTTCAGCTGAGACATAACATATTCTTGGGCTGCCCTGAGCACTTCCTGGTGTTCTAGAGGGTATAACGTGAGTGCACATACACAGTATTAAAATGAATGGCTGTGTCAGGAAGACTGGGTGATTCTGCCCGAGTCTTTCTCTGGTGTCTGAGCAACTTCTCTGTATTCTGGCTACAGGCTCTGTGTGACCATGGTTGAATGTTACCTCTCTCGGGGCCTTGTTCCCTGAAAAAATGAGTAGGAGGATCTCTGGAGTGCCTCCATCTCTGAATAACGAAGTGTGTGAGTAAGAGACTGTGGAAAAACCTTCCAATGGGATGTCCTAGTTTGGGTGTTTGAATGCAGCCTGCCAAGTTCCTAGCATGGGGAGATGTGACCCTTGCTTATAGGAAGCAGCATCAGAAAGACACAGGCTGCTTTTTGCCAAGTTTCCAAAAGCTCTTTTCTCCCCAGAGCATGGAACACCAACATATAGCAGTTGGAGTTGTGCCCTGGACATCGCCTGCTTGCTAAATGCAGAGGCACTTAGTCATACCCATGAAACAGATACCCATGTCGTCATGTGTCCGCAGATAGCCAACTGAGCTTATGTTCTTGGTAGGACAGGGTGTGTCTCATAGTGTTGCTGTTTTCAAATAAGCTGAGAATTTTGTTTTTTAAAGATTTTTGTTCATTTATTTGACAGAGTGAGAGAGCACAAGCAGGGGGAGCTGCAGAGGGAGAGGGAGAAACAGACTCCCCTCTAAGCAGGGAGCCCCACGTGGGGCTGGATCCCAGGACCCTGAGATCATGACCTGAGCCGAGGGCAGATGCCCAACCAACTGAGCCACCCAGGTGCCCCTAAGCTGAGAATTTTTAAGTGGAGAATCAGATTAGAAAAGTAAAAGATTAACTGTATCTAAGAAGTAGAAAAATAAGTAAAGAGTAAAGACACAGGAAGAAGCTAAAAAAACAAAAACAAAAACCAAATCCTGTATCCTCCCCATTCATTCTATTAGGTGTGTGTCTGGAACTTTGTGTATGTTTGGTATACATTAGTGATTGCAACACATGTGTCCTTGCCGCTCCATAGCTTCCAGTCTTGTGGGGTGTTGGTTGAGCTGAGCACTTTACTAAATAAGAGTTACAATGTATAAGAAAGGAAAGGCCATTAAGAGAAGCACTATGCAACAGTGAACTCTAAAGTTACAATTTAAAATAGTATAAAATGGGTGCCTGGGTGGCTCAGTTGTTAAGCCTTCCGCACAGGTGATGATCCTGGGGTCCTGGGATTGAGCCCCGCATCGGGCTCCCTGCTCAGTGAACCTGCTTCTCCCTCTCCCACTCCCCTTGCTTATGTTCCCTCTCTCTGTCAAATAAATAAAAAAAAATTTTTAAAAAATAGTATGAAACAAGACCTAGGCAATTCTAAAATTAAGTGATAAAATAAGCTATAAAAGGGGTACACAGGCACAGACAGTCAGGAAACTGGGAGATACAAAAACACACACAAAAGAATTCAAAGAAAAACCTTTAACTTGGGGCACTTGATAGGGATCTGAGAAGACCTCTATCCAGAGTACGGTGAACCTGCATGTTGAGGAGTCAGAGTGTTTCCTTCTTTGCCTTTCCTGGTGGAGGACCCTGCAGCAGTCACAGGGAGTTAAGTGGTTCTTGGGGCTGATGCCCACAGGACCCCAGCTTCTAAGTCCCTGGTCATTTGGTGTCCACTTGAGGAAGTGTGGCATTTAACACTGCTGGCAAGTCTGTGCTGGGCAAAAGTGACACAGCCAGATGGCTGGAAGGAGAAGTCCCTTTTGGGGAATGGGTCTGAAATCCCATGAGAACTGCCTGGTTACTTATGGCCTTAGGGTGGAACAAGTTAGTAGAAACAGGAAGGAGGACAATGTTATATCTTGTATTATCCAGCACTGATGAGAGGATGAGAGCATGCCAAATTATAAAATATCTTCATTGGCTTTCTAAGGTAGATAAATTTCAAATCCCTTTTCATGCCTTTGTAGAGCAGCTTCATGTGTTTTGTTCTGAGCCTTTAGGGAGCAAGTGCTGTCCTAGAAACTAGGAGTGTGTAAACTTGAGTGACATGGGCCCCAGGAGGTAGAGGTGGACAGAGATGGGGTTGATGGATGGGGTAGGGTTGGGGCAGGGCAGTAGGCCCAGGGGCTGGGATCTGGATGCCATTCAGAATATGCCAGACACATGAATGAGGACAGGGCTTTCCAGTCCTGAGAAGGTTGTGAAGAAGACAGAGCAAGATGTAGTGACTGTTTTAGGATTTTTATTAGTTTGAGATAACAGTACTCAGCCAAGCCCTTCACCTTCACATGTTTCAAGTCTTCAGCAGAGAACATAGACTAACATACACATAACTTGAGTATCTGCCACCCAGCTTTGTCATACCTTAATGTTCTATTGTATTTTTTTTAAGATTTATTTTTTTAGAGAGAGCGCATGGCGCTGAGTGGGGAGCCTGACGCAGGGCCTGATCCCATGACCCTTGAGATCATGACTGGAGCTGAAACCAAGTCAGACACTTAACTGACTGAGCCACCCAGGCACCCCTGTTCTGTTGTATTTTTGTAAGATCCTATTTTAGGAAATAAAGTAGTTATAAATTTGGAGATCCTTGTGACCCCACCTTTTCTCATGCCCCTTTTAGAGCTGTACCTACTTCCTTCATGCCCCAACTGCCTCTTTAACCCCTGGCAACCACTAATCTATTATCCATTTCTATAATTTTGTCACTTCAAGAATATTATAAAAATATAATGTATGGGGGCGCCTGGGTGGCTCAGTTGGTTAAGCAGCTGCCTTCGGCTCAGGTCATGATCCCAGGCTCCTGGGATCGAGCCCCGCATCGGGCTCCCTGCTCAGCGGGAAGCCTGCTTCTCCCTCTCCCACTCCCCCTGCTTGTGTTCTTGCTGTGTCTCTCTCTGTCAAATAAATAAATAAAATCTTTAAAAATATATATATATGTAATACATATATATAATGTATGTATAAAAATATAGTATGTAACCTTTTAGGATTAGCATTTTACACTCACCATAATTCCCTTGAAATTCATTCACTTTGTCTAGTGTATCAATAGTTTATTCCTTTTTATTGCTCATTAGTATTCCGTGATACAGATATACCACAGTTTGTTTACCCATCCGTTGAAGGACATCTAGGTTGCACTGTGGTTGAAAAGCTATTTTCCCCCATTGAATTGCTTTTGTATCTTTCAGAAATCAGTTGGGCATTCTTGTTTTTTTTTTTTTTTTTTAATTTATTTGAGAGAGAGAATGAGAGAGAGAGAGCACATGAGGGGGGGGAGGGCCAGAAGGAGAAGCAGACTCCCCGCCGAGCAGGGAGCCCGATGCGGGACTCGATCCTGGGACTCCAGGATCATGACCTGAGCCGAAGGCAGTCGCTTAACCGACTGAGCCACCCAGGCGCCCTCTTGTTTTGTTTTTTTAAGATTTTATTTATTTATTTGACAGACACAGCGAGAGAGGGAACACAAGCAGGGGGAGTGGGAGAGGGAGAAGCAGGCTTCCCGCCGAGCAGGGAGCCCGATGTGGGACTTGATCCCAGGACCCTGGGACCATGACCTGAGCTGAAGGCAGACGCCTAACGACTGAGCCACTCAGGCGCCCCTGGGCATTCTTGTTTAAATCTGTTTCTGGATTCTATGGGTGCCTGGGTGGCACAGTAGGTTAAGTGTCCAATTGTTGGTTTCGGCTCAGGTTGTGATCTCAGGGTCATGGGATCGAGCCCCGCAGCGTTCAGCACAGAGTCTGCTTGAAAGACTCTCTCTCAAATAAATAAATAAATAAATCTTAAAAAAAAAAAAACTTTCTGGATTCTCAGTTCTGTTCCATTAATTTATGTGTTTGTCTCTCTACTAATCGGTCTTGGTTATTGTAGCTTGCTAAATTTTGATATTAGGTAGAATAATTCCTCTTTTTCAAAATTGTTTTTTGGCTATTGTAGTTCCTTTGCCTTTCCATATAAATTTTATTTTTTATTTTTTAAGATTTTATTTATTTATTTGAGAGAGAGAGAGCATGAGCAGGGAGGAAGGGCAGAGGGAGAGGGAGAAGCAGACTCCCTGCTGAGCAGGGAGCCCGATGTGGGGCTCCATCCCAGGACCCTGGGATCATGACCTGAGCCGAAGGCAGATGTTTAACTGACTGAGCCACCCAGGTGCCCTCCATATAAATTTTAGAATGGTCTTGTCTATGTATACAAAATTTCTTGCTGGAATTTTGATAGGGATTGCATTAAACCTGGAATTAGTTTCCTAGGGCTGCTGTAAAAAATTACCACAACTTTAGTGGCTTAGAGGAATATACATTTATTCTCTCATCGCTCTGGAGGCCAGAAGTCCAAAATCAAGGAGTTGGCGAGGGCTGTATTCCCTGTGGGCCCCGGGAGGAATTTATTCCTTGTCTATTCTACTTTCTGGTGACTGGTGGCATTCCTTGGCTTGTGGCCATATCACTCAAATCTTTCCTCAATTTTCACATCCCCTTCTCCCTCCATGGTGTGTATAATCTCCCTCTGCCTCTTTCGTATAATGACAATTGTGGTTGGATTTAAGGACCACCTGGGTAATCTCCCTATGTCAAGATTCTTTTTTTTTTTTTTTTAAGATTTTATTTATTTATTTGACAGAGAGAGACACAGCGAGAGAGGGAATACAAGCAGGGGAGTGGGAGAGGGAGAAGCAGGCTTCCCGCTGAGCAGGGAGCCTGATGTGGGGCTCGATCCCAGGACCTGGAATCATGACCTGAGCTGAAGGCAGACACTTAACGACTGAGCCACCCAGGTGCCCCCCATGTCAAGATTCTTAATCAATCTGGGAGACTCTTCCTATAAACTAACATTTACAGATTACATGGTTTAGGACCTAGTATCTTTGGGTGGCCATTATTTAGCCTATTACAAATCTGTATAACAGTTGGCAAGAATGGACACCTTTACTGTGTTGAGCCTTTCAACCATTAACACAATATGTCCCTTTGTTTAGATCTTCTTTGATTTCTTTCACCAGTGTTGTATAGTTTCCAGCATATGAATCCTGTATATGTTTTGTTAGGTTTGCACCTAGGTATTTATTTTTTGAGTGATTGAAATGGTATTATATTTAAAATTTGGTGTCTACATGTTCATTTCTAGCATGTAGAAATACAAGTGATTTTTGTATGTTTATTTTGTATTCTGTGATCTTGCTAAACTCACTTATTTTAAGATCTTGCTTTGTAGATTCCTTGGGATTTTCTGCATGGATAATTATGTTATCTGCAAGTAGGAACAGTTTTATTTTTTCCTTTTTTTTTTTTTTAATTTTTTTCCTTTCTGACCTATATGTCTTTTGTTTCCTTTTCTTGCCTTATTATTGCTGTCTAGAACTTCTAGCACTATGTCAAATAAGAGTGTAAGAGCAGACATCCTTGCCTTGTTTCTGATCTTAAGGAGAAAGCATTCAGGCTGTTACCATTAAGTATAATGTTTGCTGTATGTTTTTTGTAGATGCTCTTTATCAAGTCAAGAAAGTCCCCTCTATTCCTGCGTTTCTGAGTGTTTATCACAGATGGGTGTTGAATTTTGTCAGGTACTTTTTCTGCATCAGTTGATATGATTATGTGATTTTTGTTCTTTAGTCTGTTAGTATAGTGGATTATGTTGATTGATTCTCAAATATCGAACTGGCCTTGTATCCCTGGAATAAGTACCACTTGGTCATGGTCCTATATAATTCTTTTTATTTGCTAAATTCTATTTGATAAAGATTTTATTTTTAAGTAATGCCTACACCCAGTGGGGCTCAAACTCACAAACTCGAGATTAAGAGTTGCATGCTGTACCGACTGAGCAAGCCAGGTACCCCTGATAAGTTTTGTTACAGATTTTTGTGTCTGTTCATGAGTGATATTGGTCTGTATCCTTACCCTCCTCTTTTTTTTGGGTACTGTCTTTGTCTGATTTTGATATCAGGGTAATGCTACCTTCATGAAATGAATAGGAAGGGGCGCTTGGCTTGGCTGGCACAGTTTGTAGAACATGTGACTCTTGATCTCAGGGTCATGAGTTCAAGCCCCATGTGTGGCATAAGAGTTTACTTAAAATTTAAAAAATAATAAAAAAAATAAAATGAATAGGGACGTGTTCCCCCTTCTACTTTCTGGGAAAGATTATGTAGGATTAGAGTTGATTCTTCTTTATTTTATTTATTTATTTGACAGAGAGAGACACAGCGAGAGAGGGAACACAAGCAGGGGGAGTGGGAGAGGGAGAAGCAGGCTTCCCGCGGAGCAGGGAGCCCTATGTGGGGCTCGATCCCAGGACCCCAGGATCATGACCTGAGCCGAAGGCAGACGCTTAACGACTGAGCCACCCAGGCACCCCTCTTCTTTAAATATTTGGTAGAATTTGGTAATGGAGACATCTGGGTCTGGAGGTTTCTTTTTGTGGGAGCTTTTATTTTTTATTTTATTTTTTTTAGATTTTATTATTCATTAGAGACAGAGAGAGAGAGAGGCAGAGGGAGAAGCAGGCTTCCTGCAGAGCAGGGAGCCCAACACAGGGCTCGATCCCAGCACCCTGGGATCATGACGTGAGCCGAAGGCAGACGCTTAACCCACTGAGCCACCCAGGCACCCCTTTGTGGGAGTTTTTAAATTACAAATGCAAATTCCTTAATAGTTTCCTTAATAGAAATTGTTTGTATGATATGATATTGGGTGAATTGTGGTAGTTAGTATTTTTTTTAAGGAATTGGTCTGTTTTGTTTTGATTTGTCAAATCTTTTTTTTTTTTTTTTTTTAAGATTTTATTTATTTATTTGAGAGAGAGCAAGAGAGAGTGAGAGCATGAGCTGGGAGAGGAGCAGAGGGAGAGGGAGAAGCAGAACTCCCTGCTGACAGGGACCTGACACAGAGCTCGATTCCAGGACCCTGGGATCATGACTTAAGCCAAAGGCAGACGCTTAACCTGCTGAGCCACCCAGGAGCCCCAGATCTTTTTTATTATCTTTTTTTTTTTTTTTTTTAAGTAATCTCTCTGCCCAATGTGGGACTCAAACTCAGGACCCTGAGATCAAGAGTCACATGATCTACCAACTGATCTAGCCCCTCCTACTTATTATTTTTTTGATATCTGTGGATCTATAATGATATCCTGTTTGATTCCTGATATTGGTAATTTGTGTCTTCTCTTTTTTGTCAGTCTTACTAGAGATTTGTCAATTTTACTAATCTTTTCAAAGAATCAGGTTTTTTTTCATTGATTTTTCTATTTTTTTTTTTTTAAGATTTTATTTATTTGACAGAGAGAGACACAGCGAGAGAGGGAACACAAGCAGGGTGAGTGGGAGAGGGAGAAGCAGGCTTCCCGTGGAGGAGGGAGCCTGATGTGGGGCTCAATCCCAGGACCCCGGGATCATGACCTGAGCCGAAGGCAGACGCTTAACGACTGAGCCACCCAGGCGCCCCTCTATTTTTGTTTTTAATTTCATTGATTTCTGCTCTTTATTCTTTCTTTCCTTGTGCTTGCTTTTGGTTTATTCTGCCTTTTTTTTTAAAGGTTATTTTGGCGGGAGCATAAGATTATTGGTTTGAGGCTTTTCCTTTTTTTCTGGTGGATTCAGTGCTATAAGTTCATCTCTAAACACTGCTTTAGCTGTGTTCCACAAATTTTAACATACCCCACAAATGTATTTTTATCTTCATTCAGTTCAGTATAATTTATTTCCATTGATATTTCCTCTCTGATCCAAGGATTATTTAGAAGTATGTTGCATAGTTTTTGAGTGTTTGGAGATTTTCCTAATTATCCTCCTGTTACTGATTTCTAGTTTGATTCCATTGTGGTTAGAGAACACATTCGGTGTTATTTCATTTCTTATAAGTTTTTCAGGGTTTGATTTATGGCTCCAGATATGGTTTATTTGGATATATGTTCCGTGGACATTTGAAAAGAATGTATGTTCTGCTGTTGTCAGGTGGAGGGCTCTATAAATGTTGATTAGATCAGGTTGATTGATATTTTTGAATTCTTTTGTATCCTTGCTGATTCTCTTTCTGGTTGCTCTCAATTGTTGAGAGTGTGGTGTTGAACTTTCCAAAACTAGAATTGTGGATTTGTTTATTTTTCCTTTTAGTTCTATCCGTTTTTGCTTCACAAATTTTATAGTTTTGTTGTTTGGTACGTGTACATTCAGGATTGTTATTCTTGGTAGCTTGAGCCTTTTATCATTATATAATTTTCCTCTGTCTCTGGTAATTGTCTTTGCTCTGAAGTCTACTTTATCTGATATTGATAGAGCCTTTCTTGCTTTCTCTTTTTTTTTTTTTTTTAAGATTTTATTTATTTATTTGAGAGAGAGAGAATGAGAGAGAGAGAGAGCATGAGGGAGGTAGGGTCAGAGGGAGAAGCAGACTCCTCGCTGAGCAGGGAGCCCGATGCGGGACTCGATCCCGGGACTCCAGGATCATGACCTGAGCCGAAGGCAGTCGCTTAACCAACTGAGCCACCCAGGCGCCCATCTTGCTTTCTCTTAATTAATGTGTGCATGTTATGTCTTTTTCTGTTCCTTTACTTTCCACCTACCTATCCTTGTCATCTCGGTATTGTCATTTATTGATTGTCTTCTTATATTCAGTTTGAGATCTTCCTGGTTCTTGGTATGAGTGATTTTTTTTTTTTTGAGAGGGAAAGAAGGGGTGGGGGGTGGAGGGGTGGGGGAAGCAGAGGGAGAGGTAGAGAGAATCCCAGGCAGGCTCCACACCTAGCACAGAGCCTGATGTGGGCTCAATCCCACAACCCTGAGATCATGGCCTGAGCTGAAACCAAGAATCGGATGCCTAACCAACTGAGCCACCCAGGCACCCCTGATGAGTGATTTTTGATTGAAACCTGAACAGTTTTGTATTTTGTTCTGAAACTCTGATTTTTTTACCCGGCTTTTTCTAATACTCTGGCAAGGGACTGGTGAGGGAGGTACTGCCTGATTACTGGGAAGTAGAGGTAGAAGTCCAGGTTCCTTACTCACCCTTTTTTTTAACTGAAGTGTAATTAACATACAGTATTCTATTAGTTTCAGGCGGACAACATAGTGATTCAGCAGTTCTATACATTCCTCTGTGCTCACCGTGATAAGTGTAGAGTCACCATCTGTCACCAAACACTATTGCAATATTATTGACTATACTCCCTATGCTGTACTTTTTATCTCTACGACTTACTTGTTTTATAACTGGAAGTTTGCACCTCTTTTTTTAAAAGATTTACTTATTTATTTGAGAGAGAGCAATGTGAGCCCGGGGGTGGGGGGGTAGGGATGAGGGCTGAGGCAGAGGGAGAAGGAGAGAAGCTGACTTCCTGCTGAGGGCGGAGCCCCAATTCGGGGCTTGATCTCAGGACGCTGAGATCAGACCTGAGCTGAAATCAAAAGTTGGAGGCTTAACCGACTGAGCCACCCAGGGGCCCCATGTTTGTACCTCTTAATCACCTTTATCTGTTTCACCCATCCTCCCACCCACTTCCCCTCTGGCAGCTACCAGTTTGTTCTATTTAAGAGTTGGATTTTTTTGTTTGTTTGCCCCACTCAGCCTTTTTTGACACCTGAAGCCTGGTGAAGTATTTGTTAACTGCTGGGTAGGGGTGGGAATTCTCGTTCCCTCTTTACCATTGAGCAGTGGTAAACGTTCTGACACTAGTTCTTCTCTGACACCAGCACTGCAGGAAGTGGGAGATACTCCTTGTTACTCTTCGGATGGGCATAGAAATCTAGGTTTGGTTTCCACTGACACTGAGGGACTAGAGGAGTAGGCCAGGTGGTACATTGTTACTGGCCAGTGGGGGTAAAAGTCCCGGCTCCCTACTTGGCCTTCTCTGATAGCACCCCAGTGGGGATGTTAGGGAGCCTTATTACAACCTCATGAGGGTGGAAGTCTAAGGCTCTCCATTTGGCCTTTGGGTGGGAGTGGGGCCATAGTTTTTTCTGTGGTGTTTGGCTAGAATAGAGCTGTTACTGTCTAAATGTTTTCTGTCTTGCTATGCTACCCCCTTCCTGCTCCTTCGGCTAAAGAGAGCAGACTTTTGTTGGGACTCTCTTTTGTATCATCTTTTGGCATTTCTGGGTTGCCAGCATCTTCAGCTCCACATCTGGGATGTTTGAGTGAAAAAGAAAACCCAGGGAACTCACCACTGTGTCATTCCTTGGGTCCTGAGGTACCTCACTGGTCTGCCTTCTTCTCTTGACTTTTTAGAGTCTCGTGTTTATATATGATGTCTAGGATTTTTTGTTGTGTTTAGTGGGAAACTAGGGGAAAAATATGTCTACCTCATCTTCTTAGATGTGGAAGTCCAGTTTTTTTCTTTTATGCTTTTTTATGTCTTGTTAAATGAAATCCTTTCTTACCCTGACATTCTACTATATTCTAAAATTTTGGGGCGCCTGGGTGGCTCAGTCAGTTAGCATCTGTCTGCCCTCAGCTCAGGTCATGATCCCAGGATCAGCTCCTTGCTCAGCAGGGGGCCTGCTTCTCCCTCTGTCTCTGCCACTCCCCCTGCTTGTGCTCTCTCTCTGTGTCAAATAAATAAGTAAAATCTTAAAAAATAACTAGGGCTAGGTATAACTGCTGTTTATAAAGTTATTTTCATAGAAAAATACTTATAAATCAGGGGCACCTGGGTGGCTCAATCAGTTAAGTGTCTGCCTTCGGCTCAGGTCATGATCTTGGGTCCTGGGATCAAGCTCCACATCCGGCTCCCTGCTCAGCGGGGAGCCCTGCTTCTCCCTCTGCCTGCCGCTCCCCCCCTGCTTGTGTGCTCTCTCTCTCTCACACAAATAAATAAAAATCTTAAAAAAAAAAATAAAAAATTTAAAGTTCTGTTTTTTACATTTGTATATCTAATTCACCTGGGTTTTATCTTATTTATGATGGAGAAGTGAGGGAGGACCCTAATTGTACTTGATTTTCTTCATAGATGGCCACTGGTCCTGGTGCCTTTGAACAGCTCCTTTGCAAGCTGATTTTGGGCTTTCTGGTTCCACAGTGCACTTCTACTCTGCCGCTGTAATGCTGCTTTAAATATAAGTAGCTTTATGATAAGTCTTTGTTTGGTAAGCTAGGACTCCCAACCTTCAAAATTATTTTACTTGGGTTTTGACTGTCTCATGAATTTTAGTTCAAAAACAATGTAGGAACAGGAATGGCAAAATCAATAGCAAAAAAAAACAACAACAAAAAAAACCCCAGCCATGTTGGAATTGGCTTGGATTTGCATTGACTTTACAGTACACTGCCCACTTCAGGGACCTTGTTTTTTTTTAGCAATATTATTTACTTTGCATTACCCCAGTCAAAAAAATAACATGTGGCCCCTCAGCAGCTTGGCTCAGGGCAGGGCTTGCTTCTTTTCTAGAATGGGAAATTGCTCTGGTCACCTTGAGGACACCCAGCAAGTCCCATAATGCATCTGTGTGGCTCTCAGCCTCAGGGCAGGCGTTCTGAGCTGCCTGCACTGAAGCCAGTCAGAAGTATGAGGGACAATGTGCAGGGTTCTAATCTCTCTTTTGGGGGTAGGGAGCAAGAGAGGCCAAATGAGTTGTGTTCACTGGCACTGAGTTTGCAAATACGGGTTTCATAAACAAGTCCTACGGTTAGTGCTTGGGGTGTGAGGAGTGAGCAGTTGCTGAACTTGTCTGTGCAAATACTTGGTTTTCTAGTCTCTTCAAAAGCATTGTTTTTTGTTTTTTGTTTTTGTTTTTTTGGGGGGGAGAGGCAGAGGGTGAAGGAGAAAGAGAATCTTAAGCAGGCTCCATGCCCAGCGCAGAGCCAGATGCAGGGCTCGATCTCACAACCCTGAAATTATGACCTGTGCCAAAATCAAGAGTTGAACACTTAACCGGTGCTTAACCAAGCCACCCAGGTGCCCCAAAAGCATTGTTTTAAGACTTCATAATTGTTACATTATCCACATTGCTTGGTCTCTATATATACAAAAAAAATTTTTCCCCCTGAAACATTTCAAAGTAAATTGCAGAGATTTTTGATACTTCAGCCCTAAATCCTTCAAAAGTAAGGACAGTCTCTTATAGAACCACACTACTATCATCTCACCTAAGAAAATTAACAATAAATCCAATCTCCAGCCCAGAGACAAAATTCCCCAATTACTCCTTTTGGAGCTGGGGTTTTGTGTTTTTTCTTTCTTGAAGTTTTTTAATTTTTTGTTTTAAGTGAATCCAGATCCAGTCAAGATGCACACACTACATCTGGTTGCTGTTTCTAAATCTAGAACAGCCCGCTTGTGTTTAGGGTTGTCAGCATTTGGACAGACCAGGCCAGTTATCTTGTAGAAGGTCCCATATTCTAGATTTGTCTGATTGTGTCTTCATGACTCCTGTGTTTGCTATAAACTGGGAGTTAGGTCTAGAGCAGCACTGCCCAACAGCAATATAATGTGAGCCACACATGTGATTTAATATTTTCTGGTAGCCACATGAAAAAATAAAAATAAGAAGGAGGAATTAATTTTGGTAATGTATTTTATTTAATGCATTTCTTTATCATTTATTAATGTAATTATTTACTTAACATTTAATAATATATTTTATATCCAAAATAATATCATTTCAATATGTAATCAATATTTTAAAAGTATTAAGGAGACATCTTACATTCCTCTTTTATGCTAACTTTTCAAAATTCAGTGTGTATTTTGCCCTTAATGGGCCAGCCACATTTCTAGTGCTCAACGGCCACATGTAGCTCTGTACTGTACTGGACAGCACAGGGTGAGACTTGATCCAACTCAGGGTAGATGTTTTTGTTAACCTTAGGGGGTAGTAACTGCCGTGTACAACTTGGAAACCATGGGGTCGGCTAAAGTCTGAGTCTACTGTCTTTTTTTTCAGGCCCTGGGATGGAGCAGGTGTGCAGAGGGTGAAGACCCAGCTCTGGGACCAAGTCACTTGCCTCCTTTCTTAGTGAGATTGTCGGCTTGAGCAGACCCAGGCCGGGATGACGATGTCTGCGGGCCTTTGGCTGCTGCTCCCCCTCTGGGGGAAGACCTTTCTCCTTCTGCTTTCTGTGGCCGTGGCTCAGTCCCATTGGCCTTCAGAGGCCGGCAGGGACTGGGAGAACCAGCTCGAGGCGTCCATGCACTCAGTGCTCTCAGACCTTCACGAGGCTGTTCCCACAGTGGTGGGCATTCCTGATGGCACGGCTGTCGTTGGGCGCTCATTTCGAGTGACCATTCCAACAGATTTAATTGCCTCCAATGGAGAACTCATCAAGGTGAGACTGGATATAAAGCTTATGTGAATGGGGAAGAATTCTCATCTGCATTTTGGTTTTAGTTGTTTGCTTGTTTTTGTTTTTTTCGCTTTCCATTCTGAGTTCCAGCAGTTCTGAACTCAGTTCTTCCAGGACCTGTGCAGTTACCATAAGAGAGGGACAACCACTGATACTTACAAGAGGGTCCCCAGATATCTCTGTATAGCATCTAAACTTTTATTCTTGCTCCCGTTTTTGAAGGTGTTACCATTAAAAAGCCTTTACATCTGTGGTTTGGAAACTTTCATGGTCATAGGGTTAGGTTTGATGGAAGGGCTTATGTGTAGAAAAAGGTCTTCTTTCATTAACCATGGTATTAAACCCAAGAAATACAGGACTTTGAAATGATTTGAACCTATTTTTATAATAAAGGTATAAGTAAATATAGGAGTTTTGCTCTCATTTGGTGTTGTATGTTTACTAATGTATTTGATCACTTAAGAACCTGGTATTAGTATGCAGACTTCAGCCTCGCCCCATCTTCTTTGGTGAAGCAATCCAGAGAACAAGGGGACCTGAGACCCATGTGACAGAAGAATGTCTTGGCTGGCCCAAGATGGAAATCAGGTGAAATAGGAAGCTTGTGTCAAGAAGCACCATCCCTTTGTCTGGGGTTGTGGGTCCTTGGAATTTCCCCTGGATCCTGAGTGAGTTTGCACGGTGGCCACATGATGGGTAGGGTCTACCCCTCAAGTTATGAACATGTCTTAGAGCAGAGGTCAACTCTTTCTCTTAGAGGCCAGATAGTAAATATTTTAGGCTTTGCAGGCCGTATGGTTTCTATTGCAACTCCTCAACCCTGCCAGTATAGTACAAAAGTAGCCATAGATAATGTGTAAATGAATGGGCATGAGCATGTTCCAATAAAACTTTACTTATGGACACTAAAACTAAAATTGGAATTTCATATAATTTTCGCATGTCAAAAGATATTCTTTTGATTTTTTTTTTCTCTCAATCATTTGAAAATGCAAAAACCATTTTTAGCTCATAGGCCATACAAAAACAGGTGGTAGGCCACATTTGGCTCTTGGCCATAGTTGTCCTATAGAATTCTTCCCCTAGAGGTGTGGCTTCAAAATGAACTAAAAATATCCCAAGATTTGTATTTTGTGTTGGTAGTTTTTATATCTCTTTTGCCTTTAGACTTCTGCAAACACATAGTGTTCTGGTTATCTTTTGGTGTGTTTAAACCACCAAAAGTTAGTGGTTTAAAACTCCCAGTTTGTTTTGCTCACAATTTTGTGGCCAGGAATTCAGGGAGTCAGAGCTCATCTGGAAACCTCGTTTCTGCTTCACATGGCACTAGCTAGAGTGGCTCATATGGGGCCGGAGGGTCAACTTCTAAGATGGCTCATTCATGGCTGACAAATTGGTGCTGCCTGTTGACAGGGAGCTTAGCCAGGGCTATTGGTCAGGGTCCTTGGTTCCTCTCCATGTAGACCTTTCCCTGGGCTGCTTGGATTTCCTCATAGCACAATTAGCTGGGTTCTAAGAAACAGGAAGTGGAAGCTGCCAGTCTCTTAAGGCCTGGCTTGGTAACTTGTATAGCAACACTTCATTGTACTTATTCATCAAAGCACACACAGCCTCTGGTGGGTTATTACCAACTTTCTCCTCTCTGACCCACAAGCCCCAGGCATCTAGATTAGACATGGTCACAAATGCTATGCCACTCTTCCCACTGAGAGGCGAATCTATGCCGCTTTCCCTTGAATCTGGGCGGACCCACTCCTTACCTGCACCTTCCCTGTGCTCCCTTCATTTTCCCTGCCGGCCCCCTTCTCTTTAGGTCATGGCTTGTTCTCAGGGTGGCCTTCTGATCTCAGAGGCGGTCATTACTCTAAAGATCCTGGCTTAGTTCCACAGAGCTTGTTCTAGTTTGCAGAAGTTTTCCATGTCATCTTTGTAATTAATGCCCCAGCAAGCCAGATGCTAGTCTGACCATTAGAAAAAGAATAGTGGCAGTTTTGGAGGTACAGTTCTTGTCCACCTTCAGATTTGATCTTCTGAGTAGCCAAACCCTGTAGTGGTTGCCCTTGTTCCAGTGGTCACTGGAATGTTTTACATGGATTAGTTTTGACGAGAGGTGCCTTGAATCAATACAGCGAGTGGTATTTGCTGTATCTGGCAGAGAAATATTTAACAGGCTTATTCACGAGGGGAGTAAAGAGATTTTACTGGGAAAACAGGATTTTATCTGAGCACATTTATCTGTAGAAAGCAGACCATTTAGTAGCTGATCAGCCTGTAGAAAAACAGATGAAAATGTGTGACTCTTTGTTCCAGACAGTCTTACCATCAGGGTTATGTGGGGTGGGAAATCAGATCAGAAAGCGTGACTTCATCTCTGGAGCTTCGGTTTCCCTATATGTGAAACATGATTAATAAATATTTATATAAAAAGTCTTTTTTATTTTCTCATTATAATAATGATATATAAATGTGTGTTATAGAAAAGGGTGAAAGAAAAATCTCTTGTGGTTCCTGCCATTCAGACTGAACTCTTCTATCATTTTCTGTGTTCATAAGGAGGTGTCCGTATCACACACACACAGACATCTTAGATTTGGAATCATACCATATTTTTTTTTTTTCATTTTTAAAATTTTAATTTTGTTATTTATTTATTTAAAATCAATTGATATATATTATTAGTTTCAGAGGTAGAGGTCAGTGATTCATCAGTCTTATAATACCCAGTGCTCATTACATCCTGTGCCCTCCTTAATGTCCATCACCCAGTTACCCCATCCCCTCACCCACCTCCCCTCTAGCAACCCTCAGTTTTTTTTCTGTAGTTAAGAGTCTCTTATGGTTGTCTCCCTCTCTGATTTCGTCTTATTTTATTTTTCCTTCCCTTCCGGGCGCCTGGGTGGCTCAGTTGGTTAAGCAACTGCCTTCGGCTCAGGTCATGATCCTGGAGTCCCGGGATCGACTTCCACATCGGGCTCCCTGCTCAGCAGGGAATCTGCTTCTCCCTCTGACCCTCCCCCTCTCATGCTCTCTCTCTCCCATTCTCTCTTCAGATAAATAAATAAAATCTTTAAAAAAAAAAAAATTTTTTTTCCTTCCCTTCCCTTATGTTTATCTGTTTTGTTTCTTAAATTCCACGGAAGATGAGTGAAATCATACGGTATTTGTGTTTCTCTGACTGACTTATTTCACTTAACATAATACCCTCTAGTTCCCTCCATGTCATTGCAAATGGCAAGATTTCATTGTTTTTGATGGCTGAGTAATATTCCATTGTATATTTGTACCACATTTTCTTCATCCATTCATCTGTTGATGGACATCTGGGCTCTTTCCACATTTTGGCTGTTGTGGACATTGCTGCTATAAACATTGGGGTGCATGTGCCCCTTTGAATCTGTGTTTGTACCCTTTGGATAAATACCTAGCAGTGCAATTGCTGGGTTGTAGGGTAATTTTTTTTTTTTTTTTTAACGTTTATTTAGAGTCTGGGATGCCTGGGTGGCTCAGTTGGTTAAGTGTCTGACTCTTGATTTAGCTTAGGGTTGTGAGCCCACATTGGGCTCCGTGCTCAGCAGGGAGTCTGCTTTTCTCCCTCAGCCTCTCCCTCTGCTGGTGCACACACGTGTGCGTGCTCTCTCTCTCAAATAAATCTTAAAAAAAGAGATTTATTTATTGGGGTGCCTGGGTCGCTCAGTCGGTTGAGTGTCCAGCTCTTGATTCCGGCTCAGGTTCTGGTCTCCAGTGTGGGACTGAGCCTCACCATCAGGCTGCATGCTGGGCGAGGAGTCTGTTTGGGGATTCTCTCCCTCTCCCTCTTCCCCTCCCCCAGCTCACGCTTGCACTCTCTCAGATAAATAAATCTTAAAAAAAATATTTATCTGAGAGAGAGAGAGAGCAGGGGGCAGGTGGGGCAGAGGGAGAGAGAGAATCTCAAGCAGACTCCCTGCTAAGCGTGTAGCTGATACAGGGCCTGATCCCATGATCCTGAGATCATGACCTGAGCCGAAATCAAGAGGAGTCTTAACCAACTGAACCACCCAGGTGCCCCCATACTGGAAATATTTTTAAACCTACTTTTTTTTTTTTTTTTTAAGATTTATTTATTTTAGAGAGAGCAGGGGCAGAGGGAGAGGGAGGGAGAATCGCAAGCAAACTCCTTGCTGACCGCAGAGCCTGACAGGGACTCAATCTCACAACCCTGAGATCATGACCTGACCAAAACCAAGTCGGATGCTCAACCGACTGAGCCACCAAGGCACCCCTAAACCTACCTTTTTTTATTCACTGTAGCTTGATTTTTTTTTCCTCATGGTCATTAAGTATTCTTTGGGAATGTGACTTTTAATGACTTGCCCGATATTCTTATGTATGTGAGGAATATTTCAGATCTTGGTCCCAAGGAGTGTTGTTGAGGTGACTTCCAAATGGTATCCATCACTACTACCATCATCCAAGCTACCACTTATTTGCCTCTTCCCAGGTTGTCTCCCTCCCCTCAGGCTGTTTTCCACACTGAGGCAAGAGTTGTCCTTATCTTGGTAAAGCTTAAATCTGCTAACACCTGCTTTTCCCCCAACCATTACTGAGTTGCACTTAGGATCAAGGCCCATGTGATCTGGCCTTTGGCCTCCTCTCTCTCCTCTTTCCCTTTGCATATCATGTCTCAGCCACACTGGCCTCTTTCTTGCCCCAAGGACATGCCAAGCTCAGAGTCTACCCTGGCCTCTGACATACACTTTCTTCTGTTGGCTGGGGTCCTGTCACCTCTTTCAGGCTCATCTTGAGTCCTTTCCTTCCACCCTGATAAAAATAGCTTTCCCACAAAACCTTACGTTATCTTCTTAGCAAATTTCTGTACTTGAAATTCTTGGTTTTTGTTAGTCTGCATGTTTGACTCCCATCACACAGTAGCTCCTCAGATGTTTATGGGCTGGCAGAGGGAATGAGGACCCCTTCAGGACCCCTGTAAACTTGCTTTGGATTGTCAAAGCCTGTGAGACTAAGCTTGTCCGAGTCTCATGTGGGGTTCCCAGGTGAGGGTTGGTCTTCTAACCATTTTGGACGTGGTCGAGTTACCTAATGAGGATTCACAAGCAGAGCCGGGTCCTGTCCTGAGATTGGATGAGATTTGATAGTGTGGTTGTCCTTCTTGCTGTGACTGGTCAGGGGATGTGCATGGGGATTGGTGATGGACTAAGTCAGTATTTGCCACAGACTAAGCAGTCATAATAGTCTATTGAAGGGATAGAAAAGTAAGTCTCATTCTAAGTGAGCTGCCCTGGCCACCTGCCAAGCCTTGTTTGACCTGTGTGCATCGAACCCTGGTTATGCTATTTCAGGAGGTTGTGGCAACTCTGGGGGTCACAGTGGCAGAGGGTGTATTGCTTTGCATCAGCCAAATGTGCCCATCAGGTAACATCAGCTTCCCAAGGCAAGGGCTTCCCTGTACTTTACACACCAGGCCTCAAGGAAATAAAAGAAGAGGGGACCCACCTGCCTGGAGGAGGTGGCCCTGAGGTCCTAGACTCTCTGCTCTGCCTCACGCCTGACATCCTTTCGTGTCCAGACAGCCCTTGTTCAGTTTCAGCTTGCCCAGCACCTCTTGCTTCTCCTGCTGTTCTCTAGCTCTGCCTCGAGAATCGATTTGCTGTTATCGACCCCAGCTTAACTCCCAGATGGATTCCATTGACATGGTGCCAGCAGGGGCTGTGGGATACCTCCAGGCCCAGTGGCCAGCATGACCTTCTTGTGCCTCAGGACTCTGTTGTCTCCTGTGGCCTTAGGACACTCTAAAGCAGGTGGTCCTTGCATGTGCTCCCTTGAACCACACTGGATACCTGTATGCAAAGCTCACCCCAGGTCAGCTGTCCTTTGCTCTCACAGATGCCTTTAGACCCTAGAGCGCCCTCCCTCCTTGTCAGGGTTTGTGGGGATGGGTCCCACAGAAGCCAGCTTGGCCTTTGTTGGCTAGATCATCAGCTGTCCCAAGTTGGCCACAGTTGACTCTTCCCTCCCTCAGGAGTGGCTCCAGCTCCCTGCAGGTGCCTCTCCTCTGACTTGAGTGAGCGAGGGACTGGCTGAGGAAGGTGATTACGTGCCTGGAGACGTTCTTACCCCTCCTTTCTAGGGTGGTCAGGAGAGACATCATTGCGTCTCATGAAATGATTGGCTGCCCCTTCAGATGTCTCATTTGGTTGCTTTTCATTCCCGCTTCCCCTTATCCTCCTAGCCTGGAGACAATGTGGACTTTCCCTCAGCCCAAGATGTCGGCAGACTGGGAGCAGCCCTTCCTGGGACTGTGCTCTCAGCTGCTGGCGTGGGCCCCCAATTGTTCCCCCGAGAACAATGGGTACTCTTTTTGGCCAGGAAGGGGAACTCATGAAAGGACTGTTTCTTTGGATGCTTTGAGAGCTCTGTGGCGTCCCCGCCTGCATGAGATGAACTGCAGTTTCTTCCTGCCTCGAGTGGGTGTTCCCTGGCTCTGAATGGACCCCTTGTGAACATAGCACACCGGGAAATGCGGGTTGGCGAGGGAAGGCATCTTGGGGGTGGGTTGTAAGAATGACATTTGCCCAGACACATCAACTCAAATACTTACTGAAGTGTAGACTTTACTTCTGTGTTTTAAAAAAAAAAAAGAAAAAAAAATTTACTGACAAGGGCTGAAAGAACATGACAAAGTAAAAATAGATGACATTGGGATTGAGGGACTGACTGTGAGAATTTTATTAATGGCTGTAACTATGCTAAGCTGTCCCTTTTGGCGGAAAAAAGATTAATTTTTGTTTTTAGATGAGAACAGTTAACATCAGGTAAAATGCTTCATAACTCAGACCTGGAGGGCACTGGCTGGACTGGACAAGTTGCGTTCAGCATGTGATCCTGTGGCCTTGGCCTTAATGGCAAGGTTTGAGGCTTGTGCTGGTTTGAGGCTTGCAGGTCCACCAAAGATTGTCTCTCGTGGGTGTGGCTCTGCTTTACTCGGCAAAGCAAAGGCCCCTCATACCCACTTCCACTGTGGTTCCTCATCTTATGTGGGGACAAAGTTTTGGCTCTTTGGTCTCAAGCCAGAGGTTCTTCCTGTTGACTTGTGCCATCTCCCGGCAGCCCAGTCATGTAACTGTCCGTGTGCATCATTTACAGAAGCTGAGCTTGGCCAAAGAGTAGATTTGTCTCATTGTCATAGTCCAGGGCCCAGATACAGGATCACCCTGATGTATCACGGGGGCCTCTGAAACTTGGCTGGAGGCTCAGACTCCATCAGAGGGACAATTCCCTATCTCCCTAGGCAGAGGAGACCACATAGTAGGCCTGCGCAGAGGAGGCCTTGGTCACTTGATGTGTCAGTGCCTCTGGGGGGGTGCGTGTGGCACCCAGCCATAGATGGCTCCGGGTTGGCCCAGCTTTGCAACTTGGCTGAGGGGTGGGGAGCTGAGGGGTCAAGGGCCAGTAACCAGGTCTGAGGGACGACAAGGACTTTGCCAGGGAAGGCTGCTAGAGGCCTAAGCAGTGGGGTATCCTAGGGCAGCAGTCTGTGCCACTTTGAAATGGACCACTGAGGGGCACCTGCGTGGCCTAGCTGGTCAAGTGGTTGACTCTTGATTTTGGCTCATGTCGTGATCTCAGTGTCATGGGATTGAGTCCTGTGATAGACTCCGTACTCAGTGTGGAATCTGCTTGTCCTCCCATTTTTTAATTGGATTCTTTGTTTTTTGGGTGTTGAGTTGTGTAAGTTCTTTATATATTTTGGATACTAACCATTGAATGGATATGTCATTTGCAAATATCTTCTCCCATTCAGTAGGTTGCTTTTTAGTTTTATTGATTGTTTCCTTCACTGTGTAGAAACTTTTTATTTTGATTATAGTCCCAATAGTTTATTTTTGCTTTTGTTTCCCTTGTCTCAGGAGACCTACCTAGAAGAATGTAGCTATGGCCAATGTCATAAATTACTGCCTGTGCTCTCTTCTAGGATTTTTATGGTTTCAGGTCTCACATTTAGGCCTTTAATCCATTTTTTAATTTTTGTGTAGGGTATAAGAAAGTGGTATAATTTCATTCTTTTGCATATAGCTGACCAGTTTTCCTAACACCATTTGTTGAGGAGACTGTCTTTTTTCCATTGGATATTCTTTCTTTCTGTGTCGAAGATTAATTGACCATATAACTATGGGTTAACTTCTGGGTTTTCTGTTCTGTTCCATTGATCTGTATGTTTGTGCCAGCACCATACTGTTTTGATTACTACAGCTTTGTAATATAACTTGAAGACTAGAATTGTGATACCTCCAGTTTTGTTTCTCTTTTTCAAGGTTGCTTTGGCTATTCAGGGTCTTGTGTGGTTCCATACAAATTTGAGGATTGTTTGTTCTAGTTCTGTGAAAAATGCTGTTGGTATCTTGATAGGGATTGCATTAAATCTGTAGATTGCTTTTGGTAGTATAGAGATTTTAATCATATTTATTCTTCCAATCCGTGAGCGTGGACTGTCTTTCCATTTCTTTGTGTTGTCTTCAATTTCTTTCATCAGTGTTTCTTTTTTTTTTTAAGATTTTATTTATTTATTTGAGAGAGAGATCACGAGCATGAGAGAGATCACAAGGGTAGAGGGAGAAGGAGACTCCCTGTTGAGCAGGGAGCCCAATGCTGGACTCGATCCCAGGACCCCGGGATTACGACCTGAGCCAAAGGCAGATGCTTAACCAACTGAGCCATCCAGGCACCCTCATCAGTGTGTTTTCTAGTTTTCAGGGTACAGGTCTTTAACTTCTTTGGTTAAGTTTATTCCTAGATATTTTATTATTTTTGGTATAATTCTAAGTGGGATTGTTTTCTTAATTTCTCTTTCTGCTGCTTCATTATTATTAGTGTATAGGAATGCAACAGATATCTGTACATTGATTTTGTATCCTGTGACTTTACTGAATTCATTTATCAGTTCTAGTAGTTTTTTGGTGGAGTCTTTTCTATATATAGTATCATGTCATCTGCAGTAGTGAAAATTTTACTTCTTCCTTACCAATTTGGATGCTCTTTTTTTTTTCTTTTTGTTGTCTAATTGCTATGGCTAGGACTTCTAGTACTATGTTGAGTGAAAGTGATGAGAGGTGTCATCTTTGTCTTGTTCCTGACCTTAGGGGCAAAACTCGTTTTTCCCCATTGAGTATGATGTTAGCTGTGGGTTTTTCATATATGGCCTTTATTGTGTTGAGGTATGTTCCCTCTAGACCTACTTTGTTGAGGGTTTTTATAATGAATGTATGTTGTACTTTGTCGAGTGCTTTTTCTGCATCTATTGAAATGATCATATGATTTTTATCCTTTCTTTTATTGATGTGACATATCACATTGATTATTTGCTAATACTGAACCACCTTTGCATCCCAGGAACAAATCCCACTTGATCATGGTGAACGATTTTTTTAATGTATTGTTGGATTCAGTTGGCTAGTATTTTGTTCAGAATTTTTGCATCTGTGTTCATCAGAGATATTGGCCTGTAGTTCTCTTTCTTCGTGGTGGCTTTATCTGGTTTTGGTATTGGAAACTTGCATTTTGATGAAGGATTAAGTACTGGAAGTTCCTCTGCCCATTTGCTCTCTGTCCAGGCTTAGGATACTGAGTTGGGATGAGACCTGTTGCTTGTGTTGCATGGTGTTTGGAACAGATGCTCTATCTTTATCAAACCGGTGTTTGACGTTCTACTGTGTGTGAGAGGGCAGCAGTGAGGCAGTTGGAGAGAATGCCCCAGAACTGAACAGGGAGTCAGTTACTAGTTATCTGCTAATATAGACTAAAGAGTGACCAAAACCTTCACACTTGGCAGTTCTGCAGTCATTGGTCATGGTGACTCATTGTGGGCATTGCTGGGCGGGTAGTCTTTGGAGCTTCATAAGGGTCTGCCCAAGTTTTGTGGTTTTGATTCTTAGTTTTTGGATGTACTTTGTGGATCAAGATTTCTAAAACTGGGTGTGGGGCAGTTGGAGATCTTGTTTTCCTCAGTGGTGGGCTTGCCTTCTATCTCAGAAGCATGTCTTCTCTGAGGGTTGCTGAAATTGGAAAGATTTCTGGCTCTTTCTGTGTGAACCTGTGAGCTAGAGCCTATGATTTTCTTAAATCAGCCTTCTTCCTGCAGTTTCTGCCCCCTACAGGTGTTCCCACTGGCAGCCTGAAGGCTTCTTTCCAAGGTGGCTGCTTTATAAGGTTAGCAGGCCTTGCCTCCCCCAATTCCAAGGCAGTGTTGGTATCTGGTGATGGAGGGCTGAGTGATCTGAAACCCTGGGAGAGTCCCATGACCTGGACCAGCCTGTCACCCAAACACATGTGCTGGTGCTCTGTTTCCTGCCTCTTATCTGTCATTCCTGCCATTAAGGGTTAGTTGTGGGTGGTACAGCTAGGGCAGAAATCTTTATGTGAATAAACCCAGAGACTCCAAGGACAGTCTGAATCTCATGTGCAAACATGCCAGGATAGAGCACATCTGTTTGAGACTGAAGAAGTGAATGCTGGTCTTTGGGTTGCCCCTGCAGCAAGTTCTCTCCTCCCCCAGGCCCCTCAGGGTTTTCATCCACTCCTGGCAGATAGTTCTCAATAGGCAAGCAAGTCCCCGAGGGTCCCAGGGCCTTATTCCCCTGTAGAGTCCTGGCTTCCCCTTCCTGTGGCCTCCCCACTTCCCTTTGATGCTTGGAGCTTCTGCTTTGGGGGATGACCAGGGAGAAAAGGTCACAGTGTGTGATGGGTCCAAGGCCAGAAGCAGGACCGGGGAGTGGACTCTCAACCTATTGCTGCAGCAGCCTCACAGTGCAGACTGGGTCCTCTCAGCCCAGGAGTGGGCGGGGAACCGCACCCACAGAGAATCCAGCATGTGCCTGGCCCTGTGATTGTACAAGGATGCCATCGTTTTCCCCTTTTTACAGATGAGAAAACCAGGGCTGAGGTTGGGTCAAGTTTCAGCCTGCCTGGAACTGGGATTCAGCCAAGGACTCCTGGAAATGGGGCTTCCTGTCGCGTCTGCTCTTGTTATAGGGAACTATGAGTCCTGGCTTGTCAGGGGCAGGTCTCTCAGGAGGAACTTTCATATCCTGCTTTGCCCTTCGGCCCTGAGAGGAAAAGCATTCTAGAGCTTGGAAGTTTTGAAAGCTTGGGAAGATGTGTGGAGTTCCCCTGGGCTGAGGGGCTCCTGCTTTGACAGGGTAGAGCAGGTGTTGGATTTCAGAGCATTCCCTCAACTGAGTGCCCTCAAGAGGGAGGGACTGTTAGTGGAATCCTTCAGGGACTGTGGACACTGCCAGCCCTTTAGGCATGTTCAGGCTTCCCAGTGCAGGGGCTTTCCCCAAATGGCCTTGAAAATGCAGAGATGCCAGCTTGCTTGTGACTTGGTTGCATTCCTTGTAGAGCTCGTACTTGTTTCGCTCCTTGTGGCCCTTCATTGAAGCGAATCACTGCCACTTAAAGTGCTCCCTGGGCCTCACATTCCCAATACCAGGATGCTCAGAGATGCATGGATGTTAGAACTTCCAGGTTGGTACCTTTCGTTCCTGTCTGAGGAGTACCCAGGACCCTGGGAACTGTCTGCTTCAGGTTTATAGATGCGGGTCGGACACCTGTCCCGTGGCAGGGCATGGCCAACGCTCCAGGATCGTGAGGAGCCAGGATCTGCAGAAGGGAAGGCAGAAGTGCAGGTTGGAGAGGCTGTTAGATGTTTTTTTTTTTTTTTTTTTTAAAGATTTTATTTATTTGTGAGAGAGAGCGCACAAGCAGGGGGAAGTGGCAGGAAGAGGGAGAAGCAGGCTTCCTGCTGAGCAAGGAGCCTGATGCGGGACTCGATCCCAGGACTCCGGGATCATGACCCAAGCCGAAGGCAGATGCTTAACCGTCTGAGCCACCCAGGTGCCCCGGCTGTTAGATGTTATTAACATGTAATAATGTTACTTAGCATAGTTCAGATAAGTGTATGTCTTCCGAGGGTGGCCGTGTGGGAGCCTTGGCCAAAGAGTGGCTTGGGCTTATTCCTTAGGAAATGTCTGGCAGCAGGCCTGTGGCTGTTGGGGTCAGCAGAATAGGAATTGAGCCAGGCTGGGAGGCTTGAGGAGGTGGGGCCATTCTCAGTTTTCTCTGTTATCAAGTGCCCTTGGGTAGCTGGTGGGACTACTTACTCGTCTGTGCTGATGGAACGCATAGGGCTGGGCACAGGCATGGCCGCCTGGATACTCAGGAACGTCCCCTGGGCCTGGCCAGCCAGTTGGTACCCACTGCCAGAGCCTGTCCTGGTCTCTCTCCCAGCCCTGTTTGGTCTTCTCTACAGGTGGCGTCTCCTTGGATGACTTCACCTTGAGCTCTCCATTCTAGGCCCTCCCTCTGCTGGGTGTCCTGCCATCCCAGTGGTGGCCATTGGGATGGAGTGCGGTGAGGAAACATGCTTGGGTTGCTGGAAACCTGGCTACACCCTGGCTCACCTACTGCCCGCCTCTGAGGACCCCAAGCCATACCCCACCGTTGTAAAACGTTTCATGGTTCCATGACTACTCCATTTGGGCCTTGACAGCTTTGCTTCCTATTTTCTGCAAAATGAGAGCATTTAGCCTTTGCTTTACATGTTTATATGTGGATGTGACAGTTTTCATATTTAATATAACTGAACCAAAACATTGGAAATAAGTATTATTTTTGTAGCTAAAAAAGATTTTAAAGGAAAAATATATTTAGTGTTTTTCATGGATTTAAAGACACCCATGTTTACAGATACTTTGTCATTTCTGAATGTTGGGTGTGTTTGCAGTGGATGGTGACTGACAGGAAGGGGGTTCTTAGTGGTGCCTTAGGTAGATGGTGGTGCACCTCGAGTTGCTGTGGTGTCACAAAAGAAGCTATTCATAGACCCTCTGTGATCTCAGTGGCTCAGAAGCAGTCACTAAAGGGCAGCCCCAATAACAGTAACTTCTAATAATGTCACATGTCTTCTCGTGGGTTTTTGGAGGTAGGAAATCTGTTTATAGGGGAGTAAGTATCTAGTCTCTGGTAAGATTGATGGAATGACATGCACCTGGCCATGGGTCCTGACTAGGAAGATCAGGTATGGGTCTCCTTCCCAGTCAGGCACCTGGCTTTTGGCAAGAGGAATCCTGAGGAACCAGAGCCTCTAGGGAGCCCAGCAGAAGCCCTCTGGCCTTCCTGCTGCAGGCAGAGAAGCATTTTAGTGTCCCTCTGCTGAAAAGCAGTGGCCATGCAGGGCCATCCCTGGGCTGAGGCTGGCAGTTAAGACGTGCCGTCTCTTGGCCATTGTTGTCTCTGGGCTTGATGGAACAGGACCGTGGAGCTGAGAGTGACTTTCGTTAGACCAGAGAGTGGGTGCCACCTTTCTTGGGTTGGGGGCAGGAATGGCGTTTCCCAGAGGTGAGAGTAGTCATAGATCGGCCCAAGCAAGAGGCAAGCCTTGCTTCCCTCTTGTCAGCTGATGGTAGAAGTTTCTCTGGCAGCATTCCTTTGGGTACCTTGATTATCACCAGTCATGTTCCTGTGGAAAAGGACTTCTGCCCTAAAATAGGAGCACCTGGGAGGTGCTGTTGAGTGGAGTAAGGGGGTGAGCACCTCAAGGCCTGCTTCTGGGGCCTGGGCTCTCCAAGGACAGAGGTGGGCTCTGTATATTTCCCAAACTTAGTTGACTAAAGAACTCTCCCTTAGAGAGACCAGAGCTCCTTGGACTCTTTGATCAACACTCTTCTAGAGTTCCCCACCCTGGGTGTTGCCATTTTTCCTGAGGTTTGAAAAGCAGGGTTAATTAAGACGTTAGATATGGCTAGCTGTATTTGCCATCCAGATGTGTCCCACTGTACTTGAATGTACGTCCAACTGACGTGGTAGTTGTAAGTGAGGCATCTGGGGACATTGAGTTGTCCCTTGCACCCAGGGCCATGTGCATTTCCACTTCTGGGCAGGAAGGGCATATGACTCGAGCAAAATTGTGGTGTCTACAGAGGGCAGGGAGAAGTCTGAGACAGGGTTGGAAAGGAGTGCTAAGGGATGAGACACTTGGACCTGACTCCGCAGGCCAGGTGGGCGAGTAGGTGGCAGGGCATATCGCTGTTGTGGAAACCTGCAACGTTCTTGAGCTCCACGGCATCAGTTCTCTGGGACGAGATGTGTGTGTGAGTGCCATCACTGCTGTCGCCCCATAGTGTGGCCTTGGGCAATCATTTGCCTTCCAAGCTAGCCTATCTGGCAGCCCCAGTCTTTCTTGACAGGTGAAGGAGAGCTCCAGGAGAGGAGTTGGTTCCCCCAGCAGAAATTCTGAGTTACACCTTCAGCCTGTCGCACAATTCAGGCTGGGCCAGGGAGGAACTACTGTGATCATTGTCAGCTTATGCATCGATAGTACCCCTTAACTCATGCTGGTGTCTCTTTTAGGTGTCAGCAGCGGGGAAAGAGGCCTTGCCGTCCTGGCTGCACTGGGACCCGCACAGCCACACCCTGGAGGGCCTCCCTCTCGACACCGATAAGGGTGTGCATTACATTTCAGTGAGCGCCACGCGGCTGGGGGCCAACGGGAGCCACGTCCCCCAGGCCTCCAGTGTGTTCTCTATTGAGGTCTACCCTGAAGACCACAGCGAGCCGCAGTCTGTGCGGGCGGCATCCCCAGACCCTGCTGAGGTGGTGTCATCGGCCTGTGCTGCCGACGAGCCTGTGACCGTCCTGACGGTCATTCTGGATGCTGACCTCACCAAGATGACCCCAAAGCAACGGATTGACCTCCTGCACAGGATGCAGAGCTTCTCAGAAGTGGAGCTTCCCAACATGAAGCTGGTGCCCGTGGTGAACAACAGACTGTTTGACATGTCAGCCTTCATGGCTGGCCCGGGCAATGCGAAAAAGGTGGTGGAGAATGGGGCCCTGCTCTCTTGGAAGCTGGGCTGCTCCCTGAACCAGAACAATGTGCCTGATATTCGTGGTGTGGAGGCCCCTGCCAGGGAGGGCGCGATGTCTGCCCAGCTTGGCTACCCTGTGGTGGGTTGGCATATCGCCAACAAGAAGCCCCCCCTCCCCAAACGCATCCGGAGGCAGATCCATGCCACCCCCACACCTGTCACTGCCATCGGGCCTCCAACCACGGCCATCCAGGAGCCCCCATCCAGGATTGTGCCTACCCCCACATCTCCAGCCGTTGCTCCCCCAACAGAGACAATGGCCCCTCCAGTCAGAGATCCTGTTCCTGGAAAGCCCACAGTCACCATTCGGACTCGAGGAGCCATTATTCAGACCCCAACCCTAGGCCCCATCCAGCCCACTCGAGTGTCAGAAGCTGGCACCACGGTTCCTGGCCAGATCCGCCCAACGATGACCATTCCTGGCTACGTGGAGCCCACGGCCGTCGCCACCCCTCCCACGACTACCACCAAGAAGCCACGAGTATCCACACCCAAACCAGCCACGCCTTCTACTGACTCCTCCACCACCACAACTCGAAGGCCGACCAAAAAGCCACGGACACCCCGACCGGTGCCGCGGGTCACCACCAAAGCTCCCATCACTAGACTGGAAACCGCCTCCCCGCCTACTCGCATCCGCACCACCGCAAGTGGGGTTCCCCGTGGAGAACCCAACCAGCGGCCGGAGCTGAAGAACCACATCGACAGGGTGGATGCGTGGGTGGGCACCTACTTCGAGGTGAAGATCCCATCAGACACCTTCTATGACAACGAGGACACCACCACCGATAAGCTGAAGCTGACCCTGAAGCTTCGGGAGCAGCAGCTGGTAGGCGAGAAGTCTTGGGTGCAGTTCAACAGCAATAGCCAGCTCATGTATGGCCTGCCCGACAGCAACCACGTGGGCAAGCACGAGTACTTCATGCACGCCACAGACAAGGGGGGCCTGTCCGCTGTCGATGCCTTCGAGATCCACGTCCACAAGCGCCCTCAAGGGGACAGGGCTCCTGCGCGGTTCAAGGCCAAGTTTATGGGCGACCCAGCCCCAGTGGTGAATGACATCCACAAGAAGATCGCCCTGGTGAAGAAGCTAGCCTTTGCCTTTGGGGACCGCAACTGCAGCACCATCACCCTGCAGAATATAACCCGGGGCTCCATCGTGGTGGAGTGGACTAACAACACGCTGCCCCTGGAGCCCTGCCCCAAGGAGCAGATTGCGGCGCTGAGCCGGAGGATTGCAGAGGATGACGGGAAACCTCGGGCCGCCTTCTCCAACGCCTTGGAGCCTGACTTCAGGGCCATGAGCATCGCTGTGACAGGCTCGGGCAGCTGCCGGCATCTGCAGTTTATCCCCGCGGCGCCGCCCAGTAGGGTGCCCTCAGAGGCGCCGCCCTCGGAGGTGCCGGACAGGGACCCCGAGAAGAGCAGTGAGGATGACGTTTACCTGCACACGGTCATCCCGGCTGTCGTGGTCGCAGCCATTCTGCTCATCGCCGGCATCATTGTCATGATCTGCTATCGCAAGAAGCGGAAGGGCAAGCTCACCCTCGAGGACCAGGCCACCTTCATCAAGAAGGGAGTGCCTATCATCTTTGCAGACGAGCTGGATGACTCCAAGCCTCCACCCTCCTCCAGCATGCCACTTATCCTGCAGGAGGAGAAAGCCCCTCTCCCCCCTCCTGAGTACCCCAACCAGAGCGTGCCCGAGACCACTCCTCTGAACCAGGACACCGTGGGAGAGTACACGCCCCTGCGGGATGAGGATCCCAACGCGCCTCCCTACCAGCCCCCCCCGCCCTTCACGGCCCCCATGGAGGGCAAGGGCTCCCGTCCCAAGAACATGACCCCGTACCGGTCGCCCCCTCCTTACGTGCCCCCTTAACCCACAAGCGCCTGGGTGGAGGCAGGGGTAGGGCAGGGCCCTGGAGACAACACGGTGTTGTCTGTGGAGACCGGTGGCCTGCAGACCATCGCCCACTGGGAGCCGACACCTGACCTAGCACACACTGACACGCGCGAGGCCTGGCCGAGCCCACCCTCTCTGGTCCTCCAAAACCCCAAAGCAGCTGGAGAGACTTTGGGGACATTTTTACTTTTATTTTTTGCCTAACAGCTTTTTGTTTGTTCATAGAAAATTCTTTGCTGCGGTTTGGATGGCTGGCTCTGAAAGCACTGTTTGGAGTAGAGGTAGATGAAGGGAGCGAGGAGCCGTGAACGAACTCGCAGGCAGTGCTGGGCGGCCTCCCGGCTCTCTGCGTTTTGCCTTTAACACTAACTGTACTGTTTTTTCTATTCACGTGTGTCTAGCTGCAGGATGTAACATGGAAAACAGTAGCTAAAGATTAAATTCAAAGGACTTTCAGAAGTTAAGGTTAAGTTTTTACATTTAATCTGCTGTTTACCTAAACTTGTATGTATAATTTTTGGGTGGGTATGGGAAATTGCTTTGCTAAAAATAAGCTCCCAGGGTGTTTCAAACTTAGAGAAGACCAAGGGACAGTATTTTTTATCAAAGGAATCCTATTTTTTCACACTCTGTAAACTTGGTTGCTCTGATATGGCAGAGCCTGACTGGGGGCCTCCCGGCTGTGGCTCTGGGGCCAGGGCCCTGGTGCTGGGCTTGCTCTCCCGCTCTTGCCAGGGGCCAGAAGCTGGAGGGGCCTCTTGGCCGTGGATATCCACACCCCCACCCCATGCACGCTAGTGGCCCACCACCAAGGGGTCTTCATTTCCATGGAAAAGGGACCCCAAGAGGCAGTGGTGGCCGTGGCCCCCAACCTAGGTGCTCCAGGGTGGGCCGGCTGCTCGTGGGGGTGGCTGGGGAGGTCGAGGGACTCGACCACATCAACATATTTTCTTTTCCCTTCTGTGTTTTTTTTCCCCTCCTGAAAGGAATATCATGGTTTTTGAAACACTCAGTGGGGGACATTTTGGTGAAGATGCAATATTTTTATGTCATGTGATGCTCTTTCCTCACTTGACCTTGGCCGCTTTGTCCCAACAGTCCACAGCCCCACCCTGACCCACCCCACCCCTCTTCTCTGGCACTGCAGTCCTGGGCCTTGGGCTGGGAAAGGTCTGGTGGCGGGGGAGGAGTGCCAGCAATAGTTCATAGTAAAAATCTGTGGGCTCTCAAAGCTAATTTTTTACTAAAGTTTTTATACAGCCTCAAATTGTTTTATTAAAAAAAAGATTAAAAATGGTGATGCTTACAGCAGTTTGTACGAGCTCTTAGTGTTGATTCCATGGAACTGACGGCTTTGCTCATTTTGATTTTTTTTTACCCCCTTCTTTTCATAACAGTTTAAATTCTCAGATTACACTGGGCTTCTTTTGCCTTTTTTAGCAGAACGTCCGTCTGTCCATCTGCATCTCTGTCCCGTGACTCAGGGGTGCCCACTCTGCTTTGATTCTCCTCCTTTGGAAGAAACCATTTTGAGCATGACTTTTCTTGATGTCTAAGAGTTATTTTGGGTACCTTTTAGGGAGGAATGCCTTTTGCAATAATGTATCCCTTCCGTGATCGAGGGCTGGTGGGTGGACCCAGGCTCCCTTTGCACACCGAGCAGCCACTTCTAAGCCATATCGACTGTTTCACAGAGGATTTGCGTGTGCTGCCTCAGGAGGGGAGGGCTGGTCAGAGAGGAGGGGGTCTCCAGCCTGCCCTTCTCAGGAGGGCGTTCCCCCTGCGCCTTTCCCTACAGGGCCCAGCCTCTCTCCGCTGCCCAGCCCTTGGTGGGGTACTCAAGTGAGCAGTGCCCCTGTGTGTGGGGGGGGCCTGTGGCTGAGGGCTCAGTGGACCTCTGGTGACTGGGTCTCGTGCCTCCCCGCCCTGATCCAAGCCGGAGTTTCTCCATTGCCCCAGAGTTGAGCACAAGTGGGGTCTGACCTGGTGAGATTATTTTTGATGACCTCGTCAAAAAAATAAACAATTCCCAATGTTCCAGGTGAGGGCTTTGAAAGGCCTTCCAAACAGCTCCGTTGCCCCTAGCAACCCCACCATCGGGCACTGCCATGCAGAGACATGGCTGGCCCCGAATGGCCTGTTGCCATAGCAACTGGAGGCGCTGGGGCAGTGAACAGAATAACAACAGCAACAATGCCCTTGTAGGCAGCCTCCTCCCCTGAGCGCCCGGGCTGGCGATGGCCGTCGGGACTCTGTGACACAGAGCCAATCTTACATTTGAGTGCTCACCAACCACTGACATGTTTTTATTTCCTTCTATATGATTTTAAGATGTGTTTTCTGCATTCTGTATAGAAACATATCAAACTAAATAAAAGCAGTGTCTTTATTACAATGCTGTTGCCTCCAAGCATCTATTTCCCTGGCCCCTGCAATGTTGTAGGATATGAGTGGGGTACGGGTGTGGTTTTCATGTGACAGAGGGAAGACGGGACCCAGCCAGGCCCATTCAGAGGACTTGGAGGTGGCCTTCGTGCAGCTGACCTGATGGCCTCCATGCCTTACCATTTTTGTGCCCCTGAGAGGGGTGGGTGTGTGCTCACAGCTCTCCTTAGCCGCTCTTCTGCCTGAGCTGGCAGAGAAATCGTGAGCTTCAGTTTCCTCATCTGGGAGGATGGTGGGAAAGGTCCTGCCTGCCATAGCTGTCTGCCCCAGAGTGGGTAAGCCCCTGCAGTCCCACCTCAGCTCCTGCCCCAACTGTCTTGCGGTCTCGGGGCTGGCCAGTCTCCCAGGGAGTCTCAAGAAGGCAGGTTTGGCCTTGGCCTTTTAGTGGGGAGAAGGGGAGAATGGTTTCTGGCCAGACTGTTCTGCCCTGGCTGGGCCTATGTATTCTGGGGGCATGCCCCGAAGTGCCCTCCTGGGATGGACAGGCCAGCTGGGTAGCATGACTCAGTGCCCAGGAAGAGGCTGGGTTGTCCTGGAACACTGCCCAGGGTGTGGGAGGCAGGGGGCACAGCAGCTGTGTCCAGTGGCAGGATCAGGAGCCATTGGTCACAGAACAACTGGTACCTCTTCTGGGCTTGCTCCCACCCCCACAGGGTCCTCACCATCTCCACCTGTGGCCCCCAGGCTGCTTCTCTGCTCATCATCTTTAAGACCCAGAGCTGAGATCTATCTCCTTTTGTAGGTGGAGCTGAGTTCCAACAAGTACTTGTGGAATACCACACTGGTAAGCGCCAGGAAAGGCTGTCCCCCTTTCAGGGACATGGGCTTCAGCCCCTAGGCCTAGCAGCAGGGGCCTAGGAAATTGCCCTGCCCTTGCTTGCTCTGTTGGCCTCAGGAAGTTCTGCTTAATGTTTAACCCGAAACCACTGGATTATGAGTGGACTCATTATTCTGAACTCAAAGGGATTCCTGGCTTCGGCAGAGAATAGTAAGGTCAGCAGGGCCAGGAAGAAGCGAAGCCACAAGGGCCTCTGGCCTCTGTGTTGCCCTGCTCTTTGGGAATATCTGATGTTTGGACCGGCAGACCCCTCTCCCCAGCACTCCTGCAAAGTATGTTAACTTCTCCTTGGTAGGAGTGGGACTGTGTACTCAGGTCTGAGCTGGAGAGAGGGTGATGGAGGAAAGGAGCAGGAAGGAAGGGACACGGTTGAGGAGGGAACAGACCCACAGGAATCTGCCTTCCCATCTACCTCTGACCCAGGGCAAGTTCCTGGGATCCCTCTGGCCTGGCTTCCTTTTCTGTAAGGTGGGGACAGGACTGGTATCCCAAGGGGTTCTAAGACACCCTGATAATTGGGATAAAGAGTCACTCCAGACACAACTGCCTGTAAAAGGGACAGAATCTGAGTGAGGCTGGGAGAATTTGCATTCTCTCCTGGTGTAAAAGCAATTCATTGGGTCAAGATCCTTGGGCTAGGCCTGGACCAAAGCTGTTGGCTAGGAAATACTGGGATGTCTAGGAGCTCCTCTAGAATACCACTAGTTTGGTGGGAAAACTCCACATGACTCATCCTACTGCAGCCCGCAGCCTGGCCTCCGCTTGTTCCCAGGCTGAACAAGCTCCTGGGAGAGGCCCTTTCCTAGCCCCTCTAAATCATGGAAGGCCCCACTCCAGTGTCAGCCTTTTGAGGGTGAGCTTCACTCCTTTCTAAAGATTACTGTATCTTAAAAATACCAGTGGGCTGGGGCGCCTGGGTGGCTCAGTCAGTTGAGCTTCCAACTCTTGGTTTTAGCTCAGGTTATGATCTCTGGGTCATAAGATGGAGCCCCACGTCGGGCTCCACGCTCGGTGCAGAGTCTGCTTGAGATTCTCTCTCTCCCTCTGTCCCTCCCACCTCTCTCTCTCTCTCTCTCAAATAGATAAGTAAAATCTTTAAAAAAATATCAATTGGGGCGCCTGGGCAGCTCAGTCGGTTAAGCATCTGCTTTGGGCTCAGGTCATGATATCAGGGTCCTGGGATCAAGTCCTGAGTCGGGCTCCCTGCTCAGAGGGGAGTCTGCTTCTCCCTCTCCCTCTGCCTCTCCTCCTGCTCATGCTCTCGCTCTCAAATAAATAAATAAAATATTTTTTAAAATACCAATTGGCTAATGACTTAACTCTTTTCCTGCTTTGCTTACCTTTTTGATCACCATCTTGAGGCAAGGTGATTGAGGCCCAGAGAGGAAAAGCATCCAGGTCCTGTGGCTAGTGCAAGGCAGGTTCGATTCTAAACACTTTAGGTTTTTTTTCCTGATTGTAAGATTTTGTTCTTACTGTAGAGCAGCAAAGAATTATCTGAAGTCCCCTCCTACCCCACTGGGGGGTGCTGGGTACCATTTCCCTTATGGGGACCCTATAAAAGACCCAGAGAAGATAGGGCAAGAGACTTAAAAGTGGGGGTTCCCATCTGCTGGGGGTGGGGTGGGCCCACGTAGAAGCAGCCTGTGGTGAGGGCAGCATGAGACCTGGCCTCTGGGGCCCTCACTAGCTCTACTGCCCCCAGTTTTGGTGAAGATGACCCTGAAGTCTCAGCTGGAATGGAGCGAAGCTGGTCTGATCGTGTTCCTGTGGAAGGTTCCGTGTGGCCAGGACGGTGCCCCTAGGTGGGTTCAGGGCGGTGATGGGGGTAGCTCTCAATCTTAGTTGTTGCTTCCAGGTGGCCCCCAGGTGAGCCCGGCAGAGTGGATTGTCAGCAGCTTTGGGCCCAAGAGGCGGACAGTGCCCGCGGGCTCCCACGAGGTGGCGCCAGAGGCCGGGGTAAGCCAGGCAGCGGTGGGCGGGCTGGGGAGGGCGTGGGGAGAGCGCGAGCCGGGCGCGGCCCGCTGTGGGCGGGGCTCAGGCCTCCCGGGAGGACCGCGCGGAACCTGGCCGAGAGCGCTGCTGAAGCGGCCCCCGAGCGGACTGAGGCCTGCAGGAGGGCAGGGCTGAGCGGAGCTGTGCGCAGGGCCAAGGCCGCAGGGGAAGCGGCTGGACTGGGGGCGCCGCCGGGCCGGTCCTTTTTCGCTCCGCCACCGCTGCCCAGCCCCCGAAGGCACCGGGACGAGTGTAGCTGGGGTTGGGAGCCTGTCCTTCGCTGGGGCCTTGCTCCTTCGGAAAGGGAAGCTGGCAGGGAACAGGAGGGGCGAATCTGGGGCCCAGGCTTTCGGATGGCCTCGGCTACTGGGGCCCCGCCGGCAAACCTCGAATTTCGAAGTACGCAGGCGGGAACCAAAAAGGATGCTTCCTTTGCGCACTCGCTTGCCTTAGCTTTTGTGTGCGGCGCCTGCACACAGTAGGGCTCAGCGCTCGAAGGATGCTCCCCGAGTCTCCCCTTGCTCCGGCCTCCGAGCTCCTGAGCGCATGGCCTAAAGTACTGTGGGGTCTGAGAGGTTCCTGAATGGAAGTAAGGCCCTCCAGTTTCATGGTTGGGGGTCCCCCTAGTCCCTGGGGGGACACTTGGCATTAGAAGCAGACAGGGATGGGGCCGGAGATGATTGATCTTCTCTGGATTGACCCTGGAGTACAGGCACTCTGAAGCCGCAGGGAACACCTTGCCCAAAGCCGCCTCCACAGCCCTGGGCACACGCTGGGGCAGCCGGGAACATCCAGTTGGCAGCCGGCCAAGGCTCCCAGGGCCAGAACTGCCGTTCCTGTTGCCTTCTTTCTTCATGGTGTCACAGCCTCAGGCTGTAGAGGGCAGAACCCAAGTTTGGGACTTGCGGAAATGTCTGGGAGCTAAGGTAGACAGCTCCTTTTCCAGGGATCACTCTTCATTTCACTGCCTACTTCCCTCAGCACCTCTGTTGCAAAAGGTCTTGGGAGAGAAAGGTGAAGAAAGGCAGGTGATGGCAGGGGTGGGGAGGTCCTGCTGGGAGGCGGCAGCAGCTTGGCTCTGGCTGTGCCTCAGGGAGGACCAGCTTTGTCCTGGATGAACTCACCCTCAGGGCACAACGGGCCTGGTTGGGCCGAAGGAGCTGGGCTTGGAGGATGCCGAGGGGGATGGGTCCTGCTCTTGTTTGAGGAGCACATAGTGTATAATTGTGTGGGGTCTAAGAGTTGGGCAGCTTGGCCTTCTTGTATCCCATACAGTGATTAGAATGCAAATGAGAGGCGGAGGAAGCCATCACTGTGACCCCAATCCTCTGACTCAGCAACCCCTGTGCCCCTCAAGCCCTGCCTTGGCTCCCAGGTGGCACATCAGCTTACTCCTGGACCCCCAACCTCCTCAGAGAAGCCCTGGGTCAGGCAGGTGTACGAGAGCGAAAGAGCCACCCCGTGAGCCCCGAGAAGATCCCTGGAGCAGATCAGGGGATGGGGGTGGGCTTGGTTGGAGTAAGCAAAGATGGAGGGAGGTGGGGGAGGCTCAGCTGAATACATGGCCTTTCTGCTCTTTTGGTGGCAAATGGCAGATGCTCTTTGTCCAGGCTTACTAGGAATTCCTCAGTCTGCACTGTCAGCTGTCCCTGCCCATGCCAGGCCACCCCGCTGAAGGAGTTATTAATACCTAACTAGCAGAGGTAACCCAGATGTTGCTGCCCACCTGATACGGGCTGCTATGCAGCCCAGAAACTGGGGGAGTCAGGGAGGGCTCTCCTCAGACAACTGTGAAGCCCGAGTCTGATTCCAGTCCTTACAGTCCTCTGGCCACACCCCCTGCTATAGGGAAGGACAGTGGTCCTACACTGAAGGCCAGCAGTCACACCCTCCAGGTTCAGGGCCTGGTTTGAGGAACAGCCAGACACAGGTCAGACTTGGAGGTTGCAAGCCCAGTGAGGGTAGAGGAGGCTCAACATTCTTGGTTTCTGCTATATCCTTGGAGCCTCGCATGGTGCTATCCTTGTCCTAGGGCTCAAAAGTACCAAATTTAACTGACATTGAAATTTAACTGAATTAGGGGCGCCTGGGTGGCTCAGTGGGTTGAGTGTCTGCCTTCAGCTCAGGTCATGATCCCAAGCGTCGTGGAATCGAGCCCTGCATTGGGCTCCCTGCTCGGTGGAGAGTCTGCTTCTCCCTCTCCTGCTCCCCCTGCTGGTGCTCTCTCTCTCTGAAATAAATAAACAAAAATCTTAAAAAAAAAAAAAGAAAGAAAGAAAGAAAGAAATTTAACTGAATTGAAATCATCCAACCTAGCCAAGGCCTAAGGGACTATGGACCTTTCTCCTTGCCACAAGGCTTTTGCTTCACCATCAGACACCCTGCCCCATTCTGTCCATCTTTGTAGGAAGGCAGGAACTCTTCCAGGGGTTTCTGGAGGCTTCCTGGGCACTCGGTAAAGATGACAAGGGAAACAGGCCCTATTACAATCCACTCGGATCAGGACAAAGATGAAGCTCAGTGAAGAGAGTGGCTATGTCCCACAGGCTGAAGTCCGTGGTGGTAAAGAGTGATTCTCAGTAATGCGCTTGGGTTTGCAGCAATAGAGCCACAGAGGGGTCAGGAGGTAGGGTACTGTCGAAGAGACTTCCCCAAAGAAATGTGGAACTGAGCCTTGTGTAGGCGCTGAGCAAACTGCGCATTCCCCCACACCGTCCGAGTCATGTTGGAACCTCTGTTGTCCATGGTAGGACATGGGGGCTGGTTAGGAGACGACATACAGGCATGACTTTCCACCTGGGCCTGTTCCCCACCCCTGCACCCACCTCCTCATCCATGGAACAGAGGTAGGTGAAGGCAACTCCAGGGGAACTGGGATCCTGGTGGGTAGGATTGCAATAGGGATCAAGGCAGCATTTTGTATAGTTTACGGGAAATTATTTGTGTGCCTGTCTTTCTCCTACCAACTGAGTGCCTTGAGGCCAGGTCCCACAGTCTTCTCTGGGCCTGGCAGTAAGGAGGAGTTGGGTGTGCACTGGCTGAGGGATGAGTACATGCATGCATTAATGAGATAGTCAAAGCTCGCCGGGAGGCCTGTCTGGGGAGAGCAGGGGAGCAAAGAAAGCAGCATGTTTTGACTTCGATGCTTACAACTTGGATAAACTGTGTCTTCGTCATTTTTTCTTGTCATAACAAGCCTTTGGAAGCACATAACTCTAATAGCAATGGGGCCTAATTAGCTTTTTTGGGAGTCATGCATTGGCGGTGGGGTTAGGCTGGTGGTAAACATTTCTGATGATTTTTTTACTGGCTTTTTTCTCACATAATGCAAATAAAGATTTGCACATTACAACAGGAAAGGAATTATGCGGACAATGCATCAAACAATTCTATACCTTCCAGCTTCATTCCCTTTTCCTACTCTGCCAAGGACCATGCGTCAGCTGGAGACCTGAGTACACAAACAGGGTTGTCCAACCAGCCCAGGTGGGCTGCTGAGCAGGACAAAGAGCAGGTCTCTTGTTTGTAGCTTTATACCAGCCTGAGGCTTGCTTGGGAAGCTGCCTTGTTCCTCATGGAGTGTGTGGTACTGACAAACCTCAGCCAGTGGGGAAACCCTCTGTTTCTTGGGGCTTCCTTCCTTCCTTCCTCTTCAGTGCTGTTTCTTCATGCCAGAGGAGTGGGGGCAGGGAGGCACTTTCCTGAGTTGCTTCTCACTGGGAGGTGAGACGGGCTTCAGCAGCAGCAGCAGCACAAGAAAAAGAAGAGTGCAGAGCCCAGGGGCCTCCACAGATAGAGCCAGCTCTCCCAGCCTCTCTGGAACAGTCCAAAGCCCATGGCATCACATGGTCCCAAACTGTCCCCAGTCAGCCTTCCTCATTCTCTTCCACCTTCATACTCGCTACCTCCTCTTCTTGCCTATGAAGCTTGCAGTTCTTCTTCATCCCTGTTAGCATCTTCATCTTTGGATTGTGAGCGTCTCTGTGGAGCCTGTCAACTGAAAGTAGCAGCCCAGGGTGAACTGGACTGCGTGGGGAAGCAGGAAAGCTCCAGAGCCTGCACTCTACCCCTCCTCACCTTCCTGGGGCTCATCTGCTTGTTGCCTTGCCCATGGCCTGGCCGGCATCCAGGTGCAGCTCCTGGGGCCCAGCATCTCTTCATTCTCCCAAGATTTGCCTTCCAATGACTAAGTGTTTCCACAAATCCCAGTAGTGAGCTGGCTCTGACTGGGCCTTTTCCTACCTGGATGGATTTTTTTTCTGCTTCCATTTTCCCTCTAGTCTTTTACAAGTGTTTGAGAGCACAGACTGGAGAAGAAAGTGGACATGTATCCATCTGTTTTGGCATGTGGGCTGATTGCCTTCCCATCTGGCCTTTCTCCAAAATGACTGCCAGGTGTCACATCTCACAGTGAAGTGGGAAGAAGATACCTTCAGCGAGTGAGGTTTAGGGGACTGGGAAATTTCCCCAGAGTCTCCAGGTCCATCCTGTTCCTGGCTGATCCAGGAAGGAATGGTACCAGACATACCACACAAGTGGTTTACACAAACTGAGAGATTTGTTTCGTTTGTTCGCTTGTCATAAAGTCAAGCCTAGTGAATTCTCCTAGGTGAGCATAGACAGCTCATCTACAACTCCTCCGCCAGGAGAAAGTCTGGACCCAATCTTAGCACCCTCCCAGTTACTTAAGTCAACAACCTAAATGCAGTGATGCAACTGCTACAGCCAAAGATCCCTCTGGGGTGCTTTCAAACCTGGTGGCTGGTGAACCCCTTGGAAGTGCAGCTGAGGGAAATGCTCAGGGTCATATGGAGAACCCAGCCCAACCATTAGCCCCTGAGGCTCCACTGAAGGCCAGTCTAGGGGATAGGACAAGTCAGACAAAGTCCTGCTGTTGAGGAGCCCCTACTCTAGGTCAAGAGGAAGGAAACAACCCCTGAAGTGTGAATAAAAATGGGAGACTGAATCAGAGATCCAGCCAATTAGAGGCCAGCACCATCCCACAGCCAGCAGGAGTCCCTGGGCTGGAGGCCAGGCGTGGATGTGCAGAGAACAGGCATGTTTCTGGGTATGCTTTTCAGAGAAGTGGAACTGAGAGTTTGAAAGGAAGGTAGGGGGCATCACTAACCTGCACTTCCAGGTCCTCCTGGGTCCACTGTACTGTGTCATTTGTCACTAAGGTAGCAGAGACCCTGGAGGTCTGCTAACAACCAGGAATCCACTCTGAGGAGGGCACCTCCCCAGGCCTGCTGGCTGGGTAGGGCTAATTACCCCCATTGGAACCAGGGGCATGTTGATTTAAATCTGTGGAAAGGCATAGCTCCTTTGGCTTCTACAAAAATAGAAAACGAACATCTTTCTCTCCCCTGCTTCCAAGTAGCCAAATCACACTGACTGGTATCTGTGAAGCCTGAAGAGCCTGGGTTGAGCCAAGGTCAGGTCATTGACCTGCCCCCAGTGCTTGTGTTCACATTCTTCCCCAGGAGAAAGGGTGTGACACAAAAATCCTCAAATCCCAGACCACCCACCAGTGAGACAACTAATAATGAAGTTGGTCATATGTATGCCAGCCACTTGACTTTGTGGTTTAACCACCTCAGCCACTCCACCCTCACAATCCCTGTTAGAGAGGCTGGTATTATCATAACTTTGCAGGCTAGGAAACGGAGGCTTGACAAGCCCAAGTTAGTTGCTAAAGTCCCACCTGGGAAGTGTCAGAGCTGACATGTAGATTGTTGTGGAGCCTAGATGTGTACACATAGTCATGAGACACTCACAAAGATGAATGAAACCAGGAGGAAACACAGTGAGGGCCATGATAACACAGGCAGAGAGGCTCTCATCGTTCCAGGCAGTCAGGGAGCCCAAGTTTCACGGAAGCTCCATCCCAAGAGCTTGGGAAGAGCAGAGCTTGTTGGGAAGAGCAGCTCAGAGTGCATGGGGAAGGTCCAGCCAAGGTCTGTCCATCTGCCTGGCTATCGGTGTTTAGTGGGATCCTCAGGTTATTCCAGGTGAAGTTAGAACTGCTGACATCCCATGTGATATATTCCTCACCATTAGGAGAATTAAATGGGTTTGTAAAATGGGTCCAAGTTTACTCAAGTTTTTCTACACAGCCACGATTTACGAAGCCAGGAATAGTTTGGAATATAGTCTGTTATCTTCTAGGAAATATTTAACCTCAGGAAAGCACAGGTTTGTATGAGAAGCCATGAGGCAGAGCATCCTGAGTAGTGTGCAAACACTGAAGTCTGTGGAAGTGAGATAACGGAAAACTAATTCGGTGAGCTCTCAGGTTAATGCAGAGGCAGCTGCAGCCTCTCATCTAGACAGTCTCCGGGAGCCACAGCTCAGGGCTCTGAGAAATATCAACTCTTCTTTCCCATCCTCAAGGTCACTGTCTGAGGGCCTACAGAGGCAGCCTTCCATTTGGCTTTAGGCCAGCCCGACACACCCTCTACCTTTCCCAGAGACACTGCCTGAGACTCCTGTCCCGTGGGACCAGGCCCTCAGCTTGAATCCCAGATGGTTCCCATGGCCATCTGGATAAACTCTCCACTACCCAGCTGGCCTTCGAGACCCTCACAATCTGGCCCCATCGCCAAGTATCCTCTGTCTCTGTCCCTCCATGACCTTGCGCCTCTGAACATCCTCGTTCACTTGCCTTTCCAACTCCTAAACATTCTTTGAGGCCACACTCGGCCCCTCTCTGAGGCCTGTCCCCACGAAGCCTGCTGGCTGGGGCACCGAGTTTTCCCAAACGACGGCCCCTACTCCCAAGTTTCCCGGGACAGGAAGCGCCACCGACAACAGGGCAAGGCACGGCGCGACGCCCCCAGGGCCCCTTCTTGTGGCCGGTGCCCCTCCATCCTGGTTCAGTGGGACGCCACCGCCAACCCCCGCTAGGCTCCAGGTAGCAGAAGCTAGCGGCGTCGTCCTCGAAGGGCGCATGCGCTGGCGCCGGCGGCTGTTTCCCGGCGACCCCGCCGCTGGCTTGTGGACACGCGTCTTCACTGCCTGGCTGAATAGCGCGCGCGCGCCGGGGGGGGGGGGGCGGGGGGGGCGTGTGCAGGGTAGGGGCGCGCGGGCCGCGCATGCGCATGCGCAGCGGCAAGCGGCGGCGCGAGCCGAGCTGGGAGATGGCGGCGGCGGCGGCGCCGAGCGTGTGAGCAGCAGCCCGGGAGCCGCCGGCCCGGGCCCAGCACGACCCCGACCCCGCCCGCCCGCCAGCCATGGGCAACGAGGCCAGCCTGGAGGGCGGCGCTGGCGACGGGCCCCTGCCGCCCGGAGGCACCGGCCCTGGCCCGGGCCCCGGCGCAGGGAAGCCGCCTTCAGCACCTGCCGCTGGCGGACAGCTCCCCGCTGCAGGCGCGGCGAGGGCGACTGCGGGACCACCGGGCCCAGGTCCCGGCCCCGGTCCCGGCAGGTAAGCGCGCGTCGCGGCACCTGGGGTGGGTGGGGGGGCGGGGAGCTGCAGCCTGAGGCCGGGGCCGGGGCCCGCGACCCCTCGATGTAGTCTGTACAGCGAGGTCAGACGTCCGGCCACACTTTGAACCCGGTCCGATTGGCGGGAGCCGGGTGGTCTCAGGGAGAGGTCCTCTCTTTCAAGCCACCTTGCCTAGGTAAGGCAGGATGGTGAGTGAGCGCAGGGTCAGTCAGGGCCTGCAGACCGTGACTCCGTCACGAACCCCAAATTTGCTAACCCCCCAACGCTGGGCTCAGGAGGGGCTTATGTAACCTCAGCCTAGTCCCTCCGCACTGGGGAGCAGTGGGATGGAAAACGTCCTCCCTGTCTGCTGGTGTCTGCATGTGTCCATTGTGTTGGGCCAAGGAAAGAGCACAATGGGAGTGGCTGTCAGGGAAGATAAGTGTCACTGCGAGGAACAGAGAGATATGGAAATAGTTGAACCATGAACTTGGTCATGTGCTTTCCTCAGGAATTTAGTGACTATAATCATCTTTGGAGGAAGGGAAAATGCCACTGGACACCAAAAAGTACTTATTTAGGCTCAAAATATGAACAGGGTCATGTGCTTTCACCAAGGTTTAGTGAAACACTCCGGGGTGAGGCAAAAATGCTATTGAAGCATCTATCACCAAATATGTTCCTGTTGCCTTATGATTTAGATTACCACCTCAAACCAGGGAAAAACTGAAACCCACGTAGGATGCTTTTAACAGAACATATCTGATCAAATACTGTGAAACCAGCTTGTTTAAAATGTATGCCAACTGAGGTCCTACAAAAACACTCAAGTGGTTGTGAATGCAATGGAAGGGAATGCCAATATATGATAGATTAGTAGACTGAAAACTCAGGAAAGCTACCAAGAGACAACAGGATAAAATGGAAGGCATTATCTTTACACCAAATGCGCCTAGGGAGTAGCAAAACCCCAGGCAGGGAGGTGGGGGGAGGGGGCACTTCTGGTTCCATGTGAGTCTGCTGATCATGTTGCCTTAGCTTTTCTGTGTGGGAGCACATGAACTGTGAAGGAGCATGATTTTTGATTCTTCAGCTGTCCAACTGTGCCTCTCATGTGTTTATTTCCTCAGAAGTCATTTCTTAGACAATCAACAGTAATGAAAGGCTCTTAATAGCCTGAAACCTGACGCAGACAGGCCAGCCTGTGAGCACCGTCTTGAAAGGGGGAATCTGCCCATTTTACATTAGCTATTAGAGTAATGCAATTGGTTAGCCTACGGTTCTTAGCACTGCAAATACTGTCCATCTTGCTGCGTGTTGAGCTGCTGTTTGAGTTTTAGCTTGAGGGAGCCTCACCCAGGCTTTAGAGCTCGCTCTCCAAGGGAAAACGTCTACAGCTGAATGGAAAAACACCCTGTTATTGGTAGTTCTCTATATGGGGAATTTGACATTTCTCTTCTGGTAACCAAACAAGCTGCTCTGCTTATAGTTTACCTGATGTTGCGGAGCCAAGCATGTGACATTTTGGAAAGATTTGGGCAGCTCAGAGGGGCAAGAAGGAGACTGGTGTCTTCTACTCATATTCCTTTTTGGGGTTTCATTTCTACCCCATCTATGCATTTTGCTATAGGGCAGACCCATGAACTACTGTAGGTTGAGGAACCATGGGGCTCCTGTTGGAGTTGGTAGTCACATAAGTTGCTCCTGGCTGTGGGCAAGCCTCACCCATGGGCTGGTGGTGCTAAGGTCCTACGGCTGTCAAGCTCAGGGTGATCTGGCTCCTTGTCACCAATCGGGACTAGGGTCCCTTAGGAGATGGGATTTACTGCTTCAGCTGATATTCAGCTTGTCACAGTACCTCACATGAGCAGCACCTCCATGGTATGTCTCTCCTTCAGCATAGAATGGCTTCTGCTTCTCACCAGAACATCTCAGGTACCTGATGCTAAGTTAAGCATGTTCTGTTCAGAGAGGCTACTGAACAGATTGGCCCACTGATGGAGGAAAAGCCCCGTGGCATGTGCTTCTGGGCATTCAGGAAAGAGCAGCGGCACAGTTTCAAACAGGCTTGCAAATTTGGAGGCAGTTGGAAGCCTCATCGAGGCAGGTGCAGGGTCAGGTAAGGGCGAGATCATTTTACTAACCCCAGAGGGGAGTGGAACTGAGGTTCTGGGGGAGTCGATTGCTGGCTCTTTCCTGTTGCCATATTACCCCTTGGTACCCCAGAGTTAGTCTCTTCATCCTCATACTGAGCTCACTTGGGTTCTGTGAGGGGGTGGCTCTGCCATTTATGACTGAAGAGCCTGACTTGAATCCCATAAGTGGCAGCACCACCACACCCATAGTGCTGCCTCTTAGCCCATTTGGATGATATGGCACTTTGGGCGCCGGGGAGTCCCTCAAGGCAGGGCTCTCTGCTTCTGGTCTCAGGGTAGCACGTACAGTTATATAGGCTCTACCTTTCTCAAGAAGTGCCAGATCGGAGAAGGCTCTGCTGTCCGAGCTGTAGGTCCTGGTGTGGGCTGCATCCTCCTAGAGGAAGGGGCACCTTTCATTCATTCATTCATTCATTCACTTATTTTTATGCCTGATGTACAGTGAAGTGCTCAAGTTGATGGGATTTAACCTATATACATACTCATGACATGCCACCAGTTCAAGATGAAACTTTATCAGTACCCAGAAAGCACCTTTTTAAAAAATTGCACAAAGGAGCCACATAAACCAGTGACAACCTGTCTAATCTATAGTGGACTTGGTGTGGACTTGACATGTTCTGACATTTGCAGATTGGTCTTCAGTCAATTAGCCAAGGTGTATTTACCAGTATCGAGAGCAAGCACTGTGCTGGGCTCTGTGGAGGGTCTGGAAGGGTATACAGTGCTCCCCGGTCCTCTAGCACCTCACAGTCTTGTTGGTGAGACAGCCCTCAAAGAGCCAAATCATGGAATTTGGCTGGGCAGCTCCGTATCTGAGCAGCTCAGACTGAGAAGGCTCGGTGTCTGAGCAGCTCAGTGTCTGAGAAGTGCCAAATAGACAGTGCTTATAGAATGGTTGTCAAGTGAGAAGAGTGGAGAGGCTTTAAAAGAAGGAGAAACCCAAGGCATGCGGGAAAAATGGTGGGGTTCTGAGATGTGGGGAGGGAGAAATAGCATGAGGAATGTGGTCTACATAGGCAGGGATGGCGAGCAGAGAATGGGGCCAAGTGCAGGCGTGTAGAAGAGAGCTGGGGCAGACCAGGCGAGGCACCTTTCCCTCATTACCCATCAGAATCCCTGATCACCTCGAGGTTACCTCTCACTCACTTCCAGCTCATCTGCCGTGGAGACATCTTGAACCAACGGCAGCGGGCACACAGAGCCTGGTCGTGTGCTGGAAGGTGGGTGAGGCTGCTCTGTGAGCCACCGTCTGAGTTCCTTTCTCAAAATGGGTTTGTCATAATTCTATCCCAATAAGAAAACAAAAATAACAATAAATGGGTTTGTCAGGTATAGTATATCCAGTCTGGGATTAGCCAGACTTGTTATACTGTATCAGCTACCAGTTAGGCTCTAGAAAAATCTGGGATTCATGTGTAAGGATGAAATGAAAGGATATAATTGCCAGGTTTAGAAATAACAGCGCTTTATCATTCAGAGATCCTGTTGGGCCCCAGGAGCTGGATTCTCATGGGGGGCATGACGTGGGGATTGTACTAAAGTGACCTAACATCTGAATGGTGATGATGTCAAAATTTCACCCAAAGGGGCAGCCATTTCTCATCTTTTGCCAGGGAGAAAGGAGCAGCTTTGAAAATAGAGCTTTTCCCAGCATCGGTAAGACTCATAAATTGCTGCTAAAAAAAAAAAAAAACTTATAGAGATGTTGGGGAAGAAAGTCCATCTTCTTTTTCTTCTTCTTCTTTTTTTTTTAACTCTTTATTATGGAGAATTTCAAATCTACATAGAAGTTGAGAGAATAAGCTAATGAACTTCCATGTTCTCATTGTTCAGTCAGTTATCACCAACTCATGGCTGATCAAGTTTGTCTGTCTTCCTCACCTGCCATCCCCCATGAAGGCCACTTCCAGACATCCCCACATTGCATCATCCGTATTTCAGTGTGTATTTCTAAGACATACGGGCTTTGTATGAACGTTACCACCGTACCACGATCACACCCAAACAGGAAAACAATTCCTTCTTCCTTTTATTTTTAATTTTAATTTTTTTTTAAAGTAATCTCTGCGCCCAACATGGGGCTTGAACTCATGACCCTGAGATCAGAAGTTGAATGCTCTACTGACTGAGCAGGTGGACACCCTGATAACCATCCCTTCTTCATTTCAGCAAATACCAGTCAGGGTTCAGGTTTTCTGATTATCTGACGAATTTATTTTTACGGTCGATTTGTTTGAATTGTGATCTAAACAGGGTCTACACATTGCATTTGTTGGATGCATTTCTTGAGTTTCTTTCAATCTATAGATTCCATCTCCTTTTTTTCCACCTTGCAAGATATGATTGGAGGACTTAGTCATTTGTCCTGTGTTTCTCGCATTCTGGATTATGCTGATTGTATCTCTGTGGTGTCATTTAAGATGTTCCTCTGTTCCGTATTTTTTCCTTTAAGCTGGAACTTGTATCTAGAAGCCATTCAGATTCTAATTTCGTTCTTGATGGTCAAGAAATTCTAGCTTTTTAAAAAAGAGTTTGTCGAGGCCTTCGGCCGTGAAGGGGCTAGGAGTTCACTGAAAGTAGAGCCAGACTTTGGACTAGTTTGGGAGCCAAAGAATGATGCAATGGGGCACTTTTCTGTTCTTTTTTTTCTAAAGTTCTTCCTCTGAGTAGGTTTGGTTCTGGGTTTAAGAGGGCAAAGCTTTCAGAGCCCTTGGGTCATGCCTTTTCACCCAGCTTTGGGGAACACTCCCTGTATATGTGAGTAGTGGGCTGCTAGGAGATAGGGTTCGGGGCTTCAATAAATCCTCTCTCTTCTCAGAGGTCCTGCCCTTTCTTCGTGTCAGTGATAGGAGTGGGGAGAGACAGACCCTACTGTGTGAACCTCTGGCTCACAGGTTTAGGCCCACTATGTGTGGGCTCTTTGAGGGGAAATCTGTTTCCTGGAGACTGTGGCCCATGGGCAAGAAGTTGGGGCTGACTGGGGAGGTAGGTTGGCAAAGGCGTCACAACAGTTCTGACTACTCTCACTGGAGGTCTGCTTCACCGTGGACGCTCTGCTCCATGTTTTTACACATACTTGTTCCTCACTTCCCCTGCCTGGCCATGCTGCTCTTGTAGGCCCTGTCTGTCTGGGTCTTATTCATCCTTCCTGCCTGGGGACTCACTGTTTACAATGGTGACATGGTGGCTGAGACCTGCCTGCCTACAGTAAGGGCCAAGTGTCGCTTTAGGACTTGAGGCCTTCCTGGTGGGCTGGGACTTGGTGGACAATCTAGCCACATGGGGACTCCTGCCTGGGCCTCTCAGTTGGTGGCAAGGGCATGTCCTGCTGGCATTGATACTGCATTGGTAAGACTCGCTCAGGCTCCTTTCCTGCCTCAAGGGCCCTCTCCTCCTCCATTCACCAGCATGGTGGTGGAAGCTAGTCATAGCCAGGGAATGAGTTGGCACCATGGCCTCTGGGACCTGTGCTGGGGGAGATGGAATTCTGGTGTCCCAGTCCCTGTGGCTCCCTTCCTGCAGATGGGGCCTCTGGTGGGTGTCTGTTGCCCCATGGCATTCCCGCAGCTCGTGTGTCATACATTCGGTTCTGGTCGCTGTGCCTGTGTGATGGAGCCAATAAGCATGCTCCCTGATTCATCTGTGCTGTACCTTTAGCCCCAGGCTGCACAGCACTGCTCTGATCTCGCCATCTGTTCTTTGCTCTTATGGGTATCTAGGCTTCTTAAGAGAGCCTTGCTCTAGAGGAGACCCCTTACCTGGTACCTCCACTTCTCTCTAACAAGAGTGTCACATGGAGGTGTATTGGGAGCTTCTAGGGAACTCTAGCTCACCCTGGGATAAATCCAGAACGTTTTGGTTGGCCTGGCTGCCCCTGAAGTGGGTGGGGCTGCTGTTGGGGCCCAAGGTGAAGACTTTTCCCTGAGCAGAAGTAGAAGGGTTAGCTTCTGGGACTTGGCCCCCAACCACTGAGGTGATCAAAAAGCCTTAGCAGCAGCTCATGGAAGGATCACCCAGTCTGGGACTACCCCTGGACCCAGAGTTGCTCTCTAGTGCCATTGGCTTGGGGAGGGAGCTATCCCTTCCCAGGATGCTGGAAGAATCAGTAAGGCATTTGGGTGTTTTGGAGGTAAAGGGAGTAAGGAAATTTCCTGAGGGTCACACATATACATTCCATAGATTTGTGCATGCAGGGAGATAATATGGGGCCGGTTGTGAGGGATTTCTACTATTAAGCTCTACTTAGCAATAGGAGGATTTTAGAGTGAAATTTTATCCATGTATTCAGGAAACCCTTTACTGAACACCTACTAGATGCCTATCCCTGGGTGAGATAAGAGGAGCAAAGGAAGGAGCATGAACTGGGCTGTGCCCTCAGGAGCTCCCAGTCTGGTAGGAGAGAAAGAGGCACTTGTTTAGATTTTTACCCTCAACTTCCTGAAATTAGAGTTTGCTCCTGCTTTTTCTTTGTCTCACAGAGTTAAGATAAATGGGAGCATGATGAAAAGGGGTTGTATTATTTCGTATTCTGAAATAGTAGAATATATATTTGTATGGTGTTTTGCAGCTTACAAAACACATTCACAACATTAACTTATTCTGTTGGGAACTCCAAAGGCCTAATATGGGAGATTTAGAAGAACAGCCAGCTAGCTGACTTTAGCGAACTGACATGCCATACACTGGGCACAGCTGGAGAACCGCGTCACTTCCTCGCCTCCTGCTCCGAGAAGATGGAAAATTTAGCAATCGGATGGGGAGGGCTTTGAGGACGAGAAAAGGATCAGGAAGTAGGACATTTGAGCAAAGGACAGCATAGGGTGCGGTGGGGAAGTGAAGAATACTGGAAGCCTCCCGGGTGGGGGTCAGAAACGCAGGCTTTAGTCAATGCTGACATTGCCCCAAGCTGGCTGGATGTAGTAGGTCTTCACTATTTTCCATCTGTCAAAGGTCCCCTCCATCTCTGACAGCGTATTGTTGTCAGATGAGTAAGAAGGAAGGGTGATGCTTCCCGCTATCCCTCAGCCCCACCGAGGAGAGAAAATAGACACGTCATGCAGACTTTAGATTCATTAGAAGAGCTTTAAATGAAGAGGAATGCTCTTCCTCCAAGCTCCAGAGATCTTCTAGAGTGGACAAGATGACCTCACAATCAAGCCTGGCGCCAGAAGAGGGACTGGCTGGCACCTTGCCTCTCGGTTGCTCCTGGCAGGCGGGGGCTCTTGAAAAGCTGCTGGCCTCCTACTACTGGGTTGGCTGGCCGGCTGGCCGGGCTCCTACTGTGCTGCGGAGCCTGCTGCCGCCTCCCTGTTTCCAGGCGTGCATGCTCGCCTATCTCCTGAGTGTTGTGGTGCCCATGTCCCCCATGTGCTCTGGCACCTGCTCTGCCTCCTCCAGGCGGGCACTTGTGCAGAATCCTTCACTTGTAGAGTGAGGAGACGGATGTGGGGCTCTCTGCAGTTTCTCCTGCAGCTCTGTGGGCTCTGTGGGCTCCGGCCAGGTCTCCACCAATGTCAAGGTCTGGCCTGTGAGGCCTCTTCCTTCGGGAGCATGGTTTAGCTTCAGTGGGTGATCTGTTTGCTCTGTCCTTCTTTTATTTTGAACATCTAATCCAACTCCTAACAGATGCCAAAATATCTGCTTCCATATTCTCTGAAGGAGGAGTTCTGCCTTGGGGTGAATACCCAATGGTCAGTGGCCTTTGGTCCCTCCCAGGCAGATGACTCCACCATTGGAAAGTTCTTTCTTTCTGTTTGCCTGAAATGGGCTTCCTTACACCTCCTGTCTCTTGGCCTGGCTCTGCCCTCTGGCTCACAGGTTTAGTAGGAGCTCCCTATGCTCTCATCTCCTCAGCTGCGGGGTTCTTCTCTAGACTTGACTTCTCCCGGTCCTGTGGCTGGGATGTGATTCTGGGACCCTTGGCGACCTGGGCTGTTCGGCCCAAGGCTGTCAATATCCTTAGGACAGGGAGGTTCAGAGAACAGGACCCAGGGCTCAGTATGTCACATGGACTATGAGTGACACAACCTGGAGGATGAGCGGCCTTCACTCCTCAGCCTGAGAAGACCATTCTGCACCTCCCTTAGTGCCCTCTGGCACTGCATCCCACACTTGTCCAGTCTCAGGCTGGGTTCCCTCCATCCTGGGCTTGTATAACCTGAGTGTGAATGTGTGGGGGCCTGCATGGGTCCCTGCCATGTCTTCTTTCATTGTACTTGGAGATCCCTTCCAACCTAATGAGACCCTTTGGATCCTGACTGTCTCCTGAAATAGGGATAATAACTAAGACAGTGTACTTGTTTTCAGAATCATGCTGGAAGAACTTCTCCCCTTCTTATGGCTCTGGGGGCCCACTTTCCAAATCCTTGTATCTCACTTTGAGTGATCAGTGTTGAGCCCTCGAGGCCAAAGCCTTGTCAGCTCTGGTTAGAGGTGGTGTCAGCTGAAGATGGTGGTAGAGCCGGGTTGCATTGGAGAGGCAACCACCCCTTGCACCTATGGAAGCCTCTGAGCACTGCAGAGGAAACTCTTTCACAGGCCTGTTCTTCCCTGGTCAGCCCTGGCATTCTGGCCTCTTTTTGGGATACACTGGCCTTAGGCTCTGTAGGGAGGATGTCCTCAGGAGCAGCGAATGCTCTGCAGATGAAAATTTCAAACACACATAAAAGGAGAGAAGATGGAATGATGAACCCCCTCCTGTGAACCCATCACCCAGCTTCAACAATGATCAGTGTTCTGCCATCTTGTTTCATCCATATTCCTCCAACTTTTTTTTTTTTTTTTTTTGACTGGAGTATTTTTAATCAAAATTCAAATGTATCATTTCACTCATACTTTAGGATATACCTCTAGTAGTTAAAAGCTGTTTTTATTTTAATCCAATGACATTATCACAGCCAACAAAGTTAACTATAATTTCTTAATATAACTTAATACCCAGTCCATGTTCAATTGACTTGATTATCTCAAAAATGATTTTTTAGGGTTGTCTTGTTCAAATCAGGATCCAAACAAACATTGCATATATGTAGAATTATACACACACACACACATATGTAATGTATACATGTATATTTGTTTCAAAATAATAATATAGATATTTTTACTAACAATAATACTAATGAATGTATTTTAAGATCTCCTTGTGGCTTCTCTTGTCCTTAGTTTATCTCTTTCCAGGGATGTCTAGTCCAAGCTCTGTGTTTTATTATTTTCTCTTCTTTTTTTTAATTTAAATTCAATTAATTAATATATAATGTCTTATTAGTTTCAGAGGTAGAGTTCAGGGATTCATCAGTCTTACATAATACTCAGTGCTCATTACATCATGTGCCCTCCTTAATGTCCATCACCCAGTTACCCCCTCCCCTCCAGCAACCCTCAGTTTGTTTCCTGTGATTTAGAGTCTCTTCTGGTTTGTCTCCCTCTCTGATTTCATCTTGTTTTATTTTTTCCCCTTTTCCCTTTGATCCTCTGTTTTGTTTCTTAAATTCCACATATGAGTGAGATCATATGATAATTGTCTTTCTCTGACTGACTTATTTTGCTTAGCATAATACTCTCTAGTTCCATCCACGTCATTGCAAATGGCAAGATTTCATTCTTTTTTTTTTTTTTTTTTAAGATTTTATTTATTTGCAAGAGAGAGAATGAGAGACAGAGAGCATGAGAGGGAGGAGGGTCAGAGGGAGAAGCAGACTCCCTGCCGAGCAGGGAGCCCGATGCGGGACTCGATCCCGGGACTCCAGGATCATGACCTGAGCCGAAGGCAGTCGCTTAACCAACTGAGCCACCCAGGCGCCCAAGATTTCATTCTTTATGATGGCTGAGTAGTGTTCCATTGAAGATATCTATCTATCTATCTATCTATCTATCTATCTATCTATCTATCTATGTAGATATATATCACATTTTCTTTATCCATTGATCTGTTGGTGGATACAAGTTCTGTGTTTTAGAATTATTAGAAATGATTCTTCTCGGGGTGCCTTGGTGGCTCAGTCGTTAAGCGTCTGCCTTCGGCTCAGGTCATGATCCCAGGGTCCTGGGATCGAGCCCCACTGCTCAGCAGGATGCCTGCTTCTCCCTCTCCCTCTGCCCCCACCCCCGCTTGTGCTCGACCCCCCAAATAAATAAAATCTTCAAAAAATGTTTTTTAAAAAAAAGAAATTATTCTTCCCAGTGAGGTTCTGCCGTTAAGAAGATATACAATTAAGCTCTTTCTTTCTAGTTTGTGTTCAGTTTGTAAGGATTGCTTTTTGATCACTTATCTGTTGCCACGATCATACTGCATAATAAATCAACCCAGACTCAGTGGCTTCAAAGAGCAATTTTTTATTCCCACTCAGGCATCGGCATGCTGGCTAGAATTCTCTGATCTAGGCCAGGCTCCGGGCTCCAGTTGAGTACAGGTCTGCTCTACATGGCTCTCTCATCCTCCTTGGACAGGAGGCTAGCCAGGGCATGTTTTTCTGATGGTGATGATAGATACACAGGGGGCATGCCTAACCATGCATACACACCACACACACACACACACACGCATGCACGCACACACTTCTGTCCACATCTGCTAACATTACTTTAGTCAAAGCAATTCATATGTAAGCCCAAAGTTAAGGGATGGTGCTGCAGTTACTCTGAGTGTATAAGAAATTACCCTAAAACTTAGTGACATCAAACAACCACTCTTTTGCTCACAGATTCTGTAGGTCAGGAATTCAGGCAGGGCACATGGGATGGCTTATTTCTGCTCCATGGTGTCTGGAGCTTCAGCTGGAAGACTCGAAGCCTGGGGACTGCAATCACCTGACATGTCTTCATCACTTACCTGTCTTACAGTTGATTCATGCTAATAGCTGGGAGCCTCAGTGCTTTTCCACATGGGCTAGTTTGAGCTTCCTCTCAACATGGTTTTTGGGTTTCAAGGGTATCCTAAGAGAAAGAGAGGAAGCCAGCTGGAGGCCGTACTGCCTTTTATGACTGTTGGTTACTTTTTGCCACTTCCTATTCATTGAGGCAGTTCTAAATCCTACTCAGTTTTGAGTGGAGGAGACAAGGACTCCATCTCTTGGTTGGGAATGTCCAGATTCTATAAGACCCTGTGGAAATCTTGTTGAGGCCATTTTTGGAAAATAGAATCTGCCACATCTGGAAAAATAGACTCTCCACCCTTAGTGGGAGGAATTGCAAAGTCACACGGCAAAGGGCAGAAATCCATTGAGAACAACATACTTTTATGTTTTTGATTCAATTTTCTTAAAATTATGTAAAACTTTCATGTGTTCCAAATAAAACAAGATGAATTGAGAGAAGTCCAGTTCTATCTTGTTCCCTTCCATATTGTTTTCTTTCTTCCCTGATAAGAATTCACCTTTAACAGGTTTTTTTTCCCATTGTTTCTTCTTGAAAATATAAGGACAATATACATTTATTTACCTCTCTCTTTTTTTATATATATAAAAAGTAGCAAATTCTGAACACTGTGCTGAACTTTGCCTTTTTTCCCCATAATATATCTTGAAGATCACCCTGTAGCAGAATGGAGAAATCCTCCTGATTCTTTTTTTTGCATCTGTGCAGTGCTCTATCACGCAGGTTTGCCATAGTTTATCCATGGACATTGGCCTATGGCCAGGCTTTTCTTCTTAGAAAGAACCCCACATTGAGGAGCCTGGTGTATGTGTCATTTTGTATTTTTACTCGTGTACCTATGGGCTAGTGTATCTATGGGACTGTTTTCCCGGTGTATCTATGGGATGTTTTGTATTTTTACCAGGGTAGCTCTGGGTTAGTTTCCTATGGGACGCTGAAACAAGGCAGTAAATGCACATTGTGCTATGTTTGCCAAGCTTGAGGGGCAAGGGCAGAGGCAGGGCGCTAGTGAGGGGCTTGGACAGTGTTCAGGTACGAGAAGATGGTCATGACCAGGACGAGGGAGTAGAGACGGGGGGAAAGTGCTAAAAAGAGCTCAACTTCTGAATATATACTGAATGTAGAGCCAGAGGCGTGCTGAACGGCTGGCTTTGAAGAGTTAGGGAAAGAGAGGAGTGAGGAGGACCCCTGAGTTCTGGCCTGAGCATGTGGTACACGCTGGGGGCAACCGGCATGGGGCCTAAGATCAGGAGTTTGTTCCTGGACAAGTTGTGTTTTAGAGACACCCAAGTGAGACATTAGGTAGGCAGCTAGGCGTTCAAGTCTGGGCTGGAAAAATAAAGTAGCACCTCACCTGCACATGCATTAATATTAATGCCACCTGGTTCTTACAAATACCCTGAGAAAGAGATAAGGAAGAGGAAGAAATTGAGGCAATACTGGGGTTCCAAGAGGGCGAGTCAAGTACAGTGAATTTGACAAACTTTTATCAAATAAAATGCTGCAAATGAGGCCTGGAATTAAATACCAACTGGTTGCCTGGTTCCCGTCCAGGGCTGAGAATCTGGAGGTGAACAGGTAGATTACCAGCCCTATTTCCCACTACAGAACTATTTGAATTAAATTTGATTAGGCATTTGGTCCTGTCCTCTGGGATCTCTGACTCAATGGGGGGTGCCTGAAGGGGGGCTCGGAGGGCCCACTGTGGTCCATCTTCCTCATCTTCACATACAGCTGCTAAAACAGATACAGAATTTGGGCCTTAAGCTGGAGCTTTCCCTTGAGAAGCCTGGCCCATCCCACAGGCTCTCAGAATCCACTGCAAGTCAGGGTTTCAGCCCAGGCCACCAGGGCCACAGAAAACCCCTTCTTGCAATAGGAAGAGAGCCATTTTGTCTCTTAACCCTCGCTTGTGTTCATGAAACTCCAGGAAGTTCAGACAGTGGTGGAGGACAGGGTTCCCTTGGTAGATTTGGGGGATTGGGAGGAGGGCAGGAGGGAGGGAGCCCCAGGTCTGGGGCCGCTACTCTGGAGTGCTGATCTGCCAACGGACACCAGGGGTAGAGATACCACTGTGACTCTGGGATGTGTATTTCTCTGGGCCCAGGGCCCTGGAGGCAGGCTGTGGCCCGTGGAGCTGGCTCAGAAGCCAGTGGACTGGAGTAGGGCTTTCCCAGGAGCCAGGCATCCGTCCCTGCTTTCCCTGTGTGCTGAAAGCATCTTGCAAATGACAGAGCTTAGCACTGACAGGCAGAGGGGTTTCCTGGTGGGATGCTTTTGGGGAGCTGTGATTTGGGCTGAGCCTATGAAAGGGCACAATGGGAGCGGGCAGGACAGGGCAGCTGGCTCTGGGTGCTCCCGACAGGCCAGATCTGCCACGCTGCCCCCCCTTCCCCTAACTCCCCAGCTTTATCAGAGTATAGTGTGGAGCCCCCCCAAGGGCCGTGCTCTCACTGGTTCTTGGCACCTCCCGGCCACCACGGTGTATACCTTGGCTGGCTTGAGCTGTGAAACCACAGAGACTGAGGAGGTACAGACACACAGCTTCTGCTCTGTCCCTACCCAGGCACTCAGTCGGGAGTGAGGAGCCCTGGGAAACCCATCCAGGGCTCCAGGGACAGGTGTCATGCAACCGTCTTCTTTTCTAAATGGTAAAAACCTCCACAACCCTGAGTATGGAGTGTGGAAGCAAAAATGTCCTCCCTATCCTCAAGGCAGAAAGCCTGGTGAAGACTCTGGGGGGTACACTGCTCCCTTGCAGTTATCCAGACCCTGGCTTACTGCTCTGGGTCTGCCTGGTGGTGCCGAGAACCTGTTTCCAGAGGCATAAGGAAAGAAGAAACTAGAAGCTTTGCCTTTTGGGAAAGCATCTTGTGTTCCCTGTACTCCCTCATGAGCACTTATTCTGGGACGCCCAAGCCTATGAAGGGGAGGGGCAGTGACCCTAGAAATAAGCAAGGCTGAACCTGCTGGCAAGGTTTTCAGGGAACATGGGCCTTAGTCAGGCTCCTTTAGCTTCATTTTCCCTAGTCCCTGATGGTAGCTCAGGAAAAAACAAGACGTTCAGATAAAGGCATGCATTGCTTTTGAAAAAATAGTGATGATACTTAGTAGTAAGTTGATTTTGCTTGTACAGTGATTTTTCCTCTATGTAGCTCTGTCCAGTAGAGGGTCAGGATCACTGGTAAGGGATGGAAAGACTGAGGCCAGAGAGGTTTTTTTCCAAGAACCCCATGGCAAGGCATTTCCAAGAACAGGACGAAGAGTGGGGCCTTCCCACCCCTGGCCTCTGCTTGGTGGATTTCCCCGGCCACTTTGGGATGAGGAAATTTTCATGTGTCCAGTCAAAAGATTGGACATCCGGTGTGAGGACTGGTCTGCTTGGCACTCTCCCTGTCCCTGGATAGAGTGGGCTGGGGGTGGGGAGCAGGGGACAGTCTTAGGGTGACCTTGGGAATTAAGGCTCCAGAGTCAGAAGAGAAGAGTCCAGGCCCCGTTGGATGGGGTCTGGGGACAAGGCCTTTGCTGCAGTGAGTCTCCTTAGAACAACCCACCCCTTGTAGTGTGCTTACTCTGTGCCAAGCCCCAGAGGCCTCTGAGTCAGAGGTCAGAGGCCTTCATTCTTGGGAATGAAGACAGAGATCGTTCAATATCTCCTTTTGCGAGAGGTGCCATGGACGCAAGGGGTACCTTCTCGAACAAGTTAACAGGCTGTAGGCTGTGCTGGAATGTACGGCCTTCAGGAACAAGACCCACAACCATGTAAGTATTCTGGTAAAGCGTGCTGATTATTACTCGTTGACATGCCGTGGGAGTGGGTTTAGACACATAGGGTGCAAGCGGCCTCACCAACCCCTGCCCCCAACAAACTAACTTCTCCAAAGACCCTCCTCTATCCCCAGGGAAGGCTTTACTCCCGAAATGTGCAGACTCATTGTTTAAGAGTGTTGTTTCTTTGTCCCACGTTTTTGTTCACTGTTTATTTTCATTCAGTGTTTGTTCGTTTAACAAGCATTTATTAGTCCCATTGTGTATCGGGGTGTGTGCGGACTCTGAGTTCATAGAGGAAATGCAGTTGTCAGTTTGGTTGGATTCCACAGTCTGGGTGAGCAAGAAGGGCTCAGGCAAAGCCACACAATTGAAAGAAAGGAGCACCAAAACTTCTTTTTTTTTTTTTTTTTTTTTAAAGATTTTATTTATTCATTTGAGACAGAGAGAATGAGAGAGAGAGAGCACATGAGAGGGGGGGAGGGTCAGAGGGAGAAGCAGGCTCCCTGCCGAGCAGGGAGCCCGATGCGGGACTCGATCCAGGGACTCCAGGATCATGACCTGAGCCGAAGGCAGTCGCCTAACCAACTGAGCCACCCAGGCGCCCGAGCACCAAAACTTCTCTGGCATCTCCTACCCCTCCCGTTTTGTAGTGGGTTGGCCTGAGCCTCAGATAATAGCTGCTTGTCCACACACACACACACACACACCCGCGCACACCCAGACCCTGATTCTTTCTGGGGCTCCAGGGACAACCTAATGGCCCCATTCAGAGGACGTGTTTCTGTCTTAGCTGCCGACACTTCCCTGTGGGCTTCTGGTCACACTGTTCTTCTGGAAGCTCCCTTCTCGGTTTCTGTGGCACCCCCTTGTTTATTCTTCGGCCTCCTCTGTGGCACCACTGGCCCACCGCCTGCCTGGGGGCCCCAGGACTCAGCCCTGAGTCGTGTTTCTTTTCCCTCTCACATGACGGGTGTGGCGTGCTGACAGCGCCCTAACCCCTCTACGGCTCGGGTCTCAGTCTTCCAGTGGACACCTGCGTATGGGCACCCCCAGCCACCTCCTACACACAGTGCCACCATCTGCCCCCCTTCCTCTCCCCTTTGGCTGGAATAGTACCTAATGTTGGGTTTGTAGGACCTCTTTGCTTGGAAAAACTTGAGCCCATACCACGATGGAGTTAATCTGACATAAAGTCTTTTTGTGAAGACAGGAATGTTGATGATTTTGTTTAGTGTCCATAAAAGATCTTTAAAAGTCCTTTGTTTGGGAAATGGAGCCTCTTCCCAGACCCAGGCCTGGGGCCCCTAGGGCCACGAGGACAACGGGAGCACCCGATCATGGTATGGGTGGTCAGAGACCCCACTGGTCTGGCTACATTCACCAAGGGAGGGGAATCATGGGTCATGGGGTGGGGGGAGATACTGGAGGTGACTGGGGGAGCGGGGAGCAAGAAAGCCTGCATGTGGTGGCCTCCCTCAGCTGACCATGATCTCACTGATCCCAGGGCCAACTGTGTGGTTGCTTAGCATGACTGGGGCATCCCAGTCAGGATCTCTCATCCCAGACTGGATCACAGAGGGGCCGTGGGCTACTGAATACCCAGCAGGGAGGGCATAGCAGGGGCCCCATGAAGGGTGATGGACACTTAGCAGTGACTTTGGGAAGGAGTCTTGCTTGGAGGTGGCTCTCACCCCTCTTTGGATCCTGCTACCCCACACACTTCTCAGGGATCTTGCCCAAGCAGGGCTCTAGTGCCATTGAGGCTTGTTCTTTGTCTTTGTTCCCATGCTCTTTTCCTGGCATCCTTTTTTCACATTACTCCCTGACTTCTGGTATGTTAGGGTACTTTTGAGTTTTAACTATATTAATGAGACTCTTCTGGATTTTTTAAAAAAGTTTTTATTTATTTATTTAAGTCACCTCTCCACCCAAGATCAGAGTTGCACACTCTTCCGACTGAGCCAGCCAGGTGCCGATGGAATTTTTAAAAAATTATACAAGTAAGACATAAGCATATTGTTGATGTGAGTATTCACACAATCCAGTCACCGAATGAAACTTCTATTTTCCCCTACCTTTCCTCGCATTATTACCTCTCTGCCTATTTCTAAGATCTTTCTGTAGGCACATCCATGAATCTATTGTGTACTTATATAGTTTTTGTTCATAGTAGCTCAGCTTCATTTTCTATATATTTTTTTAAAGATTTTATTTATTTTACAGAGAGAGAGAGAGGGAACACAAGCAGGGAGAGTGGGAGAGGGAGAAGCAGTCTTCCCGCTGAGCAGAGAGCCTGATGTGGGGCTCAATCCCAGGACCCCGGGATAATGACCTGAGCCGAAGGCAGACGTTTAACGACTGAGCCACCCAGGCGCCCCTTCATTTTCTGTATTAACAAACATTTAATCACCAAACAAAACTTGCGGACCCTGAGTGCCCAAAGGCCATTACGGTCAAAATATTAGGTCACAATAATAAAGTAGCAACCACTCCAGAAATCAGTGCTCTGGGGAAGGGTGCACTGCCTAGGACGGGGACACAAAGTTAGGCTTAGCCCCCTTTTCCCTGTTGAGGGTTAATGAAAAACGGGGGCACAGAGCTCTGCAGGGTCTTCACCACCAGAGGGAGCTGGCCACGACAGGAAGGGATGGAAACTCAAAATTGGCCAGGGTCTTTGGTAGTCAGTCAGACATTGAGCTCCTCCTTCTTCATCTTCCTCCTTCTCCTCCTTTTCCTCCTCTTCTTTCTTTCTTTCTTTTTCTTTCTTTCTTTCTTTCTTTCTTTCTTTCTTTCTTTCTTCCTTTCTTGCTTTCTTTCTTTTCCTTTTTTCCTTCCTTCCTCCCTCCCTTCCTTCCTTCTCTTCTTCTTCTTCTTCTTCTCCTTCTCCTCCTTCCCCTTCCCCTTTCCCTTTCCCTTCTCCTTCTTCTTCTTCTCCTCCTCCGCCACCACCCAGCTGCTGGGCACTGTTTCTCTGCGAGGCCCTGGTGCACGGGGTGGCTGCTCAATCTGGGGAGGGCCACCCATTGTGGCATCTTTTTGTGTCGTGATGCTGGGGCCTCTGAGGTCCCCAGGACCACCCGGCCTGTCCTGTTGGTGACAGCACACGCCCACTGCAGGACTCGTGCTTTCTTCAGCTGCACTCGTGGCTCCTCCACCATCCGCCCCATCTTGAATCCGCCCACCCTCTCCACTGGCCACCAAAGGACTGACACATACTTTTTTTAAAGAAATGGGATCGCACTGAATACATTGTTTTGCAGCCAGCTTTTTTTACAGAACAATATAGGGAGACATTTCTCCCTAGTCTCCCACTTCTCAAAGAATCAGCAGTTCGGGGCCCAAGATAACTTTTTGTCACCTTGTCACTTCTTGAATTGGAGCAATCCATAGTGCATTTTGGAGGCTATTGTCCACTCCTGTGTCCCAGGCACATGTCCAGGCAAGCTATCAGACCCTTTGTCGTAGCTGGACACCTACTTGCTCAACCTTTGAGAGCAACATGAACTAGAGCAGCACCCTGCAGGGGGAGGAAAATGGCTTTGCCCCTGAGGCTCTGCCTCTGAACTTCAGAGAGTTTCCTCTGAAGGCTCTGGTCTGTCTTTCTGGCCAGGGCCATCTCCTGTATGTAGGCGTCCATGCAGAATTCCTTTTTCTTCCCCGGTATGTGGGATGAATTCACTTTTCTTTATTTATAACTTCTTCAGGTTGCATTGCTTAGATTCCTAGTCATCTGAGCAAAAGACTGCTTGTATAGCATGGCCATTTGCTGTGTGAGGAATCATCTGTGGCTGGCATCTTACCTTGCCTCTTGGTCCCAGATGGTGCTCTATATTAGTATACACTGCCTAGATGCCCCTTCAGAGATTCAACCCCAAATCTGAAGGAGGGTGGCCTCTTCTTTATTGGCCTCTTCCTTACTAAGGGTTTTGGTGTTTGGAATTTGAAGATTTTTATCTAGTGCAGCCCAGCTCCACCTTGGATCAGACCTCCACCCACTCCAGGGCAGGATAATGCTTGGAGTCATTCATTCATTCATTCAATAGATATTTATTGAGCACCTACTACATGCCAAGTACTGTTGTAGGCAGTCCTCACTGTTGACTATGGATCATGTCCTGCTTCCAAATTTCTTCTTCTTCTTTTTAAATTATTTATTAAGTAGGCTCCATGCCCAGTGTGGAGCCCAATGTGGGGCTCAGACTCATGACCCTGAGATCAAGACCCGAGCTGAGATCAAGAGTTGGATGCTTAACCGACTGAGCCACCCAGGTTCCCTCCAAATGTCGTCTTTGTTTTGTAGGTTTTCCTATTACCTGTGGAAGGCTTTTGCCTCTAAATTTGCCCTAGGAACATGATTATGAATTTCCAACTAATCACATCACAAGAATTTTTCCTTGGGTTTTTACTCAAGGTCTACCCTACTAGGAACATTTTAGTCTCCTAAGAAATATCAATCAACTAGGAGGCATGTTTCCTGGGGACTGGGCTTGGTGTGTTTCTGAGGAGGCCCTAGTTTTATAGGGTTGAGGGTGTGAGAGCAGGTCTTGGGGGTCATAAATCCCCTGGTCAGTTCCTAGACTCACTGCCCATCCTTCTAGTGCCCTTTAGCTGCTTTGCTTCTTTCATCTTCAGTTTTCTCATTTGTAAGAGTGGAAATGATAAGAGGACCTGCCCTGCATAGTTGGTAGGAGGTTGATTATGTGAAGAGGAGCCTGGCACATAGAGTGAGAGCTGAGAACACAGTATCTGCTGGGGGTAATGCTCTTACTGTTTTGACTCCCAGGAATGAAAGACATTGAAATCATTTCATCAGCCAATTTTTTAAAAATATATTTACACCACTTTTTTTTTTAATTTTGTGAATGCTTAGTACATTAGCACAGAAGTACAAGCTCACAGTTCAGAAATGGATATTGCATATTTGAGAGGACAGGTTCAGATAGTATTTTAAAAAATTTTTTTGAGATATAATTCACATATCATAAAATTCACCCATTTAAACTGTATCATTCCCTGGTTTTTAGTACAGAGTTGTGCAGTCTACAAAAGCTGCAATCCAGTTTATAACACTTTCATCACACCAAAAAGAAACCTTGTACCTACTAGCAGTCACTTCTCATTCTTCCCCAATCCCAGGCTTAGGCAACCATTAACCTCCTATCTGTCTCTATAGATTTGCCTCTTGTGAACATTTCATGCAACAGAATCATTTAATATTTTTGTGTGTGTCTGGTTTCTTTCATTTAGCATGTTTGTGAGGCTCAATCATGATGTAGCATGTATCAGTGCTTCATTCCTTTTTATTGTCCAATAATATTCTATTGTATGGACATACAACATTTTATTCCTTCGTTCATGGACATTTGGGTTATTTCTACTTTTTGGCTTTGGCTCTTATGAATAATTCTGCTATGAACATTTGAGTACAAGTTTTTCTGTAGACATGTTTTAATTTCTTTTGGATATATTCCTAGGAGTAAAATTGCTGGGTCATATGGTAACTCTACATTTCGCATCTGAAGAACTGCTGGGCTGTTTTCCAAAATGACTGCACCATTTTACATTCCAACCAGCAATGAATGATGGCTCCATTTTTTCCCACATCCTTGCCAACATTTGTCATTATCTTTCCTTTTTCTTTTAGCCATCCTATTTGGGTATGAAGTAGTATCCATTGCAGTTTTGATTTGCATTTCCCTAATGACGAATGATTTGAACATATCTTCATGTGGTTATGGTCTATTTCTGTATCTTTTTTAGAGAAAAAAATCAAATCCTTTGCCTAGTTTTTAAATTGGATTGCCTTTTTTTTTTTTTAAAGATTTTATTTATTTATTTAACAGAGAGAGACACAGCGAGAGAGGGAACACAAGCAGAGGGAGTGGGAGAGGGAGAAGCAGACTCCCGCTGAGCAGGGATCCCGATGCGGGGCTCGGCACTCGATCCCAGGACCCTGGGACCGTGACCTGAGCTGAATGCAGACGCTTAACGACTGAGCCACCCATGTGCCCCGGGTTGCCTTTTTATTGAGTTGTAAAAGTTCTTTCTATATTCTAGATAGTAGACTCTTACCAGCTATTTGATTTGCAAATGTTTTCTCCTATTCTGTGGTTTATCTTTTTTCTCTGTTAATGATACATTTGCAGTCCAGAAGTTTTAAATTTTGATATAGTCCTGTTTACCTTTTTTGTTGTTGTTGTTTGTGCTTTTGGTTTCATATCTAAGAAATCGCCCAACCCAAGGTCATGAAGATTTACTTGTGTTTTTTTCTAAGTGTTTTGTAGTTTTAGCACTTACATTTTTTAAAAAGATTTTCTAATTTATTTTAGGGAGAGTGTGTGTGTGTGAGTGGGGGGATGGGCAGAGGGGCAGAGGAAGAGGGAGAGAGAGAATCTCAAGCAGACTCCCTGCTGAGCCTGACGTGGGGCCTGACGTGGGGCTCAATCCCAGGACCCTGAAATCGTGACCTGAGCCGAAATCAAGAGTTGGCCGCTCAACCAACTGAGCCACCCATGTGTCCCTTAGCACTTACATTTAAGTCAGTGATCCATTTGAGTTTATTTATTTGAGTGAGAGAGAGTGAGCATGAGTGGGGTGAGGAGCAGAGAGAGAGGGACAAGCAGACTCCCCGTTGAGCAGGGACCTGGATGTGGGGCTCAATCCCAGGACCCAGGATCAGGACCTGAGCCGAAGGCAGATGCTTAACCGACTAAGCTACCCAGGCACCCCTTGAGTTAATTTTTAAGTATGGTGTGAGCTAGGAGTCCAACATCATTCTTTCGCATGTGGATATTCAGTTGTCCCAGCACCATTTATTGAAAAGACTATTTTTTTCTCTATTTTATTTTCTTGGCATCCTTATCAATAGGAGAGGGAGAGAGATAGGGGAACGGTTGGTCAGTGGAGCAGTCAGAACACACATACTTATCAACTAAATTCACCATCCTATATGGGCATGGATTGTGGCGTCTCAAGACAAGTACAATAGTAACATCAAAGATCCCTGATCACAGATCACCATAACAAATATAATAATGAAAAATTTGAAATATCTCAGGACTTACCAAAATGTGATGCAGAGGGACAATGTGAGCAAATGCTGTTGGAAAAATGATGCTGATATACTTGGTCAACGCAGGGTTGCCACAAACCTTCAATTTAAAAAAAAAAAAAAAAAGCACAATATCTGCGAAGTGCAATAAAACGAGGTCCACCTATATTTAGGAATGTGTTATTTAATTTACATTTACTTGTGAATTCCCTAAGTTTTTTTCTGTTATTGATTTCTAATTTAATTATGTTATGTTCAGAGAACGTATTGTTTGATTTCAGTTCTTTTAAATTTATTGAGACTTGTTTTATGGCCTTGCTCTAGAATGTTCCTTGTGCGCTTGAGAGGAATGTGCACTCTGCTGTTGTTGGGTGAAATGTTCTACAGATGCCTGTTACATCTAGTTGGTTTATAGTGTTGTTCAGGTCTTCTATTTTCTTGTTGATCTTTTGCCAAGTTGTTCTATCCATTATTAATAAGTATTGGTATTGAAGTCTTCAGTTATTGTTGAATTTTCTTTTTTTTTAAATTCTTTCCTTTAAATTTAAATTCAATTAATTAACATATAATGTATTATTTGTTTCAGGGGTACAGGTCTGTGATTCATCAGTCTTATATAATACCCAGTGCTCATTACAACACATACCTTCCCCAATGCCCATCACCCCATGAATTTTTTTTTTAAGATTATTTATTTATTTATTTGAGAGAGAGAGAATGAGCAGTAGGGAGGGGTAGAGGGAGAAGGAGAAGCAGACTCCCTGCTGAGCAGGAAGCCCTATGTGGGGCTCAATCCCAGGACCTGGAGACCATGACCTGAGCCGAAGGCAGATGCTTAACTGACTGAGCTACCCAGGCACCCCTGTTGTTGAATTTTCTATTTCTCCCTTTAATTCTGTCAGTTTTTGCTTCATGTATTTTGGTGCTTCATTATTACGTGTATATATATTTATAATTGTATATAATTATATATATTATGTAATAATTGTATACAATTATAATAATTGTATGTAATTTTAATCTTTCTAATGGGTTGACCTTTTATATCAATTTTATTTTAAGATTTTATTTATTTATTTGATTGAGAAGAGTGAGTGAGAGAGAGAACAAGCAGGCAGAGGCAGAGGGAGAAGCAGACTCTCGCTGAGCAGGGAGCCCGATGTGGGGCTCGATCCCAGGACCCTGGGATCATGACCTGAGCCAAAGGCAGACGCTTAACCAACTGAGCCACCCAGGCGCCCCGACCATTTATATCAATCTTTATCTTCAGTAACATCTTTTGTTGTTGTTCTAAAGTCTATTTTGTCTGATATTAGTATAGCCACACTAGCTCTGTTGCGGTTACTGTTTGCATGATAATCTTTTCCCATTAAAAAAAATTTCAAACTGTATCTTTGAATCTAAAATGTGTCTCATATATAGCATATAGTTGGATTTTTAAATCCACTTAGATAATCTCTGTCTTTTGGTTAGATTGTTTAATCAATTTTTATTTAAATAATGTTATTGATATGGTTGGATTTACATCTGCTGATTTGCTTTTTGTTTTGTGCATGTCTCATGCTTTTTTATTCCTATCTCCTTTACTTCCTTCTTTTGTATTAAATGGATACTTTCTAGTGTAATATTTTAATTCCTGTGATTTTTTTTTTTTAGAGTCTCAAAAATCAGTAAAACTTTATTCGCTTCCATTTTTTTGCCATTAACAGAAAACTGGAGAAAGCAAAAATGTTTTGTGTTTACAAAGATAAACGGCCTCTTTACCCAGAGAAGATCAAAACCTCAAACGACAACGGGGAAGATAACAGTGCCCTCCCCAACATGATGATTTTTTAATATATTTTAAAATTATTTGCCTAGTGGTCACTTTAAGGTTACAATATCCATCTTAGTCTGTCAGAATCTACTTCAGATTTATGCTAACTTAATTCCACTGAAATTTAGAAATCTTACTCCTCTATACTGCCAATATTTCCTCCCCTTTTTTGGTGCTGTTATTGTTAAACATACTACATCTATGGGTTACAAACACTGTTATAATTGGAATAATTATTACTCTATATAATATTACATAATGTTATATATCACCTCAATGGATCTTTTAAAGAAGCTGAGAGAAAAAAGGGGAGCAAGCATATATTTGTGGAGTTTGTTATATAAACCTTCTTATTTACCATTTCTGATTCTCCTCATTTTTTCCTGTGGATTCAAGTTACTATCTGATGTCATTTCCTTATATCAATACAACTTTGTTCCCACCCACCTGCTTTGTGCTCTTTTTGTCAAGCATACTACATTTCTATAGGTGATAAGCTCAACAGCGCGTGCGCGCGCACACACACACACACACACACACACACACACACATGTTACAGAGTTTATGCAATTGCCTTTTAATCAAGTGAGAACAAAAGGAAAGAAGTATGCAATTATACTTTCTTTTATACTTACCTGCATAATTACCTTCACCAGCACTCTTTGTTTTTTTATGTGTAGATTCGAATTACTGTGTGGTGTCACTTGCTTCTGCCTGAAGGACTTCCTTTATTATTCCTTTCCTCCCCCCCACACTCCCCGCTTTTTTGAAGTATAATTGACCTTTATTATTTCTTGTAAGGCAATTTGCTATAAATGATTTTTTTTCTGCTTTTATCTGAGAATATCTTTATTTTACCTCCTTTAAAAGTTTCTCTTTTTCCAGGGATTTTTAAGCTCACTTTATGTTTGTTATTAAAAAGATTGTTTTGGGGGGGCACCTGGTGGCTCAGTCAGTTAAGTGTCTGCCTTTGGCTCAGGTCATGATCCTGGGGTCCTGGGATTGAGTCCTGCATCTGCTCCCTGCTTAGCAGGGAGCCTGCTTCTCCCTCTCCCTCCTCAACCCCTGCCCCCTGCCCTGTACTCTCTCTCTCTCTGTCTCTCAAATAAATAAATAAATAAAATCTTTAAAAAAAAAAAGATTGTTGGGGAGTCGCCTGGGTCACTCAGTCGGTTAAGCATCTGACTCTTGATTTCAGCTCAGATCGTGATCTCAGAGTCATGTGATCAAGCCCCACATTGGGCTCCTTGCTGAGGGTGGAGCCTGCTTGAGATTCTCTCTCTCCCTCTCCCTCTGTCCCACTTGTGCTCGCTCTCTCTCTCTCAAAAAAAAAAAAAAAAAGATTGTTGGCTCTGATAAGGTTGAGACCCAAAGACAGAGTAATGTTATAAAATTATAAAATACCAACACATTTCTTATTCAGTTTTTTAAAAATGGCAAGCTAATGGAGTAGAATACTTTGAGACCTATTTAATTTTTTTAAAAAATTAAGATTATTGGAGATTCACATGCAGTTGTAACAAGTCCTTTCACAGTTTTCCTAGTTTCACCCTGTGGTAACATTTTGCAAAACTATAGTGTAATATCGCAACCAATATAATGACTTTCATACAATCCATACCAATCTCATTCAGATTTCCCCAGTTTTACTTGTACTGGTGGGTGTGTTTATTTTAATTTAATTTAATTTATTTATTTGACAGAGAGAGAGAGAGAGAACACAAGCAAGGGGAGTGGCAGAGGGAAGAGAAGCAGACTCCCCGCCAAGCAGGGAGCCCTATGCGGGGCTCCATCCCAGGACCTCAGGATCATGACCTGAGCTGAAAGCAAATGCCCATTGCACCCAGGCACCCCTGTGTGTGTGCTTATTAAGTTGTATACAGTTTTATCACCTGTGTAGATTTGTGCCTCAAGTACCACCGTCAAGATTCTGAACAGTTCCAGCCACAGGGGTCTCTTGCGTTGTCCCTTTACAACTATATCTACCTCCTTTCTGCCCCTTTCCTTCACTCCGTCACTAATCCCTGACAACCACCAATCTGTCCTTATTTACAAAAATTTGTCATTTCAAAAACGTTACTTAAGTGGAATCAATCAGTATTTAACCTTTTGGGGTTGGCTTTTTTCCCCACTCAGCATAATTCCCTAGGGATTTACCCAAGGTATCCCTATTAATAATTCGTTCCTTTTTATTGCTGAATGGTATTTCGTGGTCTGTATGTGCCACAGCTTGTTCAACCGTTCACTGTTGAAGGACATCTAAGATGTCTCCAGTTTTGATCTATTACAAATAAAGCTTTTATGAACATTCATGCACAGGTTTTTATGTGAACATAAGTCTTCATTTCTGTGGGATAAATGCCCAGGAGTGCAATTGCTGGGTCATGTGATGGTTGCATGCTTAGGTTTTTTTTTTTTTTTTTAGGATTTATTTATTTATTTTTAGAAAGAGAGAGAGAGAGCGTGTGCACATGTGCACTCCAGTGGGAGGAAGGGCAGAAGGAGAGGATCTTCAAGCAGATTGTCCTGTTGAGTGCGGAGCTGAAACAGGGCTCAATCCTACGACTCTGGGATCATGACCTGAGTCGAAACCAAGTGGGGCGCTTAACTGACTGAGCCACTCAGGTGCCTCACATACTTAGTTTTTAAAGAAACTGCCAAACTATTTTTCAGAGTGGCTATACCACTTACATTTCCACCAACAATGGAACCTTTTTTTGTCTATGGATGTCCAATTGCTCCAACACCATTTATTGAAAAGGCTATCTTTCCTCTATTGAGTTGGTTTTGCACCTTTGCAAAAAATAAGTTGAGCATATTTGTGTGCATCTATTTCTGAATCCTCTATTCTATCCCATTGGTTTATGTGCCTGTACTTCCACCAATATCACACTCTTAATTACCGTAGCTATATAGTAAGCCTTAATATTGGGTAGAATAATTCCTTGCACTTTACTCTTCTTTGACAGGTTTATTTTAGTGTTCTAGAGCCCGTGCTTTTCCATATAAATTTTGGAATAAATTTATATATGTCTATAAAAAACTTACTGGGATTTTGATGGGAATTGCATTAAACCTATAGATCAATGTCGAGTCTTCTAGTTCATGAACATACTATGCCTTTCCATTTATTTAGGTCTTCTTTGACTTCTTTCATCAGTATTTTGTAATTTTTGGCATATAGATCCTATATATGTTTTTTTTTTTTTTTTTAATTTTTTTTATTGTTATGTTAATCCCCATACATTACATCATTAGTTTTAGATATAGTGTTCCATGATTCATTCTTTGTGCATAACACCCAGTGCTCCATGCAGAACGTGCCCTCCTCAATACCCATCACCAGGCTAACCCATCCTCCCAACCCCCTCCCCTCTAGAACCCTCAGTTTGTTTTCAGAGTCCATCGTCTCTCATGGTTCTTCTCCCCCTCCGATTTCCCCCCCTTCATTCTTCCCCTCCTGCTACATTCTTCTTCTTCTTTTTTTCTTTCTTAACATATATTGCATTATTTATGTTTTTTAAATATACACCTAAGTATTTAATTTTCTTATTTTCTTTGATGTGAATATAAGTGGTAATTTTTGTTTTGTTTTGTTTTGGGGGGGAGGGGTAGAGGGAGAGGGAGAGGATCTTAAGCAGGTTCCATGCCCAGCGCAGAGCCTACTTGGGCCTGTCTCACAATCCTGAGACATGACCCAAGCCAAAATCAAGAGTCTGACACCTAATTGACTGAGCCACCCAGGCGCCCCTCAATGGTAATGTGCTTTTACTTTTGATTTTTTTAAAGTAAGCTCTGTGCCCAACATGGTGTCTGAACTCACAACCCCAAGATCAAGAGTCACATGCTTGGGGCCCCTGGGTGGCACAGTCAGTTGAGTGTCTGACTCTTGGTTTCCTCTCAGGTCATGATCTCAGGGTTGTGAGATCAAGCCCAGTGTCGGGCTCCATGCTCAGTGGGGAGTCTGCTAAAGTTTCTCTCTCCCTCTCCTTCTGCCTCTCCCCACTCTCTCTCTCTCTCTCTCTCAGATAAATAAATAAATCTTTTTAAAAAAAGAGTCACATGATCTACTGACTGAGCCAGCCAGGCACCCCTACTTTTGATTTCTTCATGTTCATTTTTAGTATATGTGATTGATTTTTATGTGTTTTATATCCTGTAACCTTGTTGAACTCAAGTTCTATGATTTTTTTGTAGATTCTTTGGGATTTTCTATATAGACAATCATATCATCTGCAAATATATACAATTTTATTTCTTCCTTTCCAATCTGTACACCCTTTATTCCTTTTACCTGCCTTGTTACAGCAGCTAGAACTTGCAGTTCTGTGTTGATTACCAGCGGTGAGAGAGTGGCTGGAAGTCAGGGTTGGACCAGGAGATTTCTGGACATCAGGTTACCTGGGGCAGTGAGACCAGAGTCCAGAGGGCTTGGAATGGCAGGCAGGGTTTGGACTTGAGTCTAAAGGGGGCAGAGGAACTGTTGAAGGTTGCTGAGGTTTGTTAGGAAAATTCTTCTGGCCACTGTATGTGACTGCATGGAGGAGGGGGCCTGGAGCCCTTAGAAATGAGTGGAGCCTGTAGTCACATCCCAGAGCCCCATCTTGGAGCCAGTGATAGAGATTGTTGGACATGGGTCTGAGACAGAAGAATGGCCCATAGGAAATGAGGAAGGAGTAGATGAGCCAGGGTCAAGGCAGGGCAAGAAGCCACAGTACTCTTTTCCTTAGCCTTTGTGATATAGTCAGTGACCAATGGCAGATCCCAACTCTGTATAGGAGGAACCCCTCTAAGGGAGCAGACAGGAGAGTGGGTTTTCCAGTAGGAAGGTAGGTAGTAAGGGCCCTGGGCTCCAGAAAAAGTGAGGGAGGGTGGCCTGGAAATGTTGCCAGAAAAATTGGAAGACTAGAGGAGATGGTCTGCAGTGCAGGTAGCAATCATCAATGCTGCCTGAACATCACCCCTGAGACCTTCTCCCTGAAGGTTCTACGGAAGTTAAGGAGATCCTTACTTGCACTCCTAGGCGTGGCAGTCTCCAATGGGCTCAGCTCTGCTTTTCTTTCCAAGGCCTCATGAGATGTGTGAGTGACCAGAAGCCTAGAGAGATCTTTCAACAAGAGCAAGGTTTCTTTGAGGTTGGTCTTCTGAGGGCAACACTTCTTCTAGTGCTACTTTGTGGCTTTGTGTCTTGGCTAAAAAGTTTGAGGGTGAAGCCACATTTAGATCTAGCAAACAGAGCCCATGGGTCTGGAGGTAGGGTCTGGAGCAGATTCCCCTTGAGATTATTTTCGTTCCTGAAGTTCCTCCATGGCATCTCTTTCAGAGTGAAGGTTGAATTTCAATCTAGCCTGCTTTATATCCAGTCTCTGGACGACACCAGAACAGTGTTTCAGTCTTTTTTTGTATGTATCACTAGTATAGTTTGCTTCTAAAGAATTTATTCTTTTATTTTTTAATAGGAGGGAGTTATTAGATTTCTGAAAACTGTGGGATTTGTTGAAATGAGTCACAGCATTTGGCTGAAATAGAGAGGACTCCATCTGTTGCCTATGCGTGGTCTCCAGTTCTGTTCTATGTGACTGAGCTATAAGGGAAGCTGGAGAACTTGATGTTCTGGGAGCTCACCATGACTGGCCCTGCCTGGCAGACACAAGCCTCACCAAGTAAAGATATGGGGAAGTGGACCCTGTTTCCTGAGAGCTTCTCAACTTGAGATCCCGGCAGTTAGCACTGCGTTTGGGTGAGAGGGTGTGCGGGGCAGGTACCAAAGGCTCCTTGTCCACTGACCTCTCAGCAATTTCTTTGGAGTGCCCTTGAGTTTACCCCCTGGGTGTCAGAAAGGGGAGCATCCACTGCAGGGATGGTTTCCTCAGGACTTCCCGGTCTGCTGAGCCCTGATGCTCTCCTCTGTCTCCCCGGGGACAGCAAGACAACTCATTCCGACTGAACTGGCTCTCTGAAGACAGGTGGCAATGGCTCAAGTCTGGAGAGGTCATGGGATCGTGCAACTATTGTGGGGGGACGGGGTCAGGTTTGGGGAAAGAGAGACCTAGGTACCACAGCTGAGCTTTATGCACATGACTTTCTCTCTTTAAATCTTGGCTTGCTCACCTGGGCCTCCTCTGCGGAGCTGTTGTGAGGGTTCACTGACAATCAATGTGAGGGGTTGGGTGTGTGCTAGAAATGGCCAGTTTCCTGCCCCACCCCCCCACCCCCGCTCGGATCTGGCCCACTCCCTTCTCGTGCTGGCCTCTTTCAGCAGGGCCAGATCGTCCTCGTCCTCGTGCTTGGAGAAAGGAGAGGGGTGCTGGGAGTCAGGGGCACAGCACAGAAGATGCCGCCCTCCCACGCAGCTCCCGCAGAGGGGCGGTGGCTCTGCGGGTGCAGGAGCCCCGTGCTCAGTCAGCAGATTGGCCTGACCCACCTGGCCGCTCACATACTTGCCTCTCACATAGTTGACGCCTGGCCTTCCACGCCCCGAGGAGGGGCTGTCCCCAACCAGTCGTGCCCCTCCAGGGCCGGCTCCTCCAGGACTGCCCCACTGCAGCGTTCCTGTTCCCACCAGCCTCTGAGCCCTCACAGGAAGTGCCCTCGCCTGCATGGCTCACTCACCTCTCCCCCAACTGGTGGTGCGCCGCCTGGCCAGTGCGGAGGGGGGGCCTGGGGGGGGGCTCCTCCTGTGGGACCAGTTGGAAGGCTGTGTGGCCATGTGAGCAGATGCCACAGCGTTCCGGCTCCTCCTTCAGCCCCCGCACCCCGTGGGGGGTATGGCAGGAGTTGCTCGTCTTGGTTGCCCCCCTCCCCGGGGCAACGTAGGCCCCTCAGATTACGACATGGTTACCCAAGGAACAAGGGAGCAGAGCCTTGTGGGAGAGGGCCCCATGTGTGAACAGTGTGAACAGTGCTGAGTGGACCCTGCTCCGTGGCTGGAGACGGCCCAGAAGCTGGTCCCTGCGACAGATGCCAGGAACTCTGAAGACCCAGGGAGACAGATCACTGCGTTTTGGGTTGGGTGTTTCCCCTTTCTGGTAGGTCCATGCAGCCTCTCCTTCCCAGCAACCAGCAGCGGCTTGCTTCGACCCTGTGGGTTGGTTTGGACCACTAGCCTCTGACTAGGCCTACCCTGGCCTCCCCCATTTGCTCTAGCTTCCTTCATTTTGGCACAATAAGAAATCCCAGGCTTAACAATTCTGCCCCTGACTTTGTGTCCCTGACAGTGATCCTGGGGACCATCCTGGAGCAGTCCGTAGACACCTTCCTTTCCACAGCTATGAAGATTCCATTACTGTGGCTGGAGTATAGTTTTATTCAACCAACTCATACTGAGGACATTGGGGTTGTTTTCTGGGTTTTACTGTTACAAGTAGTTCTGCCATGCATCTCCAGGTGTATATGTCTTTTGTATTTTTGGACCTGGACCTTTATAAGCTCTGGGTCTCTGTCCAGTTTGTGTAACAACTTCCAGAGAGGAAGCATGATATCTTTTGAGCATTTAGAATCTTCTGGCCACTGTACTACGTACAGATCATTAAAAGACCAATGGATGAAGTTCATTTAGAAGGAAAGCAAATTGGAAGTGATTTAACTTGGGGAAAAAAAGGCTAGATAAACACTCATTGGCTGAACTAGAGGCATCGCAGGGGTCCCCGGAAGGCCGGATAGAGGGTGGGAGGAGAGCAGGACTGTGAAGATGTCTGGCACTCCTCAGTGTTGGGTCAGGGAAGGGGCGGACACCCACAGGTGGGGTCTGCCTCGCGGCAGGCCAGGTGGGCAGAGGTGGCTCTCCACAGCCCAGGAGAAGTGACCTCTGATTTTATTCGGGGAGTTTCTCCACCCGCTGCCCCTGCCCTGCTCTTTCCTTGTTGAAGTGAAATTCCCATAACATAAAATTAACCATTTTAAAAATGCGCAACTCGGTGACATTTAGTACCTTCACAGTGTTGTGCCGCCGCTGCCAAAATATTTTCATCACCCCAAAGAAAACCCTATACCCACGAAGCGGCTGCTCCCCATTTTCTCCTGCACTCAGCGCCAGGCAACCACTAGTCTGCTTTCTGTCTCTATCCCTTTACTTCTTCTGGATGTTTCATAGAAACGAAATGATACAATGCGTGTCCTTTTGTATCTGGCTTCCTTCTCTTAGCATAATGCTTTCGAGGTTCATCCACATTGTAGCATGTGGCACTTCATGCCATTTGTTTTATTTATTGAGGCAAACTATACATCATCTAAAATTTGCCATTTTCATCACGAGCGAGCATACAGTTCATCAGCATTAAGCGCATTCACACTGTTGTGCAACCGGCACCACCATCCATCTCCAGAACTTTCTCATCAGCCCAAATTGAAACTGTGCCCATTAAGCCAGCTCCCCATTCCTCCTCCCCAGCCCCTGGCAACCACTGTTCTGCTTTCTGTCTCTATGACTCTGCCTAGTCTAGGTCCCTCGGATAAGCGGAATCATTTAACGTTCGTCCTTTTGTATCTGACATTTCACTTAGCATAGTGTCCTCAGGGTTCATCCAAATTGTAGCAGGTATCAGAATTGCATTTCTTTTTAAAGGCTGAATAATATTCTATTGTGTGTATATGCCACATTTTGTTTATTTTTTCATCTGTTGACATTTCATCTGTTGGACATTTGGGTCCCTTCCCCCTTTCGGTCGTTGTGAATAACGCAGGGATTCTTGAGTCTCAGCAGCCTGGTTCACAGTCAGAGCAAAGACACATGGATGAACACTGAGACGAGATGCCAAGGTTTGGAAAGGAGTCCGGAAGCAGGGTTTGCTCCCACGTCCCAGGCTTCCCGGACCTACTCCTACACATCCCTCCGCCCCCCCATAGCCCTCTAGCCACAGCTGCCTGCTGGGTGCTCCCTGCCTGCAACGCACACTCACACAGGAAAGCCTCAGCCCCTGACATTTCTGCCCTTGGGACGCCCTTCCCTGGGCCTTGGCTTGGCCCCTCCCAGGATGTTTGCATGGCTCTGCTCTGGTGTCCCCTGTCCAGAGGTGCCCCCCCCCCAACTCAGCAGGGTCATCTTTCTCCTTCCTTGTTCGTACTGTTCTAAGCACTTATACTCTGAACAAATCAGACCTACCTATTTATCTTGGTCTTTGTCTGTCTCCTGTACCATAAGGCAAGTTCTGTGAACTGAGTGGCCTTGTCGGCCTTGCTCACCAGTAGGTAACCAATGTCTGCAGCGCAGTCCGGTGCCAGGCGCCCTGTAGCTCTTGATAAGGATCTGCTGTTCGCTGAAGCCTCCCACTTGTGCTGTTCTGGCTGCCATTGGAGCTCCAATGCTTCCGTCTCTCCCTCTTGCACTGGGGTTTGTATCCACCATATCCTCATCCCAGGCACCCCACCCTGGTTCTCTGGAACCCCAGACTACCCCGGACCCCTAGCACCTTCCCCAGACATTCGCTCCACCTTCTGCCGAGTACAGCATTGCCCTCACCCCTCAACAGGCTGTCCAGACCCACATTCACTTGCTTGTTCCCCCTAACCAGGGGACCTTTGGGTCTGCTACCCAAGCCTGGCCCTCGGACCCGGGTCTTTGCTGTCCTGTCAGCCATAGGCCATATTGTTCTACCACTTTCTGTCCCTCAGCATTGCTGGTTGGACTTCCATTACTTCCCACTTCCCTAAAGACTTTGGCATCAAAATGCCAGGCTTCCTGCCCACTCCACTTGCTGTCAAGCCAGGGAAGGAAGGAAGGGAGGAAGGAAGGGCTAATGTTTTTCTCAGTGCCTACTGTGCACCTGGCACTGCTCTCCCTCAGGCTGGGGTGACCCTGGCCCCTCTGTTGGCTCATTCTAGGCCTGGTGACTCAGGGCTGGGCTAGTCCCTCGGGGCATTGCCCTTCCCCTTGGGAGCTGCCTCCTTGACAGTGTGTTAGTCATTATTCAGTGGCTCACCGTGTGCCATGAAGAGTGTGATCACAGGGGCTCACACATGCTCACACGAGCATGCGTGCAGTCACGTGCATACGCACAGACCTGAGCGCACGTAGCCCTGCACACGCACATGAGCACGCTCGTGTATGCCACACTCACCAGGGTCTCATCATGCTTTTTTCTCAGGTCTTAATCACCACTCTCAGACCCACGGACAGGTATTTTCCTTGTGAGAACATCTATCTTGATGGGTTTGAAGCCCAAGTAGCTGAGTTTAGTGCTCTCAACATGTGAAAACGTGTCAGGTAGGAACATAGGTATCCCTCTGCCTCTGCTGCCCAGACACAGAGCCCTGGGCAGGGGAAGAGAACAGGGAAGGGGTGTCTGGGTGGCTCAGTCAGTTAAGCGTCTGCCTTCAAATCAGGTGGTAATCTCTGGGTCCTGGGATCAAGCTCCATATTGGGCTCCCTGTTTGGTGGGGAGTCTGCTTCTCCCTCTGCCCTTCCCCCCTGCTCATTCTCTCTGTCTCAAATAAATAAATAAATAAAATATTTTTAAAAAAAAGAATCAGGGAGGGAGCCTCTGGTGCTCAGCCAGAGAGGGGGGCCTCTCCTGGCCAAAGGTGGCTCCAACCTCCTGGAAGGGACTTGGATGGGGATTTGGGCCTTAGGCTAGGCCCATGGGGCCTCATGAGAGAGTTAGTTACCCCAGAGCAGGCTGAGCAGTGAGGGGGGCATGAGGATCCGCCCTTGAGCCAGCAGGGGAGAATGGGAAGGTGGGGTGTTGAGGGATGGGGGCACCTCCTGCGGGAAGCTCTCCAGCCTTTCACCTCACTGGGGAATCTCTACCAGTGGGAGGCAAGCTCCTTGAGGGGCTGACAGGTGAACTCCCACAAGAGGGATCTAGAAATGCACAGCCAGGGGCGCCTGGGTGGCTCAGTTTTTAAGCATCTGCCTTTAGCTCAGGTCATGATCCCGGAGTCCTGGGATCGAGCCCCGCATCGGGCTCCCTGCTCGGTGGGAAGCCTGCTTCTCCCTCTCCCACTCCCCCTGCTTGTGTTCCCTCTCTCACTGTGTCTCTCTCTATCAAATAAATAAAATCTTTAAAAAAAAAAAAAAGAAAAAAAAGAAATGCACACCCAGCACCTCCTGGGCCCTCACAGTATAAGGGAGGGCAAGAGGCAGGAGCCGAAGTCCCTCAGGTAGGCAGTAGATTTCTCCTTCTGTGTTAGACTCCTCGGAAGTGAAAGGTGAGCAAAACTTTAGGGGAAAGACTGCGGAGTTGGCAAAAACAGAAAATGAGCCACCATCCTTGTACATTTTTCTGCAACTGGGCTGACAGGGCAGGTAGGACAACGGACTTGGCAATGTTGAAGGCTGGAAGGGTGCTGGATGGCTTTCTTTTTTAAATGTCCTTAAATGTCACAGTGGGAATTATTTAGAGGAGGGTGTGTTTTTTCCTGCTGGAATCTTGAGTCTCACATACCATCTCGAGATGCCATTCTTTGCCCTTCTGATTTTTTTGCACAAGCCCTATAAAGGATGGCATTCAGTAGATGGACACCCTCTGGTGTGGGCGATTGGCCTTGCACTGCCCTCCATGAGGGGAGAGGGGGAGAGCGGACCAGAGAGGGGCCCACAGGAGCTGTCCTGCCTGAGGCTGGAGGAGCCTGCAGGAAAACACAGCACATTTCTGGGACTGGGCACCCTGGGGAAGGCCCTGTAGAGGGCAAAGTGCTTGAGCTGGATTTTAAAGGTTGAATTGGGTTTTAAGGAAAGGGCCTTCTAGAAAGAGAGCCGAGCACAAGCTGGGAGGGGTGATGGTCAGGTGAGGGGCCTCCGGACTCCCTGCCTGAAGGCAGTGCAGGAAAAGGAAGGCACAGAGGTAGGAGAGACCCCGTGTTGGAGGGCTTTGAAGGCAGAGGGCCAGCGCGTCCTGGGTTTGATGACAGCCGTGCAGTGTGGTGACGCACCTCTGCTGGGGGCGTTGGTGACGGTTCCCTCCTACTGGGCAGGAAGAATGAGCACTTAGCCCGGTGTGGCCCGAGTGAGCCTCTGGGGCTGTCGCTGTGCAGTTGCCACAGACAAGCCCGGCTGCGTTCAAGTGGGCTTTCTGAACAAGACTCCGGAGCTGGGCCTGTCCTGTGTTGGTGCCAGGCTTCAGACCCCTTTCTCCCCGAACCACGCCCCCACAGACTATCATCAGTCCGAGAAGTCTATAAGCCCCAGGACTGTGACAACATATCCTCTCTCTTCTACGGCCGGTGTGCCAGCCACCACTGTCACGGAGGACCCATCTATTTCCTAATCGTTCATCTCAGCTCGTCGGTCATTCAGTCCACAAACATTTACTGAGCCCGGCCCTTGCCAGGCCCTGTGCTGGGCTCCAAGGACCCTGTGGTGACCATGTGTGGAGGAAAGGCTGGTGGCCTGCTTTTCTCTGGAACCCTCCCCCCGCCCCCGTCTTCCTCCATGGTTCTCTCTGACTCTGCCAGTCCGCATTCATTTCTCTTCCTGGGGGCCCCCTGAGCCCCCTCCCCCTGCCCCTCCACACACATACCTGCACATTTAAGTTCTAATTATTTTGTGTATGCTACATGGAGTTTTATGTGTGAGAACACTTGCTTTGAATTCTTTTATCTGTAACAAATTTGAAATTGCCACAGGTATTGTTCAGAGGGTTTCCTTCTCGCTTTATAACCTGTCCTGCCTAGTGCCAAACACTGCCTGGCTCCATGCCAGGGCTGTCAGCCCTTTGTCCGAAGGTGGGATTCTTGAGCCATTAGAATAACCCTGCCCAAGAGCTAGCACAGTGCCCCGGGCTGTGGGGACAAGTGACAGAAGGGTGAGTGCCAACAGGGTGGCTCTGGGAGATGGGTGGGGGTGGGACCCCTTGTATGGATTTACTCAGAGCTGAAACCGAGGGCCGCACATGATCCCCAATCATAATTTTCTTTTACCTTTTTTGGGTTACTGATATGTTTTTCCTTATTTTTTATGGAAAAATAAAAATCAAGAAAGGTATTGCTAGTAAAGAAGAAGAAGTTTTTAAAATTTTTAAATAAAAAAATAGCAGTTTTGATTTCTGGACAGGGTGATTTTTTTTTTTAACATGGAGTGGGTAGACATTACTTGGGTACTTCTTTCTCTCCCAAAATACACAATAGATATAGTCTTTGGATACCACTAGCTTCCCATGAGAAAGGAGTCAAGAAGTCTCAGCCAGGTAGGGTTTCCCTAGAAGTCTGGAGGAACAGGCATTGGGGTGCTTCCAGGCCCAGCAGAGCACCCTACGTACAGCAGGTGTTCACCCAGTTCATGTATTAATGATGCAGGCACTGGGTTAGCTTGCTAACTGCACTGTTGGCCCCTGTCTTCCTGTGCTTGGAGCATGGCTGGGTGTGAAGTAGGCCCTTGGCCATCTTTGTGGGCTGAGGCTGTGTCCTGGTAGCCCCCGAGGGCAGGGTGAGTGCTAAGTCCTCTGCCCTGGGTCTGAAGACTGGGCGAGAGCTTGTGGAGTTTTCTGGCTTCTGCCCTACCGGGCTTGGCATGGGAGAGTAGGGCCTGTGGCTTCCATAGTCACAAAGACTTGTGGTTTTAACTATCTCAACTTTCTGGTTTCAGCAGATTTTGGAAGAGAGCTGACAAGCACAACATGGTCCCCTTGGTAAAAGGCTATAGTAGTAGAATTTGCAGGAGCTAGAAGCTGGGAAAAGCTGGCTCAGCTTTATGTAATGACTTCTGACTCCTGATTAGAGCTTCCTAGCTTTAGGAGCACTCCCCCTGAGCCGGAAAACTGGGACACTTCACAGCTCAAAGTTGTCACCATGTGGGGTCCTACAGCAGGTGTCTGTAAGCCTGGGGCTGGGTGTGGAGCAGGAACCTCAATGGCTTGGGCTGGATCAGAACTCCTGGGCCACACTTGGGGCCGTGGCACTTCCAGAAGACAGGGTCGGTCAATGTGAACAGAGGGCCAGCACTGGGGCCAAAGCTTTTGAAAAGGCTATGGAGAAGGCGCTAAGAATTTGCCTGTGTGGCCCTGTGTCCCCTCAGAAAGATGAGTCAGGTAGGAGAGTCCTTGGGGGTATCTGGCTGGCCTGGAGGCGCTCCTGAATGGTGCCCCAGTCATCATGGGCTGGAAAAGCCAGGAAATTCCTTAAAATGTAAATGCTGTGCATAATGTAGGTCTTGGTGTGGGGATGCACTGTGATTTGCCCAGACAAGTGTCAGGGTCCTGGGTTCAGTCCTTATGGTGCCCAAAGGGATGAGTCCCTAAGGTTGGGCCCCTTTTCTTCTCTGGTGTCCCAGGTCAGGTCCAGGAAAGCCTGGGAGGTGTTGAGGAGAGCCCTTCAAGGAGCAGCTGACCTGGGGCTTAGCTCTGGGTGGAGACTTCAGTCTGGCTGCCTGCCTGTCTCCTTTTCCCTCTTCTGGCCCTTTTGGCTGCCAGCATGGGCCCCCACCTCCCCTGGCTCCGTCAGGAATCTCCTGCTGATGAGCTCTTTCCCAGGTCTGTGGAATATGTGGGGGGAAAAGGCATCAGGGCACTGAAAACATTAACACTTCCCTCCTACTGATTTCTAGCTCAAGAAGCCAGCTCCTTTATGCACTATAGTAAAACCCAACCTTTGGATCTCTTCCCCTTGGAATTTGTGGTAATTGGCTAAACCAGATCTTTGTAAACCGTGAATGGTATAAATATGACTGTTCAATTCACTTAAAAGAAGAAGTTACTTACAAGCCTTAGCAGGGTCATTTCCTACAAATCTTGTCCAATTACAATTTATTTTTTATCAGTTGATTAAGAGAGCCTGTAGAACTTCTGCTTCCTCCAGCTGGCAAACAGGGATGGTACCCGTGTTAGATTCCGGGAACCCCTGCCCTCATGGGGTGCTCAGTCCAAGCGGAAAGACAGACAGTGAACAGTGCCTCGAAAGGGGGCAGCACTGGGACTGGGGTTGGGGGGACATGCATAGGGAGGGACCCAGGAGGCTCCACACCAGAAGCTTGGAGGAGGTGTTCAGCTGGCGCTCTGGAGAGCCCGTGGGCATGGATGCAGGAAAGCTGCTAGCTGGTCAGGAGCTCCCAGGCCTCAGGCAGGGCTTGCACTGGGGACATGTGAGTGTGCTCAAGTGACAGGCTCATGTGATAGCCTGGGGCCTGCTGGTCATGGGCCAGATCAGCCATTGAGGAATTTGGCTCCTGTGGGCTTCGGGAGGTCTGGTACCTTCTGAAATCAAACAGAAATGTGTATGAATGTGTGTGTGCTTTTTTTCTTCTTAGGAATGAAATCTAAGGTTTTTTTAAAATTTTTTTTTATTTGTTAAAGATTTTATTTTTGAGTAATTTTTACACCCAGCATGGGGTTTGAACTCACGACCCTGAGATCAAGAGTCACATACTCTACTGACTGAGCCAGCTAGATGCCTCCTAAATCTAAGCTTTTAAATCAGATTTATAAAGGGGTTCATGCTTTAGAAAACTTAGAATATGCACAGGTGGAAAGCCAGAGAAAAATGGTATTTGTTTTGGGTTGTAAAATGTCTTCTGGTTAAATGTGATGAATTTAAAGAGTCTCTTTGTTCATTCTCCTTACTGAACTAACGAGAAGCTATTGCACTGCAGAGGTAAATGTTAATGTACCTATAAGGGGAGCTGATCAGGCTGGCCCAGAGCTCTCTGCAGTGATGGTCGGTGCTAGAAAAGAGGGGCTGTACCTGCAAAGTCCTCGGGGGAAGCAAGTGTGAACCTAGAATTTTATATCCAGCCAAGCTGGTCAAGTTTAACAACCACAAAGATACACTCAGATATTGAAGAACTAGGGAACATGATTCCTATGAACTCTTGTTCAATGAGCGAATGAATGAACATTTCTAGAGAGAAACTCCTTAACACCTGAGCAGAGAAGCCATGACCAAAGGACTAGAAACCCCCCAGCAGAGTCCGGAGACCAGGGGGATGGCATATGGCACCACTTGCACTCAGGCAAGATACCGTCCACGCAGCGTCTGTCACAAGCACCATGGTACAAGAGACCTTCAGTTACACTGAGCCCGTGGCATTTGATGCTTCAGCTGACTGATGCCCACGTACGGCTCCCGTGGCTCTGGGAAAGCCGTGGGCTGGAGGTGGAAATGGGACTGAAGGGAAGGTCAGAGATGAACACTACATGGATCTGCTGCTCCCTTTCTGGCGGGGATGGACTTGGCCCCAGGTGGCCCTGGCCCAGCTCTCAGGGAGACACTCCAGCGGCTTGGCTATCACCTGAGGCAGGTCGAAGGGTCTGGTTTCATTCTGCCTCATGGATGACAATTCTATGGCCTTTGTGCTTATGTGCCCTGGTTCGTGACAGACCTTACTAACCGATGGCGACAATCTTTCCACTGATCTTTCTCAAACCCAGCTCTCTGTGCAGTCACTACCAACTAACAGGTTTAGAGGAAAGTTACCCTTATTACCCATCCTTGTTCTGGATTCTGGAGAAGGGCAGGGCCAAATCACAGCGTTCTGAGAGATGCTCTTACCCCTTGGACCCACACAGGCCCTGGGGCTGGGGAACGAGCTCTCCAGGGCCCGCTTTCCTTGCACCTGTTGCCTGACCCCGCCCTTGCTGCCGGTCCTGGCGGTCTCTCCTCTCGTGCTGGCAGTTCCCCTGGCCTGTGCTGGGTGACAGTAGCTCACACTCCCACCTGTCCCTCGGGCCACCTTCTCTCCCATCCTGACCCACCTGGCGAATCATCCCAAACTCCCTGCAGACGCAGCTCACTGCCTGAAGCAGGTTCTCTGCTGGCCCAGATGGACTGGCCTGGGACCAACTGAGGCTTGTTGTTTGGTCCCAGGAAGAGTTCCAACTGCTAGACGACTCTAAGTGGAAACGATGAGTGGAGGTGGTGGGTACCTCCACATGGGTCTTTGTGCTCAGGGGTGTGAGTATATATATGCCCAAGTGCAGAAGAATACTCCTGCTGTGGTGGCTGTCACCAGGCCGGCATGGTGCTTTGTCCCCACTTGTAGGGGAGGAGCTAATTCTCTGGGGTCTTTTGGGTCTTGGAACCTTATCTTCACGGTGGGGCAGCAGCTTCTGGGGGTTGGAAGTTGGGAGGGGAGGGTGTCAGTCTCTGGGGGAGCTCTGCCTATAGCAGTGACACCCTACCACCACCACCCAGGAAGCCTATGCGTAGTACCTTCCCTCCCAGCCAGCAGGGCATCCTCGGGCTGCAAGAGAGCCACTCAGAGGCTCTGAGCCCGTGGTCCTGGCTTCTTGCCCCATCAAAGGCTCTGAGTGCGGTAGCCGAGTGTTATGGAGACTCTCACCTCTGTGCTGTTGCTGTCAGCCGAGCAAACTCCTTTTGGTTCATAGGTGGCCGGGCAGGGTGGTGAGGGCGCCCCCAGTGGCCTGGGGTGTTCCTGACACTGACCTAAGTACACCTGCAGTGGAGCAGGGCTGGGGGCAGGAAAGAATCTGGGGTCTGGGCCACCAACAGAGTCCTTTATAGATTGGGAAATCAAGGATTTCCTCAGCAGAGGAAACTGGGGCACACGTGCCAAGGAGGGGAGGGAGATGAGGCAGCCAACTGAGGATGGAATGAAAACTCTATTTACACGTATTTCCGATTTCATCCTTTCAAACTTTTCCATTGAGGGAGGTGTGTTTTATCAGTAATATATGTGCACATAATTGGTGGATAAACATTCATATGTTGGGGCTAGGCAAATGTGTTTTATTGATAGGGACACATGATCAGAAAGGCAGAAGGCCACTGGCCTCAAAGCTGGGTAGGTCAAGAAATGTTTTCTTGTGTGGATACTGGAATTTTCTTCTAAATTCAAACTTTCTGAGTTCTCCCATCCATTCGTGAGAGAGTTGCTCCAGGACCCAGGACCTGCACCCTGCTTCCCAAGATTCTGCAACCCGGAGATGCCGGGCTGGAGGTATTGGTAAAGCGTGTGACTCTCAATCTCAGGGTTGTGAGTTTGAGCCCCATGTTGGGCATGGAGACTACTTAAAATTAAAAAAAAAAAAAAAAAAAAAAAAGCCAACCAAGATTCTGCAACCCTTCTTCTGTGCCTGAATCCACAGGGACCACTGGGTGGCCCAGTGGTCCTTCCTGGCACAGGTCTGAAAGGAGAGGGTCCTCCCACAGCATCTGCCTGGTCATAATTGCCTATTAGAAAAAGGTCAGCCATGAATTTATCAAAACCTTGTTTGAAGCCGTGGGACTCTTCCGGCTGCTCTGACTTAGAAAAACAGCTTCCTTAAGTTCAGTCCCCTCCTGGTGAACAAAGACCATCCTTGATTGGTGTGAAATATTTCTCTTTTAAATATTCAGTTGGAGGTGGTGGGGGGCGTGCTCTAGAATGCCACCTGGTGTTCCCTCCGGAGCCCATCCTGTCTCCCTGCCTCCTTGCTTTTCCTTCCTTCCATCTGGTCAGCCTGAGCAGCCCTCTCTGAGTGCAGCTACCAGAGTGGCTCTAGGCGCCTCCCCACTGTGGACCCGGGCAGCCACATCTCTCCCTGGTGGCCCTGTCCTCATGGATGTACCAGTGTCTGGAGCCTCTTTGGTCAGTGGAGCTTGTTGGCTTCATGCCTTTCCTGGGATTTCTGACAGAGGCAAGCCCGGTTCTGACCAGTGCAGTCTGGATCATTTCGCCCAGCAGTGGTCATGGTACGGGGACAGGAGGCCTCGGCTGCCTGAATTGGCTCTGTGCTTCTCCCCAACAGCACCCCTGTGGCCGGGAGGGCCCTTCCAGCCCTGCCAAACAGCTTCAAGACTTGTTTCTGATCAGTCGGTAGCCTTTAATGCTGAAAGGGAGGAAAGCTGGTAGAAATCCAGCTATTTTTACATCCTCTACCTTTCTTGGCTATCTTTTAAAAATATCTATCCCTAGATAAGCCATTTTTAGTCTTCCCTGCTTGGCTTCCAGCCACTCCTTCATATCCCTGTTCTCCCTCCTTCTCACCTACTTGTCCTCCTGTGTCTCTTCTGCTTTTATGGCACAGTCCTTCTTCTCTCCTTACTCATCTGCTCTTATCCCAACCCTTGCCAAGGAATCGTAGCCGCCCAGTGGCCTTTGGGAGGACTGTTGGCCTCATGGGGCCTCACTGCTGATAATCCAGATCCATGAAACCAGGTCTTCTGTGGGGCTGGGCTGGGTCCTACTTGTGGACACCTCCCTCCCTCTTTCCTTCCTCTCTCCCTTCTCCACCCAGTGATCTTTGTTAAGGAGGGCCACCTGAGGAGGCCCAGGGCTACCCTAACCACCCTGGTCCCTGTGGGACTTGTGTCCAGGGATGTTTCACAGATGAATCTCATGGATCCCTTGCCATGGGCAGATCCTTGTGTTCAGCAGGATGGGGAGTTAGCCCCTCTCAAGTTGGTCCGGGTGGGCGAGGGCTGGGTAGTCACAGGGTGTGGCCCTCATGCGTGTAGACTTTTCTTCCATGCCTTCTCTAGCGTTGCAGACTTCAGGCACAGAGGTTCCTCATAGCACATGATTGAACGTTCCTCCTCTGGGAACTTCTCCAACCCAGGGAGGGGGGGTTGTGTCTTTTTGTTCTTTCTCTGACTTCTCTGTTTCTGGCATCTCTTCTGCTCCCATAGATGTTGGTGCTCCCCATGAACCTTTCCTAGACCACTGCTCTCTGTGTGATCTCTGTCCCTCAGGCTTGCCTGTGAATTGAACCCTTAACTCTCCCCAATAAAAATATCTGGACTTATCTGAATTGAATCCAAGCTCTGACCCATCTCTGGATGTCTCTTGCACCCACCTCCCCACCTCAACAAAACCAAACCCAACCTTGTGATTTTGCTTTTTCATGCCCCATTCCCCACCCACCAATTGGCTTTTCTCCCTGAATTCCGCATCTCAATCAAAAGGACCCCTCCTCCCCGGGCCTCAAGCCAGAATACCCCCGCTGAGCCTTCCTTCCCTCTCACCCCATGGACTGTCTCCTGGGCTAGTGCCTTATTTTCACTGTTTCCCTGCCTCCGCTGTCTCCTTGACACAGCCCCAGAGCACTCTTGTTGGAAAACCTTAGAGGCCCCGCTCTCTTGGCTTTCCCCTTTTTAGCTCTAAGCTTTCCCATAGTTCAGGTGGTTCAAAGCACGTGACTGCTGGGAGCTGTTCTAGGTGCTGGGGATGTCAGGGGACCTAAACCAGCCGGGCCTGCCCTACACAGCCACTTCCCTCCTCTGTCATGCTCCTCCGTCATGTCATGTGCTCGGTCATGCCTCGGAGACTTTCCACCTCTGCCTACCTTGCCCTTTCACCTCTCGGAAAAGGCTGGTTAGACTTCCGCCCCTCCCCTGGGCTGTGTGGTGGCGTGGCGTGCCGTGATTTGTTTGCACATCTGTCTCCCCTCTAGACTGTAGGCTCGCAGAGGACTGGATCCCTGTCGGATTCACTTTTTAAAAAATTTATTTCAATTAAATATCGAATAGGTATTTCTAAAGAATATAAAAATACTCATAAAGTATGTATGAGAGGTAAAGGATAACAATACAATGAACACCTGTGGACCCACTTTCCATTGTAAGAGACATAATTTGTTCATTCGATCATTACCTATTACAGGGCCTGCAGCCATGCCAGGGGCCAGCCAGTGTTTGTCAATGACTGCATTCCCGAGTGAATCAAGGAGTGTGGTTTTCTCTGTGAGTCTCTCGGCGTTGCGGAGCAAACTCCACGTGAAATGGTCACAACTGAGTCATGTTGCTGCCCGCACTCGGTCCCACTCTGAGCTCGCCGCTTACACAGCTGTCCGTTTACTTCTCATATGCTTATTGAGTGCCCACTGAGTCCCAGGCGTGCTGTGGGCCCGGGCTACAGCGGGGAGCAAACTGTCAGAGATCTTCTCCTGGGGCTCTTCCACTTAAACAGCTCTTCAGAAAAAAGGAAAAAAGAATCCAGAGCCCAAAGTGCAGTGCTGCCCACTCCTCTCCAGCCTCACCGGGCTCCCCGGAGTGGCAGAGCGGGACAGTGGTTAAGGACAGGGACCGCTGGCCTTGATATAAATCATAATGGCTTTGCAAGTTACATAACTTCTCTGGGTAGCAGTTTCCTTGTCTGTATAATGGGCAAAATGGGTCCTACCCCGTGGCTTTGCTGTGAGGCGTAAGGGAGTTAACACGTGACACGTGCCTGGCACACTGCGGGGCTCGCGGCAAGGGCTTGGTTGGCATCACCCCGCTATGCTCAGCACAGCGTGCTGTGTGGTGGGGCTGGGAGTGCGGCCCGCGGCCAGAGAGGACTCCAGAGTCATTTCTGCAGTTCTCTGCAGGAAAGGGCCAAGTGCCGCGCTAGTCACATGCCATGCCTCGTTTCCTCAGCTCGAACAGGCTTTTGGGCCATGTTTTGCTGTTCGGAGTCATGACGTGCCTACAGCGCATCCATTCAGGAAAGAGCTGTTGTGTGTTCAGTGTGCCAGGCGCTGCGCTGGGCTCTGGGATACAGCTTTGGAGATGGCGCACACAGGCCCCGCCCACAGCGAGCTGGCAGTCTGATGCGGGGACCACAGAGGGTACACAAAAGCAGTACATATGTGATGAGTCGGAAGGTACTCATGCCATGGAGAACAAAGAGGCGGGAGGGACAGAAGCTGCACTTTATTTATTTTTTTATTAATCTTTATACCTAGTGTGGGGCTCGAACTCACAACCCCGAGATCAAGAGTCACTTGCTCTTGTGACTGAGCCAGCTGGGTGCCCCAGAGCTGAATTTAATTTAATTTAATTTAATTTAATTTAATTTAATTTTTTAAAGATTTATTTATTTATTTGAGAGAGAGAGAGAGGGAGTGTGTGCGTGGGGGGGGGGGGGAGGGGCAGAGGGAGAGGGAGCGAATAGCAGGAGATGAGGCCAGAGGGAAAGGGGCCATATCTCACGGGGCTTCAGAGGCCATTGTAAAGCCTTTGGCTTTTCTTCTGGGAGGGAAAGGAAGTGTTGGAGGGTTTAGACAGAGGAGGGAAGTGGCTGATTTATGTATGTAAGGGATTATCCAGGCTGCCGTGTAGAGAAGACCACAGAGGGGTGAATGGAAGCAGCCAGGCTTGTGCAGATCTGAAAAGAGAGGACGGTGTCCTGAGCGAGGTGGAGCGTGGAGGCAGTGGGAGTGGCCAGACTCTGAAGCCAACAAGATTTACTGATGATTGACATAGATGGGAGAAGAAGGGGTGAACGATGGCTCCCAGGGGAGGCTGGGAGGTGCATGTGTAGGGGAAGATGAGAGCTCATCTTGGACACACCAGGTTAGAGATGCCTATATATGTGCGATGTCTCAGTCAGGATGCAGTTGGTACTTAGACCAGTGAGGGGCTCAGGGAAGAAGTCTGGTCATTGTCATTGGGTAGTGGGATTTTAAGCCTTGAGTCTGGGTGGGCCCTGAGACCCAGGATTGTGTGTACTCAGAGAAGACCGGGTCCCTCCAATGTGAGGATGGGGTTCTGGGACTGGGGGAGAGTTTAAACCGGTGTGGCCAGGAGGGAGGAGGAGGTGTTCCAGAAGGCAAGTGGAGAACTTATCTCAGGAAGGAGGGAGCACTCAGCACTATCACATGCTGCTGCTGAAGTGGGATCAGGAACTGAGAAGTGACTGTGGGACTGATAACGTGGAGGCCATTGGTGACAGTGACCCGAGCATTTCCTGTGGAAGGGTGTACAGAAGCCAGGTGGGCCTGGGTTGAGAGGAGGGGAGGGGAGGAGAAAAGAGATGGACAGGTAGCTAAAGGCGGAAGTGGGTCAAAGTTATTTATTTATTTATTTATTTATTTATTTATTTATTTATTTATGTGGATGGGAGAAGCATGTTTGAATGGCAATTGAAGTCATCCAGGAGAAAGGGGAGACAGATGATGAAGGAAGGGGGAGGATTTGTGAAGGTGAGAAGTGGGGGCAAATACTGGGGGATAGACATCAAGAGGCTGGGGATGTGCCCCTCCCCCTCCAACGGCTCCCCCTTTCTTAGGGAGACGGCAGGTGGGTTGTCAGTGAAGAGAGGGAGAGACATATTGGAGGCTTGAAGATCAAGGGGAGAGGGTGAGGAATCATCCAGGAGGTCAGGAAAGTGAAGGGTTGGCAGGGAGCCCTTGCAGGACGGACTTTGCTGGGGGGCAGAAGGCACTGTTTGTTTCTTCACTGTCACTATAGCTAAGCTGAAAGCTAACTTGAATCTGGACCTCTGTCACAGAAATTTTGTCCCCAGAAAGACTACACTGTGATGCAACATTGAATTAAAATGCCATCATGTACACGGAAGATTGCCTGTCATGTATCAGGCAATTCACATACAGTAGAGATGGCTACATTCCTCAGGAGACTCCGCGGACCCTGCGCAGCCTGGGAAAGGGCTGCAGCCCCTCCACGTGATGGAAGGAGCTCTCAGTAGCTTCTGATTAGCTTTCAGGGGCATTTTTGTTTCTGTTTTTGTTTTTAATTTTAATTCCAGTATAGTTAACATACAGTCAGGAGGTGCTTTTCAATTCCAGCCCCACGCCTGGGTGGCTCAGTCACTTAAGCGTCTGACTTCGGCTCAGGTTATGATCTCGGGGCTCCTGGGATCAAGCCCCGTGGCAGGCTCTAAGGTCAGTGGGGAGTCTGCTTGTCTCTCTTCCTCTCCCTCTGCCCCTCCCCCTGCTCGTGCTTTCTCTTTCTGAAATAAATGAAATCTTTAAAAATAAATAAATAAAAAAGTAAGTAAATAAATAAATAAATTTCAGCCCCAAATCATTCAAACAAAAGATGGAACTATGAACTTAACCAAGTGGGAATCTTTCTTTACCTAGAGATTAGTTTGCGGGAAGGCCCTGGAGCCAGAGATGTTGCGGCCACCACATTCTAGGCCTCACAGCTGATGGCAAGGTGGCCCAGAGGGGCTAGACTCAGGCTCTGGTGATTCTACTGAAGAAGAAAGTGGCAGGTCCGTGAGACTGGATAGATGGGTGTATGCTGTTGTTAGTTGATGAAAGAAATATTTGATAGACACGTAAAAGTGTTTCTTTTTTTCTGGAAGAGTCTTTGTCAGACCAAGGGTGTGGCACTCCCTCCCCCTACCACACACACACTGTTCCTCAAAAAGGAGGAAAAGCTGCAGACTGTCTTGGAGCGGGTCTCCCCAGGGGGGCTCCTGGTCTCCCCTCTGAAGTGGCTTGTCCTTAGAGGTTCTACCAGTTGGCAAGCAGAGGGCTTTCATCCAGGGGCAGCAAACTTCGAGGCCCCTCCTGTCAGTCAGGCCCTAGGAGGTCAGGGGGCACCAGGGCAGACAGCACCAGGGCAGGCCCCTCGTAGGCTGCTGTGGCCTGGCCTCCACAGTGGATCTCAGCCGGTCTAACCTGCCTGCTGGGTGCCAGGATCCACCCCAATGAATACAGACTGAAGCAAGGATAGAATTTCAGGGAAGCAGTACAAAGCATTGCCTTTGGCTTTTTGTGCTCAGTTTCTTTCAAATTAGAAAAGGAAAATTGGGAAAAGGAAAATAAGGAGACAGAGTTTAGCCTAACAGTTTGACTTTCTACCTCACTGAACTGCTCAAGTCTGCTGGCTCTTCTGCCAGCTGCACCAGGTTGGGATGGAGATGGGGGGTCAGGCACGTTGGACCTCCCTCAGTGGTTCCTCAAGGGCTGGATCCTAGGACTCCAATCCCCCCTGGCCCCAGCCTTGCACTAACGGAAAGTAACACCTCACCCATCTCCATGGACTTGCTCTAGCATCGGGCCTGGTGGTGGACTGCCAGAAAGAAGGTTCCTTTGTCCCTGCCGGAGACGGCATTAACTAGTCATTGGGATGCCTCCCCCACCCATCTCCAGCTGTCTGGGGTCAGCCTTTGAAGGGGACAATAGCTCTGAACTTGAGCTGCATGTTGGGATCACCTGGGGAGGGAAAGATACGAATATCAGGGTCCTGCCCCCACAGGTTCTGATGTCATTTGTCTGGGGTATATAGTCTAAGAGTCAGAAATTTAAAAATCACCCCAGGTGTTTCTAATGTATAGGTCTAGAACCTTGGTACTCACCATGTAGTCCGCAGACCATAGTCTAGGGATCACCTTAGAGGTTGTTAAAAATGCAGCTCTCACCCTAGACTTACTGAATCAGAATCTGCACTTTATCAGGACGAAAGAGGGGAACTCACGATCCTACCATGTGGCCTGGTGCTGAGGGTTCGAGTGGGAGATGCTTGTCAGGGCTCAGCAAACGGTGGCCGAGAAGATGCCACTGGGCAGGAAGAGGAGGGTGGAATGGGGCTTGGCAGGGCCACCTCACTTGATAGAGCCCTCTGCAGGCTGCTTCTCTGAGAAGTGTCTCTAACGCAGTCATTTTCAATGTCATTTCAGCGTTTCCAGGAGACTGGACCCCAAGGAGCCCCCGGGTAGCCAGAGAGCAGCTTCCCCAACCCCGAAGCAGGCTTCTGCTACTGCTCCCGGTCGCGAGAGCCCCCGGGAGACAAGGGCGCAGGGCCCAGCAGGCCAGGAGGCTGATGGCCCCCGCAGGACGCTGCAGGTAGACAGCAGGACGCAGAGATCAGGGCGGTCCCCCTCTGTGTCACCGGACAGAGGCAGCACCCCCACATCACCCTACTCCGTCCCCCAGATCGCCCCCCTTCCCAGCAGCACGCTGTGTCCCATATGTAAGACCTCGGACCTCACGTCGACCCCCAGCCAGCCAAACTTCAACACCTGCACCCAGTGTCACAACAAGGTCTGCAACCAGTGTGGGTTCAACCCCAACCCTCACCTCACCCAGGTAACCACCTTCTGCGCCGGCTCCCCCCACCTACCTTCCCATGTCTCCCTCGGTTCCCTCCCCCCCCCCTTTTTTTAAAGTAGGCTTCATGCTGAGCATGGAGCACAACGGGGCTTAAAATCACAACCCTGGGATCAAGGCCTGAGCTGAGGTCGAGTCGGACACTTAACTGACTGAGCCATCCAAGGGCCCCTCCCTTCCCCTCTTTACCCAACTCTCTTTTCCTGGTCATTTCCCTTGGCCACCGGAATGTGTGTCTTCCTGGCTCCAAGATGTGGTAGCAGAGAACAGACCTGGTCGCAGATCTCCTGAGGGATTCCTGCACCTCCTGAAACCGCGGGCAGAGTCCCAGCAGAGAAGATGTTTTCTTACCCAGTGCAAGTTTGACCCAGAAAAATGGCCTCTGAGAGGGCCAAAGACAGGCTTCTGGGCAACTTTTCTCAATGGATACTCATCTGGAGAGGGTCACAAGCAACTGCAGGCTGGAGGGGAGGCAGATTTGCCTGGCCCCAGGCTGGCCTTTCTCCCTGACAGTGGGCACTGGAAGGGGGTGCTGGTGAGGGAAGCAAGGTTTTAGGGGGGGCAGGAAACGGCCTTCCAGTTGCGCTCTGGGAAGCTTCTCCTCTGGTTTCCATTCCAGTTAGCTGGGGCCTGAGGTGGTAGAGCAACTAGCCATCCCCAGGGAAACAACCTTGGGGTAGAGACCCAGGCTAGGAGCCAAGCATTCACAATGGGTGACAGTGTCCTACTCTCACTAAGAAGCCACTGCAGGGCCATTTCCACGAGATTGGCCTCCTTTTTGCCCCAGAGGACCCTGGGTCCTCAGCCCCACCCTGGCTTTGTTCAGGATGCTTTGGGTTGCTGGGGGATGCTCAGCCAAGCCCCTGGAGGCTCTTTTTGGTGACTTGGAGGCTGGGTGTCCCAGTGTACTAGTAGAGCTGGGGCCATGCCTCTGAAATGAACTAAACAGGTTTGCTGGCTTCCCCCCTCTCCTCTGGGATAACCCGGAGAAGTCTCTAGCTCCTCCCCCAGGGCTCTGCCCTTGGGCAGGATGGAGCATGGCTGGCTATAGGCAGAGGCATGGCTGCGTCTGGGACTATCAGCAGCCGGAGCCATTTGGACCTCGTGGGTGGGGGGACGAGTGAGAATAATTGTTCGCAGGTCGGGGTCTATTTGTGACATGAGGTGCCGTGGGTGTGGGATGTGTGGTTTGCGAGAGGTAAGTGTGAGATTCTGAGGAAGGAGCTGCCGTTGTGGGGAGATGACTCAGTAGGTTTGGAGTCGCTCCTGGAGTGTGGGGGCTTCCTTGAGGAGGCGGGCACACTCGTGATTATTGCATCTGTGATTAGAAACAGGCCCGTCCCTGCACTGATGGGTTAGGTAAGTGTTGGTCCTTCAGTACTTAAAACAGTGTGACCCAGACCAGAGAAGCTCACCTGCATGCTTCTGCCAGCGAGAAGCTGGAAGCACCTGGCCCCACGGGAGCAGAGAGGTTTGGCAGGCAGGAACGAGATGCTGCTGTGGACCCCATATGGCCACGCCCCTCTGGGTTCCAGCCTTCCTGAGGCGCTCACTCGAGCCGTAGGGCCTAAAGCCCTCTGGATGAGGTGGGCGGGGATCAAGGGAGAGCCATGCGTGGTACACTGGTTTCCTGGTGGGAAGCCCAGCCCTTGCCACGCAACAGGCTCCCCCAAGCCCAGGACCTTGGGTGAGGTGGGAAGGGAGCCAGCCTTTGATGTGCTGGGAAAAACAGCAGAGTGGGAGGACCTTGGCGACACTCGGTCCATCTGCCTCATTGTGCCGGGAGGAAGCGGAGGCTCAGGGCCAGGAAGGAAGGGGCCTCAGACTTACTGCAGATTCACCGTGTTTGGTGACGAGCAGGCCTCCCTACCAGGTACTTCGAGCAAATGCCGAGCCAGACAAATGCATTGGTTCTTTGCTATGAGGCTTCCCGGGCCTTCGGCATCCTGAATGACACCACGCAGCTCCAAGACACAGCTGTCGCCAGCAGCCTTTCCCAGACTTGCTTTCACAGAACATTGGGGACTGCTGTTCCATGGCATCAGTTTGGGAAATGCTGACCTAGTGCATTCTCCAGGTTCTCAGAACCTGGTGGATGCCCTTTTCTGAAGGGGTCTCCAAGCAGAACATTTTCTTCTCCAGAATTGGCTTTCAGTGGGGCTCCTGTCAAGGTGAAAGAACCCTTGGTACATTTTCCTGAGAGGCCCGCATAGCCTAATTCTTCAGAGCTGTTGGCCTTGAGCAGAGTCACCTCCCTGGTCACATGTCCACGTAATGAGAAAACCAGTTTGTAGGTTTTGCTCACACACCTGCCGATCCACCCTGCTCAGAACCTGTTCTGGCACCTCTAACTTGACATTATGTCAGCCAAGAAGGCCGTTTCTGGGATTACCTTGGTGTCTGTGGGCTGGGCTCCTGCCTGGCCTGAGGTTCTGGGCAGGACGAGGGGCTGGTTCTGGAGTGGGGTATGTCTCGGTGGCAGCGGCTCAGGCTGAGCGACCTTTTCCAGGAAACCCAGCTCTGGTCCTCACGTCTCAGGAGGAACCCTGCGAGAGTGCAATGGGAGGTGGCGCTGATCCCCGCACAGACGCACTGTGGACACTGGCCACTGGGGAGCATGTTGGGGACCTTGTCTGGGGGTGGGGGTGCGTGTCTGAAACTGCTGGTGTAGTGATGCTCAGGCAGGGCTGAGGAGGGCTGGGTCCTGCGTTCTACCCAGAAGCTCACCAAAACCTCATCAGGCGGGTCAGCAGGATGCTCAGCTTCCTGCCGGCAGGAGTTCTAGAGAGGGACGAGGGCCACGCACGCGGCATGGAGAGTTTCACTGCTAATGCAGCTGCCCTTGGATCTTTGGAAATGTGAGCATGGAAAATGGACCTTTCTTCCCAGGTAGAGAGAGAATCACTGGCTTGTCCCTCAAGTTGCGGCCCAGATGAGGAGTGTAACAGCCATGTGCTGAATGGCTGGGTGAGGGCAGAGGAGCAGAAAGGAGGGAAGAGATGGCCACTGGAACTCAGTGAATTTGTCTTTCCGCCTCACGGCATCTGTCAGAGTCTTGTGACCTTAGCTGGGTCTTTCAGAAACAGTAGACTGGGTGTGGAGAGGAGAATCACCTACAGGTAGAACAGTCCATCCCATTCGGCCAGAGCAGCGGCTGAGATGTGGAACCACTCCTTTCCTGGGCAGTGGGCCCGGTCTTCTCCTATCCGTTCCCAGGCCTCCCGGGGGCTCCTGCGCTCACACAGACGTGGCGCTTGCCGTTCTGCCCAGGTCCCGGATGGCCAGCTCTCGAGGCTGGGATGCCTTTGTTGGAGGATGCCCGCCCATGTACTTTGCTGGGCTTCTGAGGCCTGGAGCACGCTGAAACTGCGTGGAAGTCAGGGAAGGAGCTCAGAGCACTCTCTGTCTATAGACCAGGAGACAAAGTCTTGGGAAGTCTTGGCCTATTCGGGGTCGTTTGGAGCAGTAGAGTTGGGGACCGCGAATCAATAGCTAGCTCTCTGGCTTTCCCTCAGGGACTCTCAGGCACCATCTTGCCCATCCACCGTACACTTTTGCTCAGGTTGAGGATAGTTCAGAGCAGACAAGCCCATCTCAGCTACTCTTCATGGTGAGGCCATTTCTTTTTGGAGTTCTGCGGTCCTGGAGCTCAGGGCAGATGAATAATTTAACCTGTTTGAAATCGTGGCAAAAGACTGCAGGTTTCCTTGTGGGGGCTGAACATCTCTCACCACCCTTAAGAGGGCATCCCTGTGATGATGCACTGACCAGGAGGCCACACTGACCAGGAGGCCAGAGGCGTTAGCGTGTAAGCCCATTCCGTGCCCAGTAGTGGGGAAAAGGCAGGAAGATTGTTCTCTCCTCTCCCTGGATGTGAGTCCTTAGAAAAGTACCTTAACTTCCCAAATGTCCGATTTCTCTAAAAGAGAAGCAGGGGGCCAGGGACCAGCCTTGGTGGCTTTGCTGATGCCTCATGCCTGCCCAGGCCTGTTCGCCCAGCTCTCCACTCTTCAGTGACTTAACGTTCAGGCCTGCCACCCCTTTCTTCTCCAGGAGGGAGGCCCTTGTTGCACAAGTCAGCCTCTATCCTGGTAGCTGGGGATAGGAGAGGAGGCATGGCGATGAGCCTGCTGGGTGGAGTCTGGGAGATGAGGTTTGGGTGGGCAGTGAGGGTGGGAGTGAGCTGCTGGAGAAGATGAGCAGTGGCCAGGGGCAGCCCGGATCTGCCAGTCCTCTCAGGGGCCTCCCTGCCCCTCTTGGAGCGGCCCGGCAGCACATCCTGGCCTGGGAACTCCTCCAGATAGGAGTCCGTCCTCACGCTAGGAACAGCGTCACACAGGGAGGGCTATGCAGACCCGGGGCTGGCTCGTGCCTGTGTTTCCAGATCTGACTGGCAGAATTGTCCCAGAGCACACCTCCAGCGAGGCTACAGCCCGCACCTGGGAGGCCCACCCTCTGCCCCATCCCTAGCCTTCCAGGTTCAGGCAGCCCGTCTGAGCTCATCTGCCTCCCACCTCTGTTGCTCTAGTCAGAATTGCTCAGAATCCCCTCTAAAAAACTACAGAAGAATGATCGTGGTCTTTCTTCACCTATTCCAAGATCTGGACTTTGCCAAGACCAAGCCGAAGGTGTATAATCCATTGCGCACCCCCCTTCATCCCCACTCCATCGGCAAGCCTTGGGCTGAAGCGTTTACCCATGGTGGGCGGTGTGGAGAAGGGAGGGAGATAAGCAATGGCCATAAGGCTTCCCTCTATTGCCTGCAGCCCACTCCTTTCCGGCAAGGGCCGGGCCGCCAGATGGCCCGGGGGAGGTGCTGCGAGTGCAGCACGGATCCTCCACTGCAGCCACCGGCCTTGCCCCCTTTCCTCTGCTCCTTCCTGGCCACACCGCCCCATGGGCCAGTCGGGGGTGAGGAGCAGGTGTTAGGAGGACATAGATGGGCAGTGGGCTGAGGAGAGGCAAAGGTGTCCCCCTCCTTCCTGGGCCCAGCAGGTGTCTGCACACGTGACCAGCCTTCCCTTCTCCACCTCCACACCAAAAGGACGTGGGTCTCCAGGTGGCAGGCCCTTTGGGGAGCCTTTCTCCCACAGTACGTCTAGTCCTTGGGCAGTTTGCCTTGAAGAAGCCAGTCTCCAGGTCAATAGGGAAATGCCCGCCAAGCTCAGTCGGTCCTGGACAACCTGCCCCGCTGCCAGTCCCTGCTCCCAGGACACAGAACGCTCGACCTGCCTGCTTGGACCACTGCAGGACAGATGCCAGCACCGCTGGGGACATGTGGAAGAGACGGCTCTGCGGGAGTGGGAGCTGTTTCGTAGCTGCAGCTATCAGGCACAGAACTCCCTCTTTTAGCTACAAAGGGGGCCATATGTACCATTAGCAAAGAATGAATGTGAAATGAATTCAGAGCAGAAACCTGAGATTTTATTCCTGAAAAACCTGCCTTTATACATGTGGGCAAAAGAAACAGAATGGGAAGAGAATTGAGTAAAAATGGTAGAAAAAAAGAGAAACAAGTAAAGTGGGAACAGGGAGAAGGACCAGAGGGGAGAGGCAGGAAAGGGAGGTGATGGAGAAAGCCAGAGGCAGGAAGGGGCAGGGAGGCAGGAGAGCTCGGTGAAGTCACCAGCTGCTGGTAGCCTGGGGCAGGCCTGCCTGGATCCACTGTTAGAAGGGCGCCCTCTCCCTTCTTCTCATCCTTTCCTTCCCCTGTAATTGCTGTGGAGGCCTTATGTGAAGCCAGGAACTGTCCTTGACACTGGAGACTCAGGGAGAACTGAAGCAGCTGTGTTGCTCAGCCCCGTGGACCTGTAGGCCAGAGGGAGAGGCAGCCCTTCTGATAACCACCCCAGCAAACACACAGTCAACACCTGAGGGTCAGCTCTGAGGAGGACCAGAGGGAGGCCAGGGGGCTTGATAGGATGCTGCAAAGAGACTCTTAGTGGGCGGGTGGGGCTTCTACAAAGAGGGGACATTAGACTGAAGCTGGACCGGGGAAAGGTGGGGCCCGGGGAGGCCTGAGGGGAAGTGTATGGTGTGTGTGAGGTTGGCTGGGGTGCCATGAGCAGGATCAGAGGGCCTGCAGCTCCTGCTGGGGTCTGTAGATGGGATTTCAAGGGTATCGGAAAGTGGCAGTGGGAAGGTCAGATGTGCATTTAAAAACATCTCTTTGGGGGTCACCTGGGTGGCTCAGTCTGTTGAGCGTCTGACTCTAGGTTTCAGCTCATGTTGTGATCTCAGGGTCATGGGATCAAGCCCCACATTCGGCTCCCTGCTCAGCAGGGAGTCTGCTTCTCTCCCTCTGCCTCTGCCCCTCCCCCTGCTCTCTCTCTCTCTTAAATAAATAAAACTTAAAAAAAAGAAACAAAAAAACCCCCACCTCTTTGAAAATTAATAACGGTGATGATTGTACAACATTATGAATGTAATGAATGCCACTGAATTGTACACCATTTAAAATGGTCAAATGGCTAATTTTATGTTATGTTTATTTAACCACAAAACTCTGAACACCGCCCCCCCTCCTCTGGAGGCCATGTGGAGATCCCCCCGTGGGGCGGGGCTGGCTTCCAGGAGCGGGCTGGGGCAGTGGTGATGGTAGTGGAGGGCCTTGACCAATTCCTGGTGGATTTTGGAGACTAAACAGACAGGTTTGGGACATGTGTTGGACATGGGGGCTAGGCGCTAGAGATGGAGAATGTTTCCATTTGGGCCATGTCAAGTTGGAGGTGCCTGTGAGCCTTCAGGTGGAGTTCAGTCGGCTGGCCTGCAGACCTGGGACCCCGGCACGCAGTGCACAGGTCGGGGCTGGAGACCTCTGAGACTCACAAGCATATTGCCATCAGTATACTTCACACTAAACACTTCAATAAGCATATCATCAGCTAGAGTTTAGTATTTATTTAAGGCGTGTGGTTTTATTTTTCAATAAAATGTACCTATGATGAAATGTACAGAGCTCAAGTGTAGCATTCAGTGAGCTTTGACAAAAGCATGCAGCTGTGTCAGCCAAACCCCTCTCTCAAGGTGAACATCCCCGTCACCCTAGAAAGTCCCTTCAGGCCCCGTTCCTGTCCATCCCCACCCCTCCTCCAGAGACAACTGCTGTTCTGATTTTTCTTCACCATAGATGAGTTGTGTCTATTCTAGAGCTTCATATAAATGGGATCGCACAGAATGTGCTGTTTTGGATAAGGTTTCTTGCACTCAGCGTAGTGTTTTTTGAGGGTTGTCTATGTGGACAAGTCTTGAGAAGCCTGACTGAGAAGGAGAGGAGAGAGTCCAGGCAGTAGTAGACAGGAGAGGGTTCTGGGAGGCAGGTGACAATGGCACTGAGTTCTGAGAGAGGCAAGCGGTGCCTAGGGGTGTGGGGGAGAGGGTGTGCTTGAAGGAGTGGGACGCCCCCCCAAGGAGGCAGGTCTGGATCCTGAGTGTGGAGGAGGAAGCCTAATGTGTGGCTCCTCTTGAAGACATCGGAAGCAGGGCAATGGTTTGAGCCAGAAGGCAGGGGAGGGGGGCAGGCAGGGGAGGAGGGCAGGAGAAATTGAACCAACCATTGTGGACAAAAGCTTCCTGGAGAGAGGGAGTGAATGAGTTAGCCAGGCAGCTCTAGTGCCCCAGGAGAAGTTGGGACAGAAGTCAGTTTACGGTGGAGCCCGTTTGCCTGGTGCCCATTTATCTGTTAGGGTAGAGGCCCGGAGAAAACAGGTGTGTGGTTGGATCTAGTTCTGAAGCAGACATGGGTCAAGAGAGCACAGACATTTGGCAGAGCGACTGCATGATAGACCAGAGATTCAGCTGGGCAGGAAGAGATGTGAAGGCAGAGGCTCGGCGGCGGGGTGGGTCCACACGAGGCCCAAGGACTGCTACAGTGGGGAGGCCTGAAGTGACCTAGAAGGCTGGAGGAGGACGGCACAGGGTGATTTTGGAGGAGATGGTTTGGGGTGATAGTGAGTTGGAGGGTGAGACTGAGGGATAGCGCTGCTGGCTGAGTCAGCCCAGCGGCTGCCATCTGCAGTGACTGTCACGTCTGTTCGGTGGAAGCCTGGGAGACAGCGACCACAGGGCGTTTGGGAACTAGTGGCCCTGATGGTGGGGCCTGGAAGGCAACAGCAGCTAGGAGGGGAGAAGGGTGGGGAAGCCGAGGGCTAAGCCCCAGGGGTCCCAGGGATTTTAAAGGGAGGATGAGCGGTTACCACATTGTGAAGTCCAGGGAGGACAGTTTCTCCTGGAGAGGTCGATGGGGGACCAAGAAGAGTGTGTGTGTGTGTGTGTGTGTGTGTGTGTGTGTGTGTGTGTGTGTGTAGGGAGTTTGGGGAGCTGGCTTGGTCAGGAAAGGATGTTTTACAGGGCACAGAGGAAGGCCTGGGAGGGAGGGGAGGCCATCTAGGGGAAGCTGGGAAGAGCTGGACACCAGAGGTGGAAAGGCAGGTGTTTGTAGGAATCAGCAGGGGGATGGGTTCTTTCCGTTTCATGGAGCTCCAGGCCAGTGAGGCCTTCAAGCCCCCAGCAACAATTAAATTCAGCCTCCACTTCCCAAATCCTGGCCTCACATGCTGGGCAGTTTCCCAGGGCCTCCCCGATGGGCCATGCCTGGCTGATTCATTCATCCAGCTCTGCATTAATGTGCCCCACCCTTTGGGGCCCTGTGGCACCTGCCTGCCCCTAAGCCTGTGGGCAGCCAGGTACTGGATGGGGCAGGTGGTGTGTCCAGTGCTGGGGGGAGAGTAAGGGGGAAGGCCAGCCCCGATTCCCTGCTCCGGGCCATCATTGGTCCAGGGGCCACAGTGGGACATGTGCCCTCTGTTAGGCCTGGCCAGTGACTCACAGTGCAGAAGAGAATGGAAAGCCACACTGGCCGGTGGGACCCTCCCAGGAACCAACAGGGAAGCCTTGTTTTTAAGCAGTTTCTGTGATGTTTGAACTTGTACCAAAATGGAAAAAAGCACGGATGCAGCATCAGGCATGTCAGTGCAGTGATCCGACCACCGAATGCCCTCTCTCCTGGGGAGGGCTAGGCCTCAGAGGCAAGCTGCCGCTCTCTGCAGGAAGGCAGGCTAAGGGATGTCTGCAACCCTCCTTCTTCCTTGCTGGTGGGGAGGCAGGAGGGGAGAGTGGAAAGAGACTCTGTTGCTGCTGGGGGCCCTCAGGACCTGCTGGCAGCCTCGGAGGTGACCATGAGGCAGGCTCCATCCCGGGACCAGAAACATGTTTCCTGGGCAGCATCCTTTCGGGCTAGATATGGCAAGCAAGTCTGGGCCCCTGCCTTTGGGGCTGGGACACAGGGTGGCAGGTCTCAGTGCCACCAGTGTCCCTGTGGGAGAGATGTAGAAGCCCCTCCCCCAGAGTGCCCCCACTCCCCTCTCTGCCCCAGAGCCCAGTGCGGGGGGCAGTGGGGAGTGGTCACTGCAGATAGATCATGGCTGGCTGTTCCTTCAACGTGTGGTTCACAGAGCCCCCAGCCTGGTCCACAGGCGGGCAGTGCTACCTTAGCCGACCTTCCGTACACTGAACAGCTCAAGTGAGGGAGCAGCCGAGAAAGGCTCTTCTCGGGATGAAAGTCCCTTCAGAGCCAGAGCCCACGAGGCCCTGCCTTTCTGAATCCCCAGCAGGCTCCTGGCAGGGCAGGCAGAGGCTCTCTGTGGGAAGCCACTTTCCTACAGCTTCTGCTTCTCCCACTTCCAACGCGGCTCTTGGCCTGCACACCACACTGAGCCTTCCCATCCCTACTGCTGCTCAGGCCCCCACCGGCTTGGGGTGCGCAGGTGTCCATGCCTCTGAGAGGCCAGGATGGGCTTCCTTGCTGGCAAGAAGGGTCAGCCTGACAAAAGCTAGTGTCTGGCAGAGCCATTCACCTCAGTGTAGCCCTGGGAAGTCTTCTTAGCTTACCTCTGGCTCTTGGGACACAAGTTCTGTGGCTGATGGCCTGCTCATCTCCTGGCTCTGCCAGGTCAGGATCATGGAGGACTCTAAGAGAGATTTCCTGTCACACTAGTAGAAGGCCATTCCCTGTGATTCTGGTGGGCAGCTGGATTGGAGGGTACCAAGGAGTCACAGACACTGGTACAGATGAGGAAGGCTCTCACTGCCGCTGGTCCCAGGCCTGAGGAGTCTGCCACAGGCCTGGCCATGTATGCCCAGCCTAGGTGGGCAAGTGGGCTGGGGGTGCGGGGAGGAAGAGGCTGAGGCTGAGTTCCTCAGATCCAGCTCCTGACGATCTGTGAGGGAGGCCGAGGGAAGTCTTGCTGGGTTCAGAGAGCGCCCCTTCCAGTGTCCTCCCTGGGAGGCCTTAGTGGCGGGGGCCTGTCGGCCTGGGCCTGAGCCTGGGTGGGGCACGAAGAGGGCGTGGTCAAGGCTCCTCACCGTCTAGAAGAGGCTGGATAGAAATAGCTGTGCCCATCTGGGCTATGAGTCACCGAGGGGCGTTTTAGCAGTTTCTTGGAGAGGTTCTATTTTAGGTGAGTGCCTGTGACAGCCTGGGTGACGGAGGCTGGGTAAGGGAAGGTTCTGGTGGTGAGTGCAAGAGTTTTAGCACATGCCCTTATTCAACCCTGTCCAGAACCTGAAGGAGGGTCACTCTGAAGTCCCAGGATAAGGAGCTTTACTTCCCGGATCCGTCTTCTCAGAAGGTCCTAGAGCATGCTGTGGCCTGCAGGTACACGATAGCAAGGGAGCCTGGGTGTGCCTGGGCACCCGCTACAGGAACTGAATCTGTGGCTACTGCCTGGGCCAGGGCCTGGGCCTCCCCTCAGGAGGGTAATCCCCTCCAGGGCTCCCTCTGAGGGTGAGCAGAAACAGCTTGCCCCTGGGAGCTCCTGCTCTTATGGGAGTGAGCCCTCCCTAGCCAAGAGGGACCTTCCTAAAGGGATCTTTGGACTGAGTCCCAGGGGTGCAAATTGTTTCCTGGGAGGCTTTCTCTGTCCAAATGCAGACAGGTCTGGTTGAAAAGGAGGAGCCTCCTCATTGGGGCACTGAATCTCCAATCTCCTGGCTTTGGCCTTATGGGAACTGTGCCCCCTATTAATAGGCTGTTGGGATTAATCCCACTGCAAGCCTCTCTGGAATGGGCCCTGCTCTGTGCCATGTGGTGTGCCACGCACCCTGCGCAGTCCTGAGAACACCTCAGCAAGAGCTCACGAGCTGGGTGGGGAGACAGGAGACTACCCAGAGAAACATATTGGTAAATACTTCGGGAAAGAATGAGCACTGTGACGAAAATAAACTGGGTGATTAGCTGCAGCGTGCCTGGGCGGTATGTTAGATTGTGTGGCCAGAGAGGGCCCTGATGGGGAGATCTGAGGCCTGTAGAGCTAGCCAGCCCGGGGGCAGAGGACTGTGAGCTCAGAGGACTACTGCGCAGAACAGGAGGCCCCGTGTACCTGGGGTGAGACCGCTAAGGGGGGGTGGCTGGGAAGGAGGCCAGAGAGAGGGATGGGCTGGGGCATGGGCCATGGGGAGTTCCCATGGTATGCATGATGGGACTCCACCAAGGGATTTGAGCCTGTAAGTGATATGCTCTGATCTGTAGATTTTTTGGTGGAAAAAAATATCATTGGCTCATGTAACTGGAAGTCCAGGGGTAGACTTAAGGCGTAGCTGAATCCAGGGAATTAAACAAAGTCATCGGATCTGCTCCTTTCTCCTTACCTTGGCTCCACTTCTGAGTCTATTGATGTCATCCTTAGCATCTCTCTGGATGCTGGGAAAGAAGGCAATTGACTACCCCACCGCTACATTCTTCTAGGAGCAATCCCAAAGGCAAAAAGACCCTCTCTCCCCTGTTGTTCATTTACAAGTAACATGGGTCAGCCCTGTTTGCAAGGTCACACGCCCAGCCCCGCAGCCCTTGCTGAAACCAGTGATTGGCCCAACCTGAGTCTCACGCTCACTTTACTCAGGGAGGCGTTGATGCAGAGAGGAAACTCCATGTCCATCGCAGGAATAGCGACACGTGCTTCTTTGTTCTAGAGGCACAGATTATCCCATTTTCTTAAAAAATGCATCTTTTGCTTAAGGAAAAAAAAAAGGCTTTTTTCATTCTACTTACATCACCGCTGACATGGCATTACTTTGCTTTCCAGATTGTTCACATCCATCTTGTGTCCTCAGCTGGGCTCCAGGCTCCTCCAGGACAGGGGTCATGGTTTCTTTTTATTTTCTATGCCTCCCTCTCCCTCCTGTTACTCTTCATTTATTTATTCCTTCCGCAAGTTTTTAATTGAACATCTATTGCATCCCAGGCACTGTACTAAGGCCATCCTTTTTGTCTTGGTTTATGTTTTAAAAGATCAAGCTGGCTGCTGTGTAGAAATGGCCCAAAGGGGGCAGCAGGGGAAGGAGAGTGACCAATTGGAGGCTTTGGGGGTCATTGGTGGGAGGGGCGTGGGGATGGAATGATGTACACGGATCAGAGGTACAGCCGGCGGGCAGCGGGGAGGACACCTGCGCAGGAGGGTCCGGCAGGCAGCGGATTGGTTCTTGGGGCGTGGGGAGTGTGTGACTATTCCTGTTCTGCTCCAGGCACCTGGCAGCTCCCAAGGGTGGGGGCCGTGCCATCGGTCCCTTCAGCTCTGTCCCCTGGCGACCCAGAAACCCCTGAGCAGGCCTTGCTGCTCCTGCCTATGCTTGGAGTTGACCCTGGCTGCCGTGGGGTCCACGGTGACCTGAGCTATGGGCACCACCAGTCCTGACGACCCTGATGACCATGATGCTTCCTCCTCAGGTGAAGGAGTGGCTCTGTCTGAACTGCCAGATGCAGAGGGCTCTGGGGATGGACATGACCACCGCGCCTCGCTCCAAGAGCCAGCAGCAGCTGCACTCCCCAGCCCTGTCTCCTGCCCAGTCCCCAGCCAAACAGCCCCTGGGGAAGCCGGAGCCAGAGAGATCGCAGGGCCCAGGGGCACCACAGCCCGGCCCCCGCCAGGCTGAGACAGCCAGGGCCACCACAGTGCCGGGGCCTGCCCAAGCAGCTGCCCCTCCGGAGATGGGGAGAGCATCTCCTCAGCCCCTTCTCCCTGTCAAGCCTTCCACAGCGGAGCCCAGGCCACCTGCAGGAGAGGCCCTGGCCAAAAGTGCCACCACAGTGCCCTCGGGGCCTGGTGCTGCTGAGCAGACCCAGGAGGGCCTCACCGGGAAGCTCTTTGGCCTTGGTGCATCCCTGCTGACCCAGGCGAGTACCCTCATGTCTGTGCAGCCTGAGGCTGAGCCCCAGGGCCAGGCTGCCCCCAGCAAAGGGCCACCTAAGATCGTCTTCAGTGATGCCAGCAAGGAAGCTGGCCCGAGACCCCCAGGCTCAGGGCCTGGGCCTGGGCCGGCACCTGGAGCCAAAACCGAGCCTGGAGCTAGAACAGGTCCTGGCCTGGGACCTGGAGCCCCGGCAAGAACTGGGGGAACCACCAGTCCAAAGCATGGCAGAGCGGAACACCAGGCCGCCACCAAGGCCACTGCCAAGCCAAAGACCATGCCGAAGGAAAGGGCCACCTGCCCACTGTGCCAAGCTGAGCTCAACGTGGACGGCAAGGGCCCCGCCAACTACAATACATGTACCAGCTGCAAGCTCCAGGTGTGCAACCTGTGTGGCTTCAACCCCACGCCCCACCTGGTGGAGGTAAGACGGCTGGGTCACGCGTGTTCCCTTGGGCCTTGGCGAGGCGCCAGGACCTGGAGTAATGGGGGGCCCGGGAGGCCTGGGAGCCAGAAAGGGCTGCAGAGAGCCGGGTCTTTGGCTGTTGCCAGGCTGCCCCGTGCTCCCTTTCCTGTCCCTGCCCCGTGCTTGTTCCACTCAGAAAACTGACGGGCACAGTGGAAGGGGGAATGGGGCCCGCTGCCTCTGACTGGCTGACCGGTGCCCCGGGGCCAGTCCCAGAGGTCGCCAGGCTTGGGAAGCCTGAACTGGCCGCCCCATTCCCAGCTCTCCTGGGCCTGGCCTGATGAAAGATGCTAATCTCCCCTGCTCGGGTCGGAAGAGCCTGAGGTCCTGTCCTGCCCGCAGTCTGATCCACACAGGGCGCTGAAGGGTTGTTAGGCAGAAGGCTGTGCCCCATTGCCCGGGCTCCAGCCCACCAGGGAGGATCCTCCCTCCATCCCGTCCTCTGAGGTGACAGATATTGATGCCCGCTTGTCAAAGCCATAGTCTTTGGGCCACATATTTTCCTTTGGCTGGGCCTGGTTCTCCCTGGGGCTGCTTGTGGGGATGCTCAGAGATGTTCTTCTTACCCATAGGGAAGTTTGAGGGAGTTCTGGGGTTGGGGCCTGTCTCTGCATCCTTGGTCCCGGGAAGGGTTCTGAGCACTGTGCAGAGCTGGGTGGAAAAGAACAGGAGGCCCAGTGTTCTCTCAAAGCTTCGAGCCCAGCCTGGCAGGCTCAGAAGGTACAGAGGTTCCTGGGCAGAGCTGGATCAGCCTGGACCTGGAGGCTGCTTCTGCACTTCCCCTTACTAACTCTGCCCTGCCCAGGGCCATCCATGTCAACCCTACCTTGCCTGCCTTGGTCATAACTTGTGTGTCCCGTTCCATGGAGGATCCTAAGGGGCAAGATGAGCGATTGGCTCATCTTGACAGGCGGATGCATCCCCAGCTGTGTCACATCAGGAGATGGTCAAGCCAAAGCCCTTCCTCCTGCACATGGGCAGCCACCCTTGGGGCTCCTAGGCTGAGCCATGCATGGTCAGTGGTGGGGCAGGGGAGCCTTGGCACCTTGTTCTGACTTGCCTTGGGTCAGGCCTCCATTGGAGCAGCCCATTGTGATAAGGGAGACGGCTTTGGCTATCTGACTCTGCTTTTCCAACACGCAGAAAGAGGCAGCTCTAATGAAGACAAGTGACCTCCTCAGATGATGATCATGTGGCCCTCTGGGCCCCATACTGCCACCTCTTAATCCCTAGATCCAGTGGCTCACTGGAGGACAGCTGGCCTGGCTGGCTGGGGTGGGGAGGGGGCACCAAGGGGCCACCACAGAGGCAGAGGAGCTCCCGTCCAGAGACTGCCCGGTAACACTCACTGCCACTTGAGTGGGACGCCCTGACACTAAGGGACTGTGAGCCCTGTTGGACGGCTGAGCTGGCCCAGCCCGGGGGCCCCTTGTCCTGGAGAGACCTCCTGGCCCACGTGTCCTCATTCAGCAGGACACGCACAGAGGAAAGGGGAAAACGGTCTCTGCCCAGGAGTGTAAACGTTCCTGACAGCTCCTTTCAGCAGCCCCTGGGCCAGGCCAGGGAAAGCGCTGATTCTGCCCAAACATGTCTCAGTCACATGCTGACTCTGGATGAGCATCTGGCTTCTGATCCGAGCCTCCCACTAGCTGCTTGGGTGTCACCTTCCTGGACTCCGGAGCTTCTGCTTCTTGATAGCCGACGTCGCCCCCTCCTCAGGTTGTTTTTTCAGAGGAAATTTCCAAGAGAAATGGGATCTAGTTCTACTGCTTCCTTCATTGTATGCTCTGGACTCCCTGTCTAGAAAGAAGAAGGTAAAAGGTGTTACAGCTCCGAGATGTTGAAGAAAATTGTCCCGGGTGTCCTGCTGTCTCCATGTCCTGCGCCATTGCCACCTCCTTGGCCAGAACCAGCCTTGCCATCGCAGGATCTGATGGGTTCCATGGGCCTGACCGCAGAGCTGCTGGGTGTCCTGGTCCTAGCTTCTCCCCACCCTGAGGCCGCTGCTTCCTTGCCTCTTGCTCCTAATAGCAGTCAGGGTAGCCCAGCTTCTCCGGCTCCTTTCTCCTCATGGCTCTGCTTCGTTTCCTTCCTTCCTTCCTTCCTTCCTTCCTTCCTTCCTTCCTTCCTTCCTTCCTTCCTTCCTCCCTCCCTCCCTCCCTTCCTTCCTTCCTTCCTTTTTTTGTTTAGTAGCCTCCATGCCCATCGTGGAGTCCAATGCGGGGCTTGAACTCACATGATCACTGAGCATGATCACTGAGATCATGCACGGGGCATGATCACTGAGATCATGACCCGAGCTGAGACTAAGAGTCAGATACTTAACCGACTGAGCCACCCAGGTGCCCCATGGCTCTGCTTGTTAATGCTGCTATCTGCAGGGGGGTCCTGGGGAAGGTGTGGGTGGGCAGTCACGATGCCTCCCTCCTGTGGTTCCCACCACCATTGCTGCTTTTCTTCACTGTAACCAGGCCACGGGCCGTCTTTGATCTCACCTCGGCAAATGGCCACTGGACATTCAGAGCAATTGTGTGCTTCCCTGTGACCTACTTGCGTGTTTTGGTGAGAGGCTCCTGATTTCTCAGCAGGTGTCCTAGACACATCGTGCCTTGGGAGTGAGGTGGCAGGGCCAGCAGGTAGGGGTAGGTCTGCCCTGGCTGTCTCTCCCACACCTAGCTAATGGATGCCAGCCCGCCAGGCCCGGGATGACTGTGCTGTCTCTGGGCCTAGTGTGAGGCAGAGGGACCCCTGTCTGTGTAGGCTGGGGGCTTGAGGGAGGGATAGACCAGGGAGGCCCCACTGCTAGCTCCCCACTTGTCTGTTAGACCTGCTGTGGCTCCCCCCAAGACCAGAGCCAACTGTCTGGGCTGTTGGGTTGGGAATTTTCCTCAACATCTCGGAGCTGTAAAACCTCTTACCTTCTTTCTAGATAGGGAGTCCAGAGCATACAATGAAGGAAGCAGTAGAGCTAGATCCCTTTTCCCTCTGAAATTTCCTCTGGAAAAAAAAAATAACCATAGTGCTATTTAGTGAGTCATTTCATAATTAAGAGTTGTTGATTCCAAATTTTTTACCTATTTATCTTTCTGAAGGATAATAGTACCCTCTGGCTTAATTTTTAATTGGCTTTTAGTTAAAAATAGAGTTTGTGAAGAAATTAGTGGAATTGGGAATGTTATAGTAACATCGCCAGTTTCTGGTCTTATTATAATTGCCAAAATACCAGCCATACCCTTGAGAAGTCGGGCCTCCTTGGGCAAAGGGCCTGGTGCCTGTGATATGCGGGGCTGGCCTGGGCTTATCTGAGGCAGGGGCTGAGGCCAGCAGCTGCCTCCGGGGATCGTGATCTCAGGGAGCCCTGTCTCCTCCATGTGGAATGGAGGTTTCTGGGAGAACCAGCTGAGATGCTATACTTCAGGTACTTAGGTAAGGTCCAGCACACAACCAGGAGATTGGAACCAGTGTCCTAACAGAGAGTTTCCGTGCGAGGAAGAAAGAGTCCCTACCGGCCCCCAACTATCTGGGTGTCAATCAACCCTGTGACCAGTGCAAGACCCTGGTCTCATGAGGGATGCCCCATGGGGAACGGACACATTTGGTACTAGAGCATGAGGAGAGCACAGCCCCGCCAGAAAGGTGCATGTTGGGGATATCAGGGAGGATTCCTCTTCTTGGAGGAGAGGCCCAGAAAGGAGAAGCTTAAGCATGTCCAGGGATGGGGAGGGACGGGGTCGCAGCATCAGGAGAACAGTAGCCCCAGTGACGGTCATGCCCGGAGTCCAATGGCTGAGTCTCGGGCTCTTTAAGTCAGGACATCCCTTCTCTGGATTTCTCATCTGCTGCCTGTTGTCTGACAGTGAAGCTGGGGATGGGGATATGTTGGGCCCAGCAGCCGGCCATGGGGTGTTGGTCAGCCTGGTGTCACTGTAATCAGGTTGACACAGGCCAGCTCCATATACACAGAGATTGTGTTCTGCGGGGTCATTCAGACCATGGCAGGCAGTGCAAGGAGGATGCCCAACGTCCACTGCAGCCTCACCCGGCAACCTTGGCCCTTGAGGCACAGTAGCCAGTGGTCCTGGAAGGCAGCGGGCTCGTCCGCCTGTGGGGGTACTCCACCAACTCTCGGACAACTCGCTTCCCCTTCCTCACCCTGACCCCACCTCCCACCATGAGGTGGTGATTGCCCTGGGGCATTGCTACCTTCCTGCCCCCAGAAAGGAACTGGACAGAGGGAGATAAGGCAGAAATGGCCATCAAGCCTCCCACTGTCCATTCCCAGGTCCCAGATCATCCCCTGCCCACTTGCCAAGGGGGACAGGCAAAGGGGAAACAGGCAGCAGCTCCCTGGAGGCTGGGGCTGGGACAGAAGAGTGTAGGAGAGGGTGTGCAAGTGAATGAATGAATGAATGAGGGAATAAATCCTTAAGGGGAGAGTGAATGAATGAATAAGGGAATAAACCCTAAAGGGGAGCATGAATGAACAAATGAAGGAGTAGAATAATGGAATGAATAAGCAGGGGTGGAGCCGGGTGGGCCTGCTATACTGGGCAGAGATCAGAGCTGAGGGAATTTTAAAGAAATCGGGACCTCTATTCCAACCGGGCACAGAGCCTCCCCATGGCCTGCCTCCCACCCCATCCCCATTCCCCAGAAGACTTAGGTCTGGGGCCAGGGCTCCTCAGGCTCTGCCCCTCCAGGCCCCAGCGCTCTGTAACCTTCTCCCCACCCCCCAACCTCCAGAGAGCTGGGGAAGGGCCTCCAGCAGCCAGGTCAGGTGTTTATTTTTAGCCCTTACCTCACATGCCTCCCCCTGCCTGCCTTCCCTCCCTTCCTGGCTGACTGCTATAGCGGAGCCAAGAGCAACAGGGCCAACTGGGCAGCCCCTTCTGCAGCCTGGCGGCCTCCGTGAATGGCGTGGGAAGGAACAAAACCCTGGGGAGCGTGTGACAAGTGACATGCTCTGCTGAGGGCTGGGCCTCTAGGCTTAGGTAAGCAGGCTGCAGCATGCGCTGGCCCTGAGCCCCCGGCATGAGGTCTGTCTCCTCCGTTCAGACCATCCTTCCAAGGTGCCCTTGCTTCACTGGAGACTGTTGCTTCTGGGGTGGGGTCTGCAGGCCAGAGATAGGGGTCAGAGGTTTGCGAAGCCACCAGGGTGAGCCAGGCCAGATGACCTAACCTCGAGAGGCCTAACCTGGAATGGCTGTGTGCAGGGACTCAAAGTGGAATCAGGAGAATGTTGCTATAGGCCAGTCCCCCCACCCCCCATCTGGGCCCTGATCCTCACCCCATCTTGCTGATCCTGGGGCTTTTCTCACTTCCAGAATTCCTACACCCCTTCTCACCTCGCCAGGGTCTCTTTGTCATCTCAGAGTCCTCTGACCTTGGAGGGATTTCCATTGTGTCCCCAGCTGACGTCAGAGGCACGTGGGCAGGATTTCGGGCTCAGGCTCCGTACTCTTCCATGCCCCGTCTCTCTCAGGGCCTGGGCTCAGCCTGTCTAGCTAGCATTCTCCCCAGGCTCCTCTAGGGGAGACCAGGCCAAGTGAGCCCAAGACCCAGCAAGTAGCCAGCACCCATTGCTTCCTAGGGGTTTGTGTCAGGGATACATAGAGGATCAGACAAGGTCCATGGGGGTCAGTAGTGGTGCTAAGGCCAAACCCTCCAGGGAACGGGGTGAGGACACGTAGGACTTGTGAAGGGTCACCCTCCATCACTGGGTGCCTCTGCTCAGGACCTGTGCATGGGATTGGGCCTCAGGGCAGAGTCAGAGCTCCAATCTCAGGGAACGATCTCAAGGCCCAGAGTAACAAGGCCGTGGACCAGGCCTATCCCTCAACATACACCAGGGGCCTGCCACTTGCCTGGCCTGGCCTCTGCTGGGGCCCAGGCCAGAGATGTGATATGTAGCCCTGTGGACAGGACACCGGGGCAGAATCATTGACGTGCCATCTGCCACGGTGGCCTGGGGATGCCAGGCTGCGGGCGGGCACTCTGGGGGCCCCATGCTTCCAAGGATCTGCCAGGCGGGCTGGGGTCTGACATGGGCTCAGGGCAGTGTGCGAGGTAAGGGTGCCGAGGCTGCCCGCCCACTTTGGGCTGGCGAGGGCCAAGGGCCACCTCCCTGCCCTGGCTCCTGGCTCTGTGATCCTGTGGTTCTGTGTCTTGTGTTTCTCCTTAATGGCCCAGCCGAGTGGTCAAGCTGCTGGTGGGATCCTAAGTGTCTGGGCACATGGGATGAGGAGCAGCAGGAAGTCTCTGCCCCCTCCTCTGGTGTGAGAGCAGGCATGGGTGTGTGGTTACCCTCTTTCCCACCTCACCCCTCTGGGCCATGGTAGGGCCTCCAGTCTTGGCAAGAGGAGTCCTGGCTCTGGAGGAAGTTCCTGGGAGACGTGGCCCTATCAGCCCCTGACCGGCTACAGGAATCAGCCCCTCAGGGCCTAGGATGCTCAGACCTCACCCCTGTGCAGACAGCTGGAGCTGGGGGAATCAGACTTGGTTTCTGGTGTTCTAGGAACTTCACCACTGATATCCATGTCACACTTGAATGACCAGTTTGGGGCTGTGGACTCCAGGAACGCTTCTTGCCAGCACCCCCGGTGTCTGTCTTCGTCCTGGCTGTGTCTCCAGCCCCCAGCACTGAGCCTGACGGGGGGATGACCCTCAGAGTGGGGGACTGATGGTTGAGGGTTCGGTCCCCACCCAGCTCTGGAGGAAGCAGGGCCCCTGGCCTCAGTGCGGCGGGGGAGTGCACACAGTCCCCATCGGAGGAATAGTCCAGAGCCCTGGGGGCAGGAGGAGGCTTCCACCTGAGGGTCTTTGCTGACCTTGGACAGGGAGACTTGGGCTGGGGGGTGTGGGCAGAGGGAACTGCTCAGCCCCATCCTCCCAGCAGGGCTTCTCCCAGCCAGCCTCCCCTGGCCCCAGGAGTCTGCAGCCTCCCAGCACAGCCCTTACTTAGGAAGGGTGTGGGGAAGGATGGGGTCTGAGGCCACTCCTGGTTTGCAGGGGCTCTGGACTGCTGGACTCTGCCCCAGTTCCCCCTCTTCCCCAGACTCACGGGCTACCTGTAGCCTCCCCTCCCCCGCAGGTCTCCTTTTCTGGCCAGGTGAAAAAGCTTGCTTCCTTCGGTGTCATGCTTTAGAAGATGTTCTGCTTACGATTACAGAAATAGTCATGCAAACATTCTTTGAGTACTTTAGGGTCTTTGTGATTTTCACCAAGCCCCTCCCCTCCCATTTCCTTACAGAAAACCGAGTGGCTCTGCTTGAACTGCCAAACTAAGCGGCTGCTAGAGGGAAGCCTGGGAGAGCCGACCCCCCTGCCGCTGCCCACCTCTCAACAGCCCCCTGCAGGGGCCCCTCTCCGGGCACCTGGAGCAGCCCCTCTGAAGCAGAAAGGGCCACAGGGGCCGGGCCAGCCATCAGGCCCCCCGCCTGCCAAGGCCAGTCCCCTGCCCACCAAGCCCAGCCCCCAGGCTAAGCCCCTCAGGGCTTCTGAACCCAGCAGGACCCTGAGTGGTGCCCAGGAAAAGAAGACAGGAGTCCCAGCTAAAGCCGAGCCTGGGCCGAAACCACCTCCAGAGACTACCCTGCCCCCTGGGACTCCCAAAGGAAAGACAGGGCCCCGGAGGACTGAACCTGCCACCCCTGTCGTCAGGGCCGTTCCAGAAGCCCCCAAGGGTGGGGAGTCGGAGGTCAGTCTCACTCACTTCTGGGACCCCAGCTCTCAGGTGGGATGGTCTAGGGAAAGGCTTGGTTCTCTGGGACGTAGGCCTGGGGCAGGTCCCTTGGGGCCACGGAGGAGGTAAGGGATGCCTGGATGAGGCCCTGGTGGGCCTGTGAGTTCTAGGCTAGCCCTATGTCTGGCACGTGGTTGAATACTTTGGTGGGTTTTGCTCCCATTTGATCTAATAAAGTTTCTCTTTGAGAAACTTCTCTTTGAGGGTGCTTGGGGTTTCCAAGGCCAGAGAAATGGAGGACGGTGGGCCATGATCCCCTGGGCAGTGGAGGGCCCCTTCCTTGGGCTTCCCCAGCGAGCTGTCTGCCACAGGGAGGCAAGTGTCTGCTTCTCGCCCTGCTGCAGGAGCTGGTGGGCAAGCCGTCCTCTCAGGACCCGTCCCGGAGCCCACAGAGCCTCAGCGACACAGGCTACTCCTCCGACGGCATCTCCAGCTCCCAGAGCGAGATCACAGGCATCGTACGGCACGAGGTGGAGCAGCTGGACAGTGCGGGGGTGACAGGGCCGCGCCCGCCCAGCCCCTCCGAGCTCCACAAGGTGGGGAGCAGCATGCGACCTTCGCTGGAGGCCCAGGGCCCGGCCCCCAGGGGCGAGCCGAGCAAGCCGCCCAGGAGCCGTAGGGACGAGCAGAAGCGGAGGCCCCACTCCTTGTCCATCATGCCTGAGGCCTATGACTCCGACGAGGAGCTGGAGGATATCCTGGAGGAAGAGGAAGACTCCCTGGAGTGGGGGCACCAGAGGGAGCAGCAGGACGCAGCCGAGTCCTCAGACGACTTTGGCAGCCAGCTGAGACACGACTACGTGGAGGACAGCAGCGAGGGTGGCTTGTCCCCTCTCCCACCCCAGCCCCCAGCCCGGGCCGCAGAACTGACTGACGAGGAGTTCATGCGACGGCAGATACTGGAGATGAGCGCCGAGGAAGACAACCTGGAAGAGGAGGACACCGCCGCCTCCGGCCACGGCCTGGCCAAACCTAGCGCCCAGAAGGGCGGCCCCAGGCCCCGGCCCGAGCCCAGCCAAGACCCAGCGGCTCCGCCTAAGAGACGTCTGCCGCACAACGCCACCACGGGCTACGAGGAGCTGCTCCCTGAGGGAGGCCCAGCCGAGGCCGACGACAGCACCGGGGCCCTGCAGGGGGGGCTGCGCCGCTTCAAGACCATTGAGCTCAACAGCGCGGGCAGCTATGGCCACGAGCTGGACCTGGGCCAAGGCCCTGACCCCAGCCTGGAGCGGGAGCCCGAGCTGGAGATGGAGAGCCTGACGGGCTCGCCCGAGGACCGCTCCCGCGGGGAGCACTCCTCCACGCTGCCGGCCTCCACGCCCAGCTACACTTCCGGCACCTCTCCCACCTCCCTGTCCTCACTGGAGGAGGACAGCGACAGCAGCCCCAGCCGCCGGCAGCGGCTGGAAGAAGCAAAGCAGCAGCGCAAGGCCCGGCACCGCTCCCATGGGCCCCTGCTGCCCACCATCGAGGACTCCTCGGAGGAGGAGGAGCTGCGGGAGGAGGAGGAGCTGCTGCGGGAGCAGGAGAAGATGCGGGAGGTAGAGCAGCAGCGCATCCGCAGCACTGCCCGCAAGACGCGGCGAGACAAGGAAGAGCTGCGGGCCCAGCGGCGGCGTGAGCGCTCCAAGACTCCCCCGAGCAACCTGTCACCCATCGAGGATGCCTCCCCAACGGAGGAGCTGAGGCAGGCAGCCGAGATGGAGGAGCTCCATCGCTCCTCCTGCTCCGAGTACTCGCCCTCCCCTTCCCTCGACTCAGAGGCTGAAGCCCTGGACGGTGGCCCCAGCCGGCTCTACAAGTCGGGCAGTGAGTACAACCTGCCCACCTTCATGTCCCTCTACTCGCCAACTGAGACGCCCTCGGGCGGTGCGGCCACTCCCGGCGCGGGCCGGCCCCTCAAGAGCGCGGAAGAGGCCTATGAGGAGATGATGCGCAAGGCCGAGCTGCTCCAGCGGCAGCAGGGGCAGGTGGCCGGCGGCCCCTCTCAGCCCACCGGCCCCCAGAGCCAGGGCGCCTTTGAGTACCAGGACACCCCCGACCAAGACTATGGCCGGGCTGCGCAGCCTGCCCCCGAGGGCACACCGGCCAGCCTGGGGGCCGCCGTGTACGAGGAGATCCTTCAGACGTCACAGAGCATTGCCCGCATGCGGCAGGCCTCCTCCCGGGACCTGGCCTTTGCCGAGGACAAGAAGAAGGAGAAGCAGTTTCTGAATGCCGACAGTGCGTACATGGACCCAATGAAGCAGAATGGTGGCCCACTCACGCCTGGCACCAGTCCCACCCAGCTCGCTGCCCCCGTGTCCTTCTCCACCTCCACCTCCTCAGACAGTAGTGGTGGCCGAGTCATTCCTGATGTCCGCGTTACTCAGCATTTTGCAAAGGAGCCTCAGGACCCTCTCAAGCTTCACAGCTCCCCTGCATCCCCCAGCTCTGCCTCCAAGGAGGTAGGCGTATCTTTCTCCCAGGGCCCTGGCGCCCCGGCCAGCACAGCCGTGGCTCCTTGTCCCGCCAGCCTGTCACGAGGTTACATGACTCCCACCTCCCCAGCAGGCTCTGAGCGCAGCCCTTCACCATCTTCTGTAGGCCGTAGCTACGGACAGAGCCCAGCCACTGCAAACTATGGGTCCCAAACTGAGGAGCTACCCGCGGCCCTCGGCGGCCCCACTGCCGGTGGACGGGTTGCCAGAGACAAGCCCCTGAGTGTGAGTGACGGGGAGAGCGGCCCCCACAAGGCCTCCCGGGGCTATGCCTACTTCACGGGCTCCAGCCCACCTCTCTCTCCATCTTCTCCCTCAGAGAGTCCCACGTTCTCCCCTGGCAAGCTGGGCCCGAGGGCCACAGCCGAGTTCTCTACACAGACGCCAAGCCCGACCCCGGCCTTGGACATGCCTCGGAGCCCTGGTGCCCTGACCCCAGCACCCATGGTGGCTCAGGGCACACAAACGCCACACCGACCCAGCACACCTCGCCTGGTGTGGCAGCAGTCCTCTCGGGAGGCCCCCTTTATGGTCATCACTTTAGCATCAGACGCCTCCGGCCAGACCAGAATGGTACACGCCAGTGCCTCCACCTCCCCAGTGTGTTCGCCCACCACCCACAGCTACAGCCAGACGACACCTCCCAGTGCGTCCCAGCTGCCCCCAGAGCCGCCCGGGCCACCTGGCTTCCCACGGGCACCCAGCGCTGGTGCGGATGGGCCCTTGGCAGTATATGGCTGGGGCGCCCTCCCTGCTGAGAACATCTCCCTGTGCCGGATCTCCTCTGTCCCTGGAACGTCTAGGGTGGAGCCAGGCCCCAGACCTCCGGGCAGTGCCGTGGTAGACCTTCGCACAGCTGTCAAGCCCACACCCATCATCCTTACTGACCAGGGCATGGACCTGACCTCTCTTGCCGTGGAAGCAAGGAAGTATGGCCTTGCCCTGGATCCAATCCCAGGACGGCAGTCGACTGCTGTGCAGCCTTTGGTCATCAACCTCAACGCCCAGGAGCAGACCCATGCCTTCCTCAGCACCTCCACCACCGTGAGCATCACCATGGCCTCATCTGTGCTCATGGCTCAGCAAAAGCAGCCTGTGGTCTATGGAGACCCCTTCCAGAGCCGGCTTGACTTTGGCCAGGGTGCGGGTAGCCCCGTGTGTCTGGCCCAGGTCAAGCAGGTAGAGCAGGCTGTCCAGACAGCTCCGTACCGAGGTGGGCCCCGTGGAAGACCTAGGGAGCCCAAGTTTGCCAGGTATAACCTGCCCAACCAGGTAGCACCTCTAGCCAGAAGGGATGTTTTAATCACTCAGATGGGCACTGCCCAGAGTGTTGGCCTCAAATCAGGTCCAGTGCCAGAGCCGGGCGCTGAACCCCACCGGGCTGCCCCCCCAGAGCTGCGGTCACACGCTATGCCCAGTGCCAGGAAGCCACACACAGTGGTGGTGCAGATGGGAGAGGGCACGGCAGGCACTGTGACCACACTGCTCCCGGAGGAGCCCGCAGGTGCCCTGGACCTCACCGGGATGAGGCCTGAGAGCCAGATGGCGTGCTGTGACATGGTCTACAAGTTCCCCTTTGGCAGTAGCTGCACGGGCACCTTCCACCCCACGCCCAGCGCACCTGAGAAGAGTGTGGCGGACATTGCCCCACCCGGCCAAAGCGGCGGCCCCTTCTACAGTCCCCGGGACCCTGAGCCTCCTGAGCCCCCCACCTACCGGGCACAGGGGGTAGCGGGGCCTGGGCCCCACGAGGAGCAGAGGCCCTACCCACAGGGCCTCCACGGCAGGCTATACTCCTCCATGTCTGACACCAATTTGGCTGAGGCTGGCCTCAACTACCATGCGCACAGGATTGGGCAGCTCTTCCAGGGCCCTGGACGAGACTCCGCTGTGGATCTCAGCTCGCTGAAGCACTCCTACAGCCTGGGCTTTGTGGATGGACGCTACCTTGGGCAGGGCTTGCAGTATGGCTCATACACAGACCTGCGTCATCCCACGGACGTTTTGACTCACCCGCTTCCCATGCGGCGCTACAGTTCGGTGTCAAACATCTACTCAGACCACAGGTATGGCCCGCGGGGAGATGCCGCTGGCTTCCAGGAGGCCAGCCTGGCCCAGTACAGTGCCACCACTGCCCGCGAGATCAGCCGCATGTGTGCTGCCCTCAACTCCATGGACCAATATGGAGGGCGGCATGGCAGCGGTGGCGGTGGCCCCGACCTCATGCAGTATCAGCCTCAGCCCGGGCCTGGGCTCAGCGCCCCCCAGGGTCTGGCTCCCCTCAGACCCGGCCTCCTTGGCAACCCCACCTTCCCAGAGGGCCACCCAGGTCCTGGGAACCTGGCCCAGTACCGGCCTCCGGTCGGCCAGGGAACGGCAATCAGACAGCTGCTGCCATCCACAGCCACCGTGCGCGCAGCCGACGGCATGATCTACTCAACTATCAACACTCCAATTGCTGCCACACTGCCCATAACCACCCAGCCCGCCTCGGTACTGCGGCCCATGGTGCGCCGCGGCATGTACAGGCCTTACGTGTCCGGCGGAGTCACAGCCGTGCCGCTCACCAGCCTGACGCGCATGCCCGTGATTGCCCCCCGGATACCTCTTGGGCCCACAGGGCTGTACCGATATCCTGCACCAAGCAGATTCCCCACTGCTTCCAGTGTTCCACCTGCTGAGGGTCCTGTCTACCTGGGTAAACCCGCTGCTGCCAAGGCCCCAGGGGCTGGGGGCCCACCAAGGCCAGAGCTGCCTGCAGGGGCGGTTCGGGAAGAGCCTCTCTCCACAGCCACCCCTGCTGCCGCCAAGGAGGCCCTAGCAGCCCCGGCCCCAGCCCCAGCCCCGCTGGCTGGCCAGAAGCCTCCCGTAGATGCTGCTCCCGGGGGCGGCAGCGGGGCCCTCGGCCGGCCCGGGCTGGAGAAGGAGGACGCCGCGCAGGAGGAGCGGCAGCGGAAGCAGCAGGAGCAGCTGCTGCAGCTGGAGCGGGAGCGGGTGGAGCTGGAGAAGCTGCGGCAGCTGCGGCTGCAGGAAGAGCTGGAGCGGGAGCGCGTGGAGCTGCAGCGGCACCGCGAGGAAGAGCAGCTGCTGGTGCAGCGGGAGCTGCAGGAGCTGCAGACCATCAAGCACCACGTGCTGCAGCAGCAGCAGGAGGAACGGCAGGCTCAGTTCGCCCTGCAGCGCGAGCAGCTAGCACAGCAGCGCCTGCAGCTGGAGCAGATCCAGCAGCTGCAGCAGCAGCTGCAGCAGCAGCTAGAGGAACAGAAGCAGCGGCAGAAGGCCCCCTTCCCCGTGGCCTGCGAGGCGCCTGGCCGGGGGCCTCCCCCACCTGCCCCGGAGCTGGCTCAGAACGGCCAGTACTGGCCCCCTCTGAGCCACACGGCCTTCATCGCTGTGGCAGGGCCAGAGGGGCCTGGGCAGCCTCGGGAGCCCGGGCTGCATCGGGGCCTCCCCAGCTCGGCCTCGGACATGTCGCTGCAGACTGAGGAGCCGTGGGAGGCGGGCCGCAGTGGCATCAAGAAGCGGCACTCCATGCCTCGCCTGCGGGATGCCTGCGAGCCGGAGTCGGGCCCCGAGCCCTGTGCGGTCCGGAGGATCGCAGACAGCAGCGTGCAGACGGACGACGAGGAGGGCGAAGGCCGCTACCTCCTGAGCCGGCGGCGCCGGGCGCGGCGGAGTGCCGACTGCAGCGTGCAGACTGACGACGAGGACAGTGCTGAGTGGGAGCAGCCCGTGCGCCGCCGCCGGTCCCGTCTGTCCCGCCACTCGGACTCCGGCTCCGACAGCAAGCACGATGCTGCTGCCTCATCAGCCCCTGCGGCTGCCGCCGCGAAGGCCACGAGCAGCGTGGGCATCCAGACCATCACTGACTGCTCCGTGCAGACGGAGCCCGACCAGCTGCCCAGGGTCTCTCCAGCCATCCACATCACAGCCGCGACCGACCCCAAGGTGGAGATTGTCCGGTACATCTCAGCGCCAGAGAAGACTGGGCGTGGGGAAAGCCTGGCCTGCCAGACGGAGCCCGAGGGGCAGGCCCAGGGTGTGGCTGGGCCACAGCTGGTAGGGCCGACCGCCATCAGCCCCTACCTGCCCGGCATCCAGATCGTCACCCCTGGGCCCCTGGGCAGATTCGAAAAAAAGAAGCCGGATCCCCTGGAGATTGGATACCAGGCCCAGCTGCCCCCGGAGTCCCTGTCCCAGCTTGTGAGCCGCCAGCCTCCCAAGTCCCCCCAGGTCCTCTACTCACCGGTCTCACCCCTATCCCCACACCGGCTCCTGGACACCTCCTTTGCTTCTAGTGAGAGGCTGAACAAGGCTCACGTGAGTCCCCAGAAGCACTTCACGGCTGACAGCGCTCTCCGCCAGCAGACGCTGCCTCGCCCCATGAAGACCCTGCAGCGGTCCTTGTCCGACCCTAAGCCCCTCAGCCCCACCGCCGAGGAGTCTGCCAAAGAGAGGTTCTCCCTCTACCAGCACCAGGGGGGACTGGGTAGCCAGGTATGGGCACAGGGGCTGGTCCAGGGTGGGACAGGGGTCTCTGTCTAGCCTGGGGGCCCCACAGGGAGGGGTATCTCCTGGGGGGGCGGTGGTGGAGTCACCTCCAGCTCCAGAGGCTCAGAGGAAGGAGTTGAGGATGAGGGCTGGAACTTCCTTCGGTGGAGCCTGCAGCCTGGCAAGGATATCTGGGCAAATACACACTCGCACGCTGGCCCCCACAGCCACCCATCCACACACCACTGGAAACTTCAGCCTTCCCTCAGCACTGCCTCTTCACGGCCCATACCTGCTCCAGCCCCTACCACGTCCCCACCCCAGACCGGGCCCCTCCCATTCCAAACCTCTACTGTGGATGTTGCCTTAGAAAATCAGCAACACGGACCCAGCTGGACCGCTCCCTACTCCCCAGCCCCGGCCCGGCTGCCATGGCCCCACAGGAAGCCCAAACCTCTGGGCCTAGCATTCAAGGTCCATCCCAATAGGCTGCAGCGTGCTCTTTGTCTTATCTTGTCCCCTGCCCTTCTCTGGCCCTCAATAAATCTGCTTACACTCCTGTTTGCTCCCCTAGGCAGGGAACCCTGCAGCATAAACCTACCCTTGCCTGTGGCTTTAATTGCCAAACGGTGCCCTGGGACTGGGCGAGGTGGCCTGCTGTGGGCTGCTGTGCAGGGGGAGATGGGAGTTGCAAGGGCCCAATGCCAAGGATTTTGAGTGCCAGGCTGAGGAGCGTGGGCTTTTCTCATAGGCCCTTGGAGCCTCTGGAGGTTTTAGGCAGGTGAGACAGGGCAAGATGGGTGTTTTTGTTTTTTTTTTAAAGATTTTATCTATTTGAGAGAGAGAGTATGAGTGGGGGGTAGGGGCAGAGGGAGAGGGGGAAGCAGACTCCCCACTGAGCAGGGAGCCCGACATGGGGCTCAATCCCAGGACCCCAAGATCAAGACCTAAGCCGAAGGCAGACGCTTAACCACCTGAGCCACTCAGGTGCCCCAAGATGGGTATTTTAGAAAGCTTCCTGGGCAGAATGTGGGCAGATGGGCTGAAAGACCACACAACGGCCCTGGGGGGAAAGGGTAGGAACCAGAGGCATTGTGAGGTATGTATACCTGTTTTCTGGGTGTGATGCAGAGAGGAGAGGGTGGGGCCTGGAGGTGATGAGCTTAGGTAGTGGAGAGCCCTGGGGTGTGCAGGCCAGAGAGCATGGTGGTGGGATCAGGAGTGTGGGCTAGCCGTGTGGTGCCATGGCATGATGGGCACTCATGGTGAGCAATGAAAATAACAAAAGATGAACAATAGAGTGAGGAGTTCAAAAAGTGAAATTTATTGGAGCGCCCGGGTAGCTGAGTCGGTTAATCGTCCGACTCTTCATCTCAGCTCAGGTCTTGATCTCAGGGCTGTGAGTTCAAGCCGCACAATGGGCTCCATGCCCAAAGTGAAATTTATTTATTTATTTATTTACTTATTTATTTGTTTATTTATTTATTTTTAAAAGACTTTATTTATTTATGTGACAGAGAGAGAGCACAAGCAGAGGGAGAGGGAGAAGCAGGCTCCCCGCTGAGCAGAGAGCCCGACATGAGGCTCGATCCCAGGCCCCTGGGATCATGACCTGAACCGAAGGCAGACGCTTAACTGGCTGAGCCACCCAGGCATCCCACGAAATTTACTGTTAAAGACCCACCCATTGTTCTAAGGTTCTGGGGCACACTATCATTTCCTTTATGATGATGTATGGTGAGAGTGGGTGGGAGGTTTTTATGTAGTTTCTTGGCAAGGTAAAAAGTAAGAAGCCCAATGTCAGGCCCTAGTGTATTTGGGGGACTTGGGTGGTTCATAAAAACCCAAAGGCCTGGTGGGGCACTCTGGGAAGGCTAAGAGCTAGAAACAAAGGCCCCGGTGTAAACTTTCCAGCGATATGGACCTTCAGGCAACATGGGACGTCAGGGCGGGTGAGGAGAGCTGCACAGAGGGTAGCGTTAGGGAGCCTGGACCAGGAAGCCATGCAGAGATAGGGCCGGAGAGGCCCTGGAGGGGAGCTGGCAGTCCCAGAGAGTGGTGGGCTCACAGGGATGTAGAAGGAACTGGGGGCCAGGCTGAGAGCACAGTCCAGAGGGTTTGGCAGAGGGTAGCTCAGGACAGCTGGGTGGACAGGCCACTTAGAAGAGGAGTAGGGCAGGAGGCAAGGAAAGACCCAGAGCCTGCAGTAACTGGCATACAGTCAGCACGTGCCCCTTCCCATGATCCTCTAGGGAGCCTGCTGGGCACCCAGGAAGCATTCCATTTCTGTCCATGGCCCTCCACTTGCCCTTGGTCCCCACCGGCTGCTACACCTAACCCCAGAGCCAGACTGTACCCTCCTCACCTCAGGACACTCAGTGGGAGACAGAGGGTGGCCAGCCCACAGGACACAGGCAGGGGATCTCAGAGCCCCTGTGTACTAGAGGTTCTCAGAGGCAAGCCAGTCCTAGAGACCTGCATAGAGGGGCATCTGCTCCTCCCCTCCCCTGCCGCTGCCCAGAATGCTGGGAGGGAGAAAGGCTGTGAAAGGATCGCCGGCCAGTGGTGATCTCCACCAAGCGGGGACAGGGCCGGCCTCAAGGCTGCCTGGTGAATCAGAGAAACCACTGTATGGAGGCCAGCCCAAGCCAGGGATCTTCCACCTTTTGCCCCACCAAGTCACCCACACCTTGGGTCTCAGTGCTGCCCGCCCTTCCCTCTGTCTCAGGTGTCGGCGCTGCCACCCAACGGCCTGGTCCGCAAGGTGAAGCGGACACTGCCCAGCCCCCCTCCAGAGGAGGCTCACCTGCCCCTGGCTGGCCAGGCCCCCCCACAGCTGTATGCGGCCAGCCTGCTGCAGCATGGGCTGGCGGGGCCCACCGCTGTCCCTGCCACCAAGGCCAGCCTGCTCCGGGACCTGGACCGGGACCTGCGGCTGGTGGAGCATGAGTCCACCAAGCTGCGCAAGAAGCAAGCGGAGCTGGACGAGGAGGAGAAGGAGATCGACGCCAAGCTCAAGTACCTGGAGCTGGGCATCACACAGCGGAAAGAGTCTCTGGCCAAAGACCGAGGCGGCCGTGACTACCCGCCCTTGCGTGGGCTCGGTGAGCATCGTGACTACTTGTCGGACAGCGAGCTCAACCAGCTGCGGCTCCAGGGCTGTGCCACTCCTGCCGGCCAGTACGCAGACTTCCCTGTCACTGCCGCTGCTCCTGCCACCCCCTCCGGCCCCACTGCCTTCCAACAGCCCCGGTTCCCACCTCCGGCCCCGCAGTACACTGCAGGCAGTGGTGGGCCAACCCAGAACGGATTCCCGGCCCACCAAGCACCCACCTACCCTGGCCCCAGCACATACCCAGCACCTGCCTTTCCTCCTGGCACCAGTTACCCAGCTGAGCCTGGCCTGCCAGGCCAACAGGCTTTCCGTCCCACAGGCCATTATGCAGCCCAAACACCCATGCCAACCACACAGAGCACTCTTTTCCCAGTCCCGGCCGACAGCCGTGCCCCCCACCAGAAGCCACGCCAGACATCACTGGCCGACTTGGAACAGAAGGTGCCCACTAACTATGAGGTGATCGCCAGCCCTGTCGTGGCCATGTCCTCAGGCGCATCTGAAAGCAGCTACAGCGGCCCAGCAGCGAGCGGCAGCTACGAGCAAGGCAAAGCTGCTGAGCCGCCCCGGGCCAGCGACCGTAGCAGCGTGAGCCTGAGCTCAGCCTCCACCTACCCCTCTGACTCCCACTACACCAGCCTGGAGCAGAATGTCCCCCGGAACTATGTGATGATTGACGACATCAGTGAGCTGACCAAGGACAGCACCTCCACTGCCCCCGAGAGCCAGCGACTGGAGACCCTGGGGCCGAGCAGCAGCGGGCGTCCTGGCAAAGAGCCCGGAGAACCAGGCATCCTGGAGGGGTCTGTACTGCCCTGCTGCTACACCAGAGGGGAGGAAGAATCCGAGGAGGACTCTTACGACCCCCGTGGGAAGAGTGGCCACCACCGGAGTGTGGAGAGCAATGGCCGACCAACCAGTGCCCACTACTACGGTGACAGCGACTACAGACACGGGGCTCGAGCAGAGAAGTACGGTCCGGGCCCCATGGGGCCCAAGCATCCCTCCAAGAGCCTGGCACCAGCTGCCATCTCCTCAAAGCGCAGCAAGCACCGGAAGCAGGGCATGGAGCAAAAGATCTCCAAGTTCTCACCTATCGAAGAGGCCAAGGACGTGGAGTCGGATCTGGCCTCCTACCCCTCCCCTGCAGTCAGCAGCAGCCTAGCCTCTCGGGGCAGGAAGTTCCAGGACGAAATCACCTACGGGCTCAAGAAGAACGTGTACGAGCAGCAGAGGTACTATGGGGTGTCCAGCCGGGACCCAGTGGAGGAGGACGACCGCATGTATGGAGGGAGCGGACGGTCCCGGGTGGCATCTGCATACAGTGGGGAGAAGCTGTCCAGCCATGACTTCGGTGGCCGGGGCAAAGGATATGAGCGGGAACGGGAAGCCGTGGAGCGACTTCAAAAAGCAGGCCCCAAGCTCTCGTCCCTGAGCATGGCCCACGGCCGGGCCCGGCCCCCCATGCGGAGCCAGACCTCTGAAGAGGAGAGCCCCGTCAGCCCCTTGGGGCGGCCCCGCCCTGCCGGCGGCCCCCTTCCTCCTGGGGACACCTGCCCACAGTTCTGCTCCAGCCACTCCATGCCTGACGTCCAGGAGCACGTCAAGGACGGGCCTCGGGCCCACACATATAAGCGTGAGGAGGGCTACATCCTGGATGACTCCCACTGCGTAGTTTCCGACAGCGAAGGTAATGGCAGCCAGGGGTGATTTCTGCAGCTGCTCGGCACCCCGGGGGGCCTGCCCACCCATGGGGCCCTGGGCCCTGAGATGTCCCAGAGGGGCCTGACTTGGCGCCTCATCCAGTGGGGGCCGTGCTGCAGGCGGCTCCACCCGCGCCCTGGCCCTGGTTGTGGGGGGGGCGGGCTGGGGGCCTAGTGTTAATGCTTGTGGCTGTGGCGCCCACTCTCTGGTTTCCTTGCATGGCTTCAGCTGGGCCTCCCCCTGCGGCCAGCCCGGGGGTTGATGGTGTTCTATTTTTGGTCTCTGAAGCGTATCACCTGGGCCAGGAGGAGACAGACTGGTTTGATAAGCCCCGGGATGCCCGCTCTGACCGGTTCAGGCACCACGGGGGCCATGCAGTCTCCTCCTCCTCCCAGAAGCGAGGCCCTGCCAGGCACAGCTACCACGACTACGATGAGCCCCCCGAGGAGGGCCTGTGGCCCCATGATGAGGGTGGCCCGAGCCGCCACGCCTCAGCCAAGGAACACCGGCACCACGGTGACCACGGGCGGCACTCAGGCCGCCACGCTGGCGAGGAGCCGGGCCGGCGTGCTGCCAAACCACATGCTCGGGACCTGGGTCGCCACGAGGCCCGGCCGCATCCTCAGCCCAGCCCTGCCCCGGCCATGCAGAAGAAGGGTCAGCCTGGGTACCCCAGCTCCGCTGAATACTCACAGCCAGCTCGTGCTCCGTCGGCGTACCATCACGCCTCTGACAGCAAGAAGGGCTCCCGGCAGGCCCACACGGGGCCCGCTACGCCGCAGCCAAAGCCAGAGCCCCAGCCGCAGCCGCAAGGTCGGCAGGCAGCTCCCGGGCCGCAGCAGTCACAGCCGCCGCCATCGAGGCAGACCCCCTCGGCGACAGTATCGCGCCAGCCACCGACACAGCAGCAGCAGCAAGGTCTTGGGGCGCAGCCGCCGCAGCAGGCCCCGGCGCAGGCCCGGCTGCAGCAGCAGGGCCAGCCAGCTGCCCGGGGCCCGGCCCCTGCTGCCAGCCAGCCGGCAGGGAAGGCTCAGCCGGGCCCCACGACAGCCTCGGGCCCCCAGGCAGCAGGACCGGTAAGTAGGGCTCCAGCACACGGATCCTACCCAGGGCAGGTGCTGTGGCTGCAGCTGGGACACACCCTCGGTTCCCGGCTGGGCGTGGGCAGGGCCGTCGGACGCTATCTCAGCTGTGGGTTCTGTGTTGCAGCCACGGGCAGAGCAGGCAAATGGCTCTAAAGGGACAGCCAAGGCACCCCCACAGGGGAGGGCTCCTCAGGCCCAACCGCCACCAGGACCTGGACCTGCAGGTGAGCCTATATTTTGGTGCCCTCAGCCATGGCCCAGAATTCCTGGTCTGCCCTCTCCCTGCACCCACCGGCGCCCTGAGCTCCCCTGCACCGCATACCCGCACTGCTCCCCGAGAAGGTGCCCAGGGCTCTGCAGACCTTCCCAACAGAAAACGAGCCTGGGGTTAGAATGAGCTAGTGGTTGGGCGCCTGGGTGGCTCAGTGGGTTGGGCGTCCGACTCTTGGTTTCTGCTCAGGTCATGATCTCATGGCTCGTGGGTTATGGGATCGGGCTCCACACTCTGTGGGGAGTCTGCTTGAAGATTCTCTCCCTCTGGCCCCTCCCCCCATGCGTGTTCTCTCTCTCTCTCCCTCTCTCCCTAAAATAAATAAATAAATCTTAAAAAACAAAACAAAAGAATGAGCTAGTGGGGTCACCAGCACTGGGGCCTTCAGGCCCAGGCAGCTCTGGGCAGGGAACCTGGAAGGGACTGGTAAGTGCAGGGCCAGGACCACAGCTTCTTACTAGCTCTTTCCTTCCCCTTCTCTCCTCCCTTCTGTCTTTCCATCCTCCTCTTCTCCTTCCTTACTTGCCTCAATTTCCCTTTTTCTGCTTCCTTCCACCTCTCTAACTTCCTGTTCTTACACCTCTCTCTTCATTACTCTCTCCTCCTCCTCACCCTCCCACCTCACGGCTGCCCATGTTCAGATTCCCTCAGGGTCGCTTTCCCACTCAGAGCCTGAAGGGCCAAGCCTGCCTTCTGACGGTGGTTTCTTTCCCCCTAGGCATGAAGGCCGGAGCCAGGCCTGGAGGGACCCCAGGGGCTTCTGCCGGCCAGCCAGGCGCCGATGGTGAGAGCGTGCTCTCCAAAATCCTCCCTGGTGGGGCAGCAGAGCAGGCCGGCAAGCTGACGGAAGGTAAGTACTGCCTGTAGCCGGTCCGTGGTGGGCAGCTGCCCCGGGGCCCTACTGTGGCTGAGGTTGGGTCTGGGCAATGATGGCGGGCTCAGCCAGTCAGCCACAGGCGAGCCTCAAGGTCTACCTGCCGCTGCGCAGTGGCTATCTTGCAGCAGTGGGGGGAGGGGGTGTCCCTGCCCCTGGGCTGGGCTTGGCTTCACCGTGCCAAATGGCCCCAACTCGGAGGGAGTCTAGGCCAATTTCCTGATGCCTCTCTCCTTTTTCTGTCACAGCTGTCTCTGCTTTTGGCAAAAAGTTCTCCTCATTCTGGTGACCATGCCCTGCAGGGTAAGTATGAGTTGCCTAGACCCAGCCTCCCTTCCTGTGGGGGTGCTGAGGGATCCTCTAGGAGGAGTCTGGTGATGCGGTGGGTGATGCGGCCAGAGCTGCGGTACCCTCTCCTGTGAGTGTGGGAGGAGGAGGAGGAGGAGGAAAAGGAGAGACCCAATGCACAGAGTCCCTAACATGGGGCCAACTCAATAGAGGTCCCAGCGAAGGGAAGCTAGGGCCAACATGCCCTTGTCCTTTTCCACCACCCCCTACCACCCCCACCCCAGGGCTCTCACAGCCTTGAGTTGGCTTTAGTTTGTAGGTAGGGCCCTCTGGGATGCGGCTCCTTCCCAACCCTCCTCTGTAAATACTCCACAGGCTCTTGAAGAGATGAAGGGAGATGATATCATTGCTGTGGAAAAATCTCTGGAGTCAGAGGCCTGGGCACAGCTCTGGACTCTGCGTATAACAGTGAGTGTCAGGTCCAGGGTAGGGTGGGGCAGAGGAAGGGGTGAAGGTCCAAGGCCTGGCTGACCAGACCCACGTAGCTCCTCCAAGTGTGAACTGGGAGGAGGCTGGTGGGCTTCCTTCAGCTGTGATGGGTCTGGCAGCTACCCGAGAGGCAGAGACCCCTGGGCTGGCTGAGATGACTCAGGTAGTAACCTTGGGGAAGGACCCAGCAGAGCCAACCGTGCCCCTCAACTTGGGGGCTGTGCCCTGGGCACCATTCCAAAGCCCCTTCCCCTGAGTCTGGTGCTGGTGACTTTGCCCCAGACAGTCGGGTAAGGCCAGAGTCCCCAACCCTGCCGAGCTCAGCAGCCATGGGCCTGAGCTTCAAACACCGTTGACTTCAGAGGCTGAACTCCTGACCTGCCAGATGGGAGAGCAGAATGAGAAGCAAGGCAGACGGAAATAGAACAGAGAGGAGGGGGAGGTCACTGGACAGGCAGGCGGTCTCAGCCCCCAGGCAGGTCAGCCCAGGGAGAGAGTGGAAGGGCCTCCGCATGGGAGCCTTGGCTCTGTGTGAGCTGCAGTGGCCAACACGGGGTGAGAAGCCTCCTCCCGGAGCCCTCTCTGGCCTCAGCACTGCCTCTATGGCAGAGGAGGAGGCCGTGCGTCCTCCAGGATGGCGGGGAGGGTAGCCTGGCTAGTGGCGCTGCTCTGTGACCAGCCAGGGACCACCTTCTACCATTCCGTGAGCCTGGGACCCTCTCCCTTCCCTTCCTTTGCCGCCTCTCGGCTCTAGAGCACAGAGGTTTGGACGCTTCTCACGGTGAGCAGGCACGTGTGTGGCAGGGCCAGAGAGGCAGCGAGCAAATCACAAGGGAGCCCAGGCAAGGGCTGCTTGTAGGAAGGAGCTGGGTGTACTTTCCAAAGGGCTGCCTGTCTGGGGGAACAATGGGGGCACCAGAAAGGCCCAGTCTTCCATCCACTTATCCATTTATTCCACCCTAGGCGGGTGCCAGGCCCTGTTCCAGGTGCTAGGGATACAGCAGGGAACAAAACCAAGTCCCTGCCCTCCAAAGCTGACAGTCCATTTAAGGGGGACAGAGAATAAATAAGCTAAAAAAATAAAAAGATTAAAAAGGTGATTTCTGAAGGTGATGAGTGTTATGAAGCCAGGGAGGCAGGGTTATGGGCCACCGGGGCTGCTCTGAAGAGAGTGGGCAGTGTGAGGTAAGGCTAGAGGCAGGATGATGTTGGGATGGGACAGGTGGGCTTCGGGACCAGGCAAAAGGCCAGCATGGCCAGAGCCACAGCGGAGGGAAACGGTGGTCAGGAGTGAAGTCCCAGGGGTGGGAGCCAGCTCCGGTGGGCTTTGTAGGCCAAAGTAAAGAGCCCAGAATTTATTCAAATTACAGTAGCCACAGTGCGGCTCCCCCAGCGTTCTTCCTGCCTTCAGCCCATGACGGCGGGCTCCCTGCCACTTTCCCACCCAGCCGGATGTTTCCTCGGAGTTGCCCCGGAACAGATGTGAAATCAGAAATTGTGCTGAAGGGAAGGAAGGGCAGCCCATGGGCCGGGGCCATGGCGGAACCCACCCTGGGCTTAGGCCTAGGGCTCCGTCACCGAGGAGTGAAAGGAACCACGGGCATGGTTTTGTTCACAAAACCTGGGTGGCCACTGAGATCACTAACTTTGTAGTTAAAGGGGTCTCCCTCAAGTTCTGGCGTTTGGCTAACAATTGGGCCAAGCGGTCAATGCTTCTGTGAGTGCCCGTCCTCTGGTGTCTTCTATGACCGTTTCAGAAGCGGGCTGGGGGAGGCTGGCCCTTTTAAACAAAATCCCATCTTCCTCACTCTGAAGCAACTTATGTTATATTCAAGAAATGTCCCTTCCTGGCCAACTGGATTCTTCTCACTTCCTGTCCTTCTCTTCGTGACCTCAAAATTGCTCAAGCACGCATCTCCCCAAGGCTCAGTAGGTGGGGGGGCCCCCCCCGGGGGGAGGAGGGGTCAGGCCAGCGGTGCATGGCAGGGATGGGAAGCAGCCGTCCACAGTTCTTGACGACATCCTTCTTTCTTTCCTTCTTTACCTCCGCCTCCCACCTTCTCTCCTCCAAGCATCTGCAATCTGGCAAACCCTTGGCCCAAAGACTCACACCAGGTGGGACGTGGCAGGCAGGCCTCAGTTGAGGACGTTTTCTAACAGCGGCTGCCTGGGTGAAGCATCTGCTGGACATGTTGGGACCACTGGCCCGGGGGACCTGTGATTGTCTTTCCAGAGACCCTGCTCTCCTCAGGGCACCACCTTCGAGGCCTAGCCTTCGCTGGGAGGGAGGAGCCCTCTCCGGACACCCTGCCACTGCGGCCCGGCCAGCCAGGCTTCCTATGCGTTATACACAGAGTTTGGGCGCAGGCTGCCTGTTTTTGATGGACGCTGCCCTCCCTCCACGATGCCAGAAGTTTTTCCACAGCCTTGGAGAGGGGCTTTGACTGAGGGCTGGGGGCCCCGGGCTCCGTTTCCTTCACATTCCAGCTGACCCGGATCCCTCTGTGGCCACAGGGCCCTGCTCCCCTCACCCTGTCCTCTGGGTGACATCAGAGCAGACCTCCGTGTGGCTAGCGTGGGGTTGGGAGAACTTTACAAACATTAGGACCTAACACTGTCTCATCGCTGAAATAAGAGGCCATAGCAGCGAAAAGCAGCGTGGGCACTGGCTGAGGCTTCTCCCAGCCCATGGGTGGCAGCATGCTAGCCCGCCTGCCACCATCTCAAAGCCATCCCCCCCCCCCCCCCGCCCCCAGCCATCGTGAGCATCCCAGCAGCACCGCCATTGTCTCGACCAGCCAGCTCCTTGTTCGTACACCTGGGGATTTCTTTTGATTTCGAGAACAGCCTTAATCATTTCAGTTTGATTTACATGTATACCTCATAAGCATTTTTCTTTTTTTGTCTCCTTCTCCCCCTTCTCTCTTTTTCTTTGCTCACCTCCTTGCCTCTCCCCTCCACCACCTCCTGTGACTGATGGTTTGGTTTCCTCTCTGCTCTGCCCCTGCTCAGCACAGGGAGAATGTTGACTCAGAAGCAATAGGGGGCAGCAGGCCACCAAGAGCACAACCCCAGGGCGAGGTCTAGGGAGGCCCCTCAGCCCGCCTCTGTTTACTGTGCAATCCAGTCCTTCTTAAGCCATCACCAGTGGGCATGCTCAGAGCAGAGGGGCCAGGGCTCCTGCCAGCCGAGGGCCGGGCCCAGAGCCCTGTGCTGGGGGGTATGGCACCATCCACCCACCTGGCGGACTGGGTGGCATTCCTCCCCAAGGCCCTTACCCTGGGGGCCTCCCTTCCTCTTGGGCACCCCCACCAGTCTCATCTCTAACGTTCTATGCAATGAAATATAAACCCTCAAAGACAACTGTTAATATTTAATAAATTCCATGTTATGTATAAGGAGTCAATTGCAAACGTGCAATTGAGAAACTGGATAGATATGCTCATATCAACCCGCCCCCGCCCCCTGCTCCCACCGTGTGTGTGAAATTCTCAGTCTGTGGCATGTTTGACCTGTGGCAGGACGTGCTGCTGCCAGGTGAGTCACCGCCTGTCCTGCAGTGAGGCATGCACAGCTCACAGCCTTTTTGCACGATTTCATCCATTTTAAATGCTCGACCCTCTTGCTTGGGAGTTCTTTTTGCCTCAGAACTTCTCCTCCTGGAGTGCTTCTAGCTGACTTCTGCACAAGCTAGTGAGGACCTGCTGGAATTGTTGCCTGAGCGTGCCAGGCTGTGGCGTAGGCAGTGCAGGGCTTCGCATGCCCTGCGGGCTTCTCGGACCAGGATGGCAGGTGAAAAGAAGCCTCTGGAGTAGACACGCTGGTGGGGCCCACACAGGAGTGTGTGGGTGAACATTCTGAAGGTTTGCTATAGGATTTCCATCTGTAAATTGCTCCCCCTCTCATCCCATCCCTGAGCCAGGCGTGTCTGGCCACCCCGTGCAGTGGGACATGGCTCAGGCACAGAGCTGGCCTGTGTCTCTGGCCAGAGACACAGGCCAAGGGCAGGGTCTGGCTATGTCCTAGGGACCCCAGCTCCTGACTACACCTGCTCCTTGCCTCTCCTTTGTAGCTGGGCGGCTCCAAGGTCTGTGAGCCAAGAGATAGAGGCTGGGGCGCAGGGTGCTCAGGTGCTCAGGAAGAGCTGGACCTCTGGCCCTTGTGGTGAGGACAGCTGACAAAGTCATCTTGGACCAGAGCAGGTGTTCCCATAGACAGTAGCTTCAAGCTGAGTTTCTTGGGAAGCTTGTCAATGGCAGAATTCACAGAAGGTTGTGTTGTGACCCTTTTTCCATCTGTCCCCAGGACCTAACCTCCCTGCCCACCCTCATCCCTGAAGCCCAGGTATCCCACCGCCCCTCAGCTTCTCTCTGACTAAGTCGGCAATGCGGCAGGCAGTGACCACCCGACCCCCCGAGGCCTGGCCTTCCTCCAGTGTGCTCTGGTTTGCACCACGCATTTCTCAGGGGTCCACATTTCTCATGCTTTCCAGTACGGTCTACACAGCCCTTCAGAGGGGGATCCTGGCCCACCTCTGGCAGCTGTGGATGGGACAGGAGGCTGTCGACCTCTTTTTGGGCCTGCGACCCTGGTCCTCCTGGATTTGGGCTTCACCCGTCCCCCAGGACACCTGCCTCATCCCAGAGATCAGGCCTGGGCTGTTAAGAGCCCGTCTGAGCAAGGGCTAAGGGAGGCCACTCTCCGTCACCTCTGACTACCCAGGGCCAGGTCTGTGCGGGGATGTGCCCGGTGGCTGGATACAGTGGGGACCAAGGCAGTAATCCTTACCATGAAAGGCCAGGGGATGGGCCCAGGAACAGGGAGCAGGCAGGGAGATGGCAGCAGGTCCGCCTCCATCAGGCCCAGTCTCAGGCTCTAAAACGTTGACTTTTTCTCAAATTTCCTTTCGGACCAAGCCCTCTGAGTTTGAACTTTCTGACATCTGCCACTCCCCACTCCCCAAGCTACCCACAGGACACCTCTGTACCCGTCACCCCGTGTGAAGGCGGCTGGAGCAGGCCTCTCTGGGCCACAGGTGTCCTGACCTTTGTGTAGATGCAGCCGTGGCTCTGGGGGACACTGCAGCCAGAGGCTGAGAGACCAGCATTGGGTGCCTCGGGCGGTGGGGAGCATCGGGCACATCTCCAAATGAGCAAAGGGTCTCTGGGATGCAGTCCAGGCCTTCTCCACACCTGCCTCCTCAGTGTCATGAGCAAGGGCACTGTCTCTGCTCACTCCAGGGCCCAATGCATTCACTTTGCAGCGACACCCCCCCACACACACACACACACTTAGTCCTTAGGAAGAGAATGGGGTCTCGAGGCCCATGATGAGAGGGCAGCAGTGGTAGTAACTATGGCCTGTCTTCTGGAGCCTGTGGGGGCATTTTCCAGGCAGATACTTTGCCATGGCAGCATGGTCCTGGCCTACTGGCCCTTCCCCTGCCCTCCTACCACCCTCCCCCCATTCTGTAAATACTTGTCATCGTGGACTCCGACAGGGTCAGAGGGACAGGCCTGACCAACCTAAACTCCTCAGAGATATCATCTCTGTCTCCCTGGGTACCCATGTGCACTGGGGTGGCGCTGGAGAGCCATGGAAATCGTGAGATACTGTGTGTGTATGCATGTGAACAAGCGTGTGAATGTGTATGTGTGTGCGTGTCTGCCTCATTCAGCCTCTGGGATCACATCAGCTCCTGCTCTCCAAGCGCAGTGCCCTGGAGAGTGGTGGCTGCCCAACGCCTTTCCTCTGCTAGCTTCCATGTCTTGTTTTTGCTTTCTCCTCCCTTCCTCCCTCCCTTTCTTTCCTTCTCTCCTTTATTTGAGGGGGGAAGAGTGCTGTACAAAGTCAAACAAACAAGTTTACAGTTGTAAGTGCAATGACCCGAGTCCTCCACATGACCTTGTGAATTGTGTGCCGTCCTCCTGTGCTCTGTGAGAACTCGTGGTACTTCGGTGTCCCTCCCCCTGTATTGTGACAAGGTAATTCTGTGGTATCAGAATAAAAGGACTTGATATAAACAACTTACAGACTGTCTCTGGGATGGTTTCTGCAGTGGGAAGGCTTAGCCCGAGGAACAAAGCCCCAAACGTGGGATAATCCTGTCTGTTCACAGTTAAAGGGAAAGGGAAAGGGCCAAGTTGTAGACATGCTGGCGAGGCCATGGCTTTGTCTACACCAAGCCTGCCAAAAACAACGGGCCCTCCACAAAGACGTCGGTGGCAGGTCCCAAGTTTGGACCTGGAGGGAGCAGCTAGGTCACTGCGCAGCTGTTGCTGGACTGTGCATCCGAGGCCTGTGCGTCCAGGGGCACAGCTTTCTGGAACCTGGTTCCTGGTGAGCCAGGTGAGCAGGTGCTGCCCCCTGGTGCTGCCCACAAGCGCTACACCTGTCTGCCTTGATGTGTCTCCTTCAATCCCTCAACTCTTGGAGGCTGCCAGACCTTAGTCCTTCCCGAAAAGGATGGGAGAACCTCCTTACCAAAGTAGCCCAGAGCTGCTAGAAGATTTTTAAAATGCAGATAAAGAAAAGAGTATCAGCCTCACCTCTGACCTTCCTCCAGAGTTAATACCTTGATGTAGGTCCTTCTTATCTTTTTCATTTTAAACAGAAGCCAGAAGGTGCAGTACCTTCTGTTTTCTAGACTCCTGTTTATTTCTACATGTTCATCCCAGGTAATTAGGTGTTTATCCTCCAATGCCCGGCTTCCAGACAGCTGCATGATGAGTTTATAGCCAGTCTACTATACATACCCTGAAGACCGGGCACCATGGTCCTGGTTTTCCTTAATATAATATACAACGCTGTGATGAACATCTTAGTTTCCAACCTTTCCACTCAGATTGGTGGCTGTGGTCACCCTTTCTGCTCTCAGTTCTGGCCTTGACAGGCCTGTACATACTCAGTGCCCACAAATGCAAGCGGCCTCAGAAAGTGGGAACTGTTTTTACTTAACTAGTCCGATGTGGTTGATGGCGAAGGGGAAGCTGCAGGCCAGGCAAGTGGGGATCTCAGTCAGAGGCAAGGCAGAGTGCAGGGAGCCAGGTCTCTGAGGTGTGGAAGACCAGCCAGGCTCAAGGTATATGGAGTAGGGGACATCCCTATAGCCTGACTGGTGCCTAGTCTCTCCTGCCCTTCCCTGCCATCATAGCCCATCCAGTTCTGTGCCACTGTGCTGAGGGAGTCGGCCTGCCTGCCCAGGTTCTCCTGTCCACAGGAAGCTCTTTGATTCTAGGTGGAGCCTGACCCCCGTCAGGCCCTCTGCACCCAAGAGCTTTGGACGAGGCCTGGGGGGGGGGGGGCAGGCAGAAACCCACTGGCTTACGATCCCCAGCAAGGTGCCACTGAACAGGGCAGTTGAGGGCTGCAGGGACAGATAGCTCTTGGGGTAGGCCTGGTGGCCGATAAGCCCAGGCGACACCCTGAGAGCTCAGCATCCGCCCTTCTTTGCCCGGCAACCCAGGGCTCTGCGCGCTCCTCTCCCCATCTACCTCGGAGCCCCTCCAGGGCAGGGACTGGCACCTGCTGGTGAATGTTTGCCTCGTAATGGACAAGAAGGGAGCCAACGGTCAGTCCCAGGGCTGCGGATGATGCCTGTTGGGGCGAGCTTCGGCTCCAACCCCGTCTCTCCGGGCCACGCCCTCATCTCCGTTTCCTCTATCCGACCCTCACTGGGCTCTGCCCCCGCCCCGCCCCTATCTTCAAAGATCCATTGATCTGCGTCCCTCCCAGGCCTCGTCCTTCTTAGGGTCCACCCCCGTCCGACCTAGCTTCTTTCACCTCACCGGCTATTCCCGACTCGGGCCTCGCCTCCTCCCCATGCGGGCCATGTCGTCGGTCACACGCCTCGCCCAGCCTAGAGACTGATCCTGTATTCCGTTTCCTAGAGCTAGCTTCTCTCCTCGGACACTCTATTCCCTCCTCTCCCAGCACCAGGCCTGGGACTTGGCCTCTGGCCGCCTCCCCTCGAAGCCCCTGCCCCCACGCCTCCAGGACTCCCGGGTCCAAAGCTCAGATCGCTCTCTCACAGGCCCCACCTCCTCACCCTCGAGGTCCCGCCCCTCTCCCTAGGGTCCTCGCTCATTCGTCGAAGCTCCCGCCCCTCCCGCGGCGCGGCGGTGGCAGACGCAGGGCGGGGGGTGGGTCGCTCCTGGCTCCGCCCCCCGCAGCCTCACTTCCGGGCGCCAGCAGGCACCGCCCTACCCCGGCGGCCGAGAGGTACCATGGAGCGCCAGGTGAGGGCTCGGCCCGCGGTGCCCGTGGTCCTTGCAGCCCGGGCCGGGCCTGACCCTGGTGTGTCCCCTGCGCAGGTGCTGCTGAACGAGCCCGAGGAGGCGGCGGCGCTGTACCGGGGCCTTAGCCGCCAGCCCACGCTGAGCGCCGCCTGCCTGGGCCCGGATATCCTCACGCAGTACGGGGGCCGCTACCGGACGGTGCACACCGGTGTGTGTATGGAGGGGAATCGAGTGGTGGGCCCATTCCGGAGCCGTGCACTCGCGTGGAGAGGAAGGAGATGTGGAGGGGCTTGCTGCTTGGCAGTGCACACGAGTGTGTGGAGGAAGACGGGGCTTGGAGAAAGTGGGTGTGGGAGGGTGCACCCCTCAGAGGACCCTACATACGGGTGTATGGGGGACGCTGCTCGGTGTGTTGTGGCATGGTGTCCTTGAGTGCATGAGTTGAGGGTGTGGGAGTAGAATTCAGACCGGGATACACGGTGTGGGCCTTATAGTCTCACCCCTCACCATATCCCATACACGTGCCTGGCTTCCCTCAAGTTCTAGGATGGGGGTGGATGCTGGGAGCAGACTAGTGGTTTCTCTCTGACATGCCATCACCTCAGGCCTAGACTTGAGTTGTGGCCAAGTGTTGTCCATCCTGCTCCCAGAACATCAAGACAGACTGGGGACGTGGGCTGGGCCTTCCTCTTGAGGGGCTGAGAGGAGCCTGTGCTGGGACTGGTCAACTCAAATTAAGTCTCATGCCTCTCCTCACAGAGTGGACCCAGAGGGACCTGGAACGCATGGAGAACATTCGATTCTGCCGCCAGTACCTGGTGTTCCACGATGGGGACTCAGTGGTGTTCTCAGGGCCCGCGGGCAACAGTGTGGAGACCCGGGGGGAGTAAGTTTGAGGGAAGAAGCTTGTGGGCAAGGCCACAGCCATCTGCAAGCCTTTTATGAAGGCCTGCCATGTGTCTTGGTGCAGGTAGGGCCCTGAAGGGAGGCCAGGAGCCAGGTTCTTGCCTCTTGGGAGCTCAGGTGGTCTTCTATTGACATGGCCTGATAAGCACTGGAGGCTTTGTCCAAACTTGGGCCTGGATTAGAGCCCATGGGGCTTCAGGGAGGCTGGGGAGAGTAGAGCCTCTGCCCCAGGTAGGAGAGGCAAGGCCAACTGCCATAGTGGAGCTACAAGGGCTGCAGGGGCAGATGTGGGAGCAGTCTCAAGAATCTTGTCTAGGAGGTTGTGGCCAGGAAGGGGTAGGATGGGACTGTGTGGGTGGTGACCCTGACCTGCTACCCCATGTCCTCCTCAGGCTGCTGAGCAGAGACTCTCCTTCAGGCGCCATGAAAGCCGTGCTGCGCAAAGCTGGAGGCACGAGCCCTGGGGAGGAGAAGCAGTTCCTGGAGGTGAGACTGCATGGGACCAGGTGGTGGGCGACTGGGGGCTCAGTCCCACAGATGAGGCTCTGTTGGGGGGCAGGTAACCTGATGCCCAGATGTCCTCAGGTCTGGGAGAAGAACCGGAAGCTCAAGAGCTTCAACCTGTCGGTGCTGGAGAAACACGGGCTTGTGTATGAGGATGGTAGGCAGCTGGCTGGTGAGCAGACAGGGTGGACAGGAGGGGCAGCTGGAGCCCAGGGCTCCCCCTGATCAGCCTTCCTTACACCCAGACTGCTTTGGCTGCCTGTCCTGGTCGCACTCGGAGACACACTTGTTGTATGTCGCAGAGAAGAAGCGCCCGAAGGCTGAGTCCTTCTTTCAGACAAAAGCCTTGGACATCAGTGGCAGCGATGATGAGATGGCCAGGCCGAAGAAACCAGACCAGGCCATCAAGGTGCTCATGTTTACGGCCAGTCCATAAAGGCCCTTCTGGGCAGCCTAGGGCTCGTGTGCTCCCTGCCCACATCGTGCCTGTCAGAACTGGGGAGGCAAGACAGGCTGGACACTGAGTATCTTGTGTTCTTAGGGGGATCAGTTTGTGTTTTATGAAGACTGGGGAGAAAACATGGTTTCCAAAAGCACTCCTGTGCTCTGTGTGCTGGACGTCGAGAGTGGCAACATCTCTGTGCTTGAGGGGGTCCCTGAGAGTGTGTCCCCTGGACAGGTTAGCACTGACTCGGCCTGCCTCACTCCTGGAGTCTGGGAGCCCTGCTTGAGCTGTTGCCCCTTGCTCACACTTGCCCCGGGGTTTTGTCTACAGGCATTCTGGGCTCCTGGAGACACGGGCGTGGTGTTTGTAGGCTGGTGGCATGAGCCCTTCCGGCTGGGCATCCGCTTCTGCACCAATCGCAGGTGAGGAAGCAGGGCAAGGCAGGGGGCCTTGCAGCTCAGGCTGGCTCTGAAGCTGAGTGTCTCTCTGGTGGTTCCAGGTCAGCCCTATACTATGTGGACCTCACCGGGGGTCAGTGTGGTAAGTGCTGGTGCCCACCTGTGCTTTGCTGACATACACTGGCCCTGCCAGCCTGCGTGATGCTCACATTTTCCTCTGGTCTAGAGCTTCTCTCGGATGACTCTCTGGCTGTGTCTTCTCCCCGTCTGAGCCCAGACCAGTGTCGCATCGTCTACCTGCGGTACCCATCTCTGGTCCCCCATCATCAGTGTAGCCAGCTGTGTCTGGTGAGCTGGAGGAGGGTGGGCGTCGTCAGCACAAGGAAGGGATGGTGGATGAGAGATGAAGGGTCCGCTTCGTCTCCCCATGGGCCCCTCAGTGGACCTCCTGTCCTGGGTGCAGTGATGGTGTGAGTTCTGCCTGTTTTCCCAGGGCAGGACCTGGAGGCTGAGAGTGCTGGTGTGGGGGGCTTTGCACCGTCAGGACCCACCGCCTTAGAGCATTCTCTGTCTTCAAGAATGCTCCTCCCTTTGCTTCTCATCTGCCCATGGTCAGGCTGTACAAGGGGCTGGGATACAGCCGGCAGTTAGAGAGTATTAGTCCTTGCCCAAGAAGAGCTCCTTGGGAAAGTCATAGGCCCCTTCGGACATCTATCCAGGTCACCGGGAAGGAAATACATCAGGCTTGCCTCAGGTCCTCCCCTCCCCTGAGGCTCCCTAGGGCTGTCAGAGAAGAGGATGGGTAAAGAGTTCTGTGCCCTCAGCACACTGCCCGTCCCCCAGTGGGCCTGACCACTGTGTTCTCTTGCAGTATGACTGGTATACCAAGGTCACCTCAGTGGTGGTGGATGTCGTGCCTCGGCAGCTAGGAGGTAAGGGGTGTGTCTCTCGTTGGGTGCAGTGGAGCCTGCAGTTCTGTTTTCCTGCCATCTGTTAGCCCCATGCTGGGTTCTGTCTGAGTGTCCCTCCCTGCTGGGCCAGCTTCAGGCCCAGCCTGAACAGGGAGTGGGGCCGTCACCATGGGACAGTTCTGAGAGAAGGAAGTCAGCTGGACCACAGCTGAGATCAGAGTGGCCCAAGCTGGCAGGGGATTTAGATGGTTTCATCCCCATGTTTCCAGTGGCCAGTTAAAGGCTCTGTTCCAAGGGGTCTCAGAAAGCACACAGGGTTGGAATGTCCTGCTTGAAAGGCTCCAAGCTCAAGGGTGCTGCATTGTCCCACTCCCAGACCCCACCGTAGTGTTTGTCCCATCCAAGCCTTTGAGTCAGTGGGATCTCTGGGTGGGTGGCTCTTGGCTGAGAAGTTCTGGTCAGAGTCTCAGGTGCTCACCACTTTGTTTGGGATCCTGGACCATCCCAAGGACATGAGGTCTCTTTTTTCAGGCCACCTGGTCAGCTCCAGGGGTCCTGTAGAAAAGTCATGGCCTGTTTATCTCTTTGGGTTGTGGGGATGCAGTGGTGGGGAATCTGGTCTGAATCCCAGCTGTTCCTTATTAGCTGTGTGTCCTTGGATGGCGGCCTCGCCTCCTTGAGCTTCCATTTATTATCTGTGGGAGGTGGTAGCCCTTGTTTTCTTTATAGCATTGTAGTGAGGGTTAAATGAGTGGGATCGATTCAGCCCCCTCTGCCAGGCACTCTGCTGAGCACCATAATGGACAGACAGACAGGGGTCATCTTGGTTCCAGTGCTAGGTGCCTACCAGGGGCCCAGCGAGAGCAGCTCATAGGAGAGCCGGTGCATTTCTTCCGAGCAGCTATGGTTTCTCTCAGAAGCCCTTGAGCTCTGCCTCTCCCGGGCCCTCAGAGGCCTCCGGCCCCGGGCCCCTCTCTAGGCAGCTGCCCATCACCTAGGGCACCCCCATGTGTAGGACTGCCGTTCTGTCACAGTTGGAGGGGCCCTGGGTGGGGAGTTCCCCAGCAGCCCAGCCTGCCTCATAGGCTTGACCTCCCACACCTCCACCGCTGGACATGGCCTCAGCCCTCCCATCTTTGCAGAGAACTTCTCTGGGATCTACTGCAGCCTGCTGCCTTTGGGATGCTGGTCAGCTGACAGCCAGAGAGTGGTTTTTGACTCAGCTCAGCGAAGCCGGCAGGTAAGGGGCCCTCTGTTGAGAGACAGCCCCTCTGACCAGCCTCCAGGGGCCCTGGGCCTGGGGCAGAGCATATGCATACTGCTGGGTGGAATGCCCAGGCCAAAGGTCTTAGGAGCCCCTTCAGGCCCTGCCTACCCTGGTGCCCCACAGCAGAGCCCTTGGCCTTTCTGAGGCAGAGGTGCAGTTCCCCTTCCCCCAGGCATTTCCAGCTGGGGGGCCAGGGGGCTGCCATTAGGTGGGCCCCCGAACACTATACCGATGGAGATAGGACAGAGGCTTTCTCCTAGGGATTGGGTAGGGACACCCACAGTGCGCCAGGCTTCTTTTTGTTTGAGTGTGAGATCATTTGTTCCTCACGCTAGCTCAGGGGCTCAGAGGCATTCCTTTCCTCGCCCAAGGTCCCTCTGCAAGTGGCGATGGGGCTGGGATTTGAGTCCAGGCTTCCAGACCACTACCCATGGCAACTGAGGAGCCGTTGCCATGGTTGCTTACAGCCCTGGCCTGGCCCTGGGGTCCCTATGAGGGTAGAGAGGAGGTGGGGGGAGGGGCCCAGAGGGCTGGGGGTTGTGGTGCTACACGTGGCCTCCCCTCTGCTTCAGGACCTGTTCGTTGTGGACACCCAGATGGGCAGCGTGAGCTCCCTGACAGCTGGTGAGCGGGGCTGGGGTGCAGGCCGGCCAGGCCAGGGGCGGGACGGGAGCTCCGGTGCATGGGCCAGCACTGGCACCCTTGGCCACTCTGCACCACTGTCCTGCAGCCTTCACTGCGTCTCGCAAGGACCCTGACCATGCAGGACCTTCCCAGCCAACAGACTGCCTCCCCTGCTCCACTCTGCTCTGCACATCCTGGCCCTGCTTCTCAAACCTACAAAATTCTCTCTTGCCAAGATCTGCCAGAGTCATCCTTCCCCGACCTCCCAAACCTCAGGCGGAGGCAACTCTGCTGTCCCAGGGCCCATGAGAAACCCTGTGTTGGCTCCCTCATCTTCCTCTTATCTGGGCCTGTGATTCTGCCCCTAAAATGTCTTTTGAGTCCTCTACCTGCCCTGACTGTAGTCCTTCCTCCACAAGATTCCAAAGTATTGTGCGAAACTGTACCTTGTCATATGGGCTCTGCTAGAGAATCTCCTTGGACCCCAAGCCCAGAATCAGCACCACTCCAACCCCCTAGGCCTAGTTGCCACCCCTGCAGACTGCAGTCATGAAGCCGTGGGTGGACGTGCCATGGGCGTCTGCTGTGGCCCCGGGTTTGGCAGTCCCTGGGCTTAGTTTGCATCTGCTGGATGAACAAGGGACTAAGGAGGCTCACCCAGGGCTGCGTGCAGTGGGGTGTTTGTGACAGTCTTTTTGTGGGTGTTCTTTTGCTTCTCGGGGTGAAAGGGGCACCCTGGCATAGAGCCGCCGGCCTGGGACTCTGGCCGTGCAGGGAGTTGGTGGGAAAGGTGGTGGCATCTGCCTTCTCCAGGGGGGTCAGGTGGAAGCTGGAAGCTGCTCACAATTGACCAGGACCTCATGGTGGCACAGTTCTCCACGCCCAACCTGCCCCCAAGCCTGGTGAGTGTTGCTGGGCCCCAGGCCAGGAGGTGAGGGTTCTGTGCAGCCTGAGCTCCCCAGGTCAGGGAGCTGGCCTGAGTCTGACTGGGGTTGGTCATTGTGTGGGAGGCCAAGACATGGGCCCAGCCCAGCGTGGTCCACAAGGGTCTGGCGCCCATGGAGAGGAACCACCAGGTGTAGTCTGCTCTATAAAGAATAGGGTGCCTGGGAAAGTGCCTGGTCCTCTGGTGGAATGGAGCACAAGGAGACAGCAGAGCCTAAAAGCTCAGGAGGAAAGGGTGCGTGCTTTTGTGCATCTCTGCATATACCAGCTCACAACAGGAGTCTATGATGTACCTTGTGGAGGTGGGTAAAAGGCCCAGCATAGTGCGAGCTGCCCATCTCCCACCCTGGCAGAGGTGGAAGGGCAGGGAGGCAGCCAGGCCACCTATGACACACTCTTTCCCCTTGGCAGAAAGTTGGGTTCCTGCCTCCTGCAGGGAAGGAACAAGAAGTATTGTGGGTGTCCCTGGAGGAGGCCGAGCCTATTCCCGAAATTTCCTGGGCCATCCGGGTACTGCAGCCACCCCCAGAGCAAGAGAACTTGCAGTATGGTGAGCTGGGCCAGGGCAGAGGGACACCTCCCAAGTTCCCCAGCACACAGCATCTGTGGTCACCTTCCCTGCATCCGGGGGGTTCTCTGTTCCGCTTGTGCATGCTCCTGGGGAGTAGTGTCTGGGTATGTGGGCGCCTACTCTGGGTATCAGGGCTGGGCATCACCAAGCCAAATGCTCTGTGGTAGGGAAACCAAGGCCCAAAGACACCGCCTTATTTGAGGCCTCTGACCACACCTCATCTGGGATGCTGTCCTGACAGAGTGGGGCTCCCTAACTAGGGCAGGAGTATGAGCCTCCTGGGGTCCAGGTGTCTCGGACCAGATCTTTCAGCGGTCAGCCCCAGACCTGCAGCTATGGCTCAGGCCTTGGCTGGGGAAGCCCCTGGGCAGCGGCTCTGGCTCTGCTGACTCCTGCCTTCTCCCTGCAGCTGGCCTTGACTTTGAAGCAATCCTTCTGCAGCCCAGCGACCCTCCAGATAAGACCCAAGTGCCCATGGTGGTCATGCCCCACGGTAGGCATCTGGTCTAAGAGCTGCTGCCCTCCCACTGCCCGTCCTGGCCGGCTCTTTCACTCTCTGCTCCATGTCTGCAGGGGGACCCCATTCATCCTTTGTCACTGCCTGGATGCTGTTCCCAGCCATGCTTTGCAAGATGGGTTTTGCAGTACTCTTGGGTGAGTGAGCAGGGCCCTGCAGCAGTGGTAGGGCTGTGGAGGGGGATGGGGTGGACAGGCAGCACAGGTACCACCCTAGTCTCCAGGCCTGTCTGCAGCCTGGACCTGGCAACCATTACCAGGGACTTCCATGGAAAGGGTGCTGTGGTCACTGGGCAACAGCCTCAAATCTCTTGGCCCCTGCGCCTCGACAGTCTGTGGAGCAGCCAGCCCCAAGGCCCACTTCACAGAGGGGTGAAAGCGCGACCAGGGGCCTGGGAATGTCGCTGACCCCCCTGTCTGGTTCCTCCCTGGCCTCCAGTGAACTATCGTGGCTCCACGGGTTTTGGCCAGGACAGCATCCTCTCCCTTCCCGGCAATGTGGGCCAGCAGGATGTGAAGGACGTCCAGGTAGCAGGGGCCGGGGCTTCTGGACAGGCTGGAGGGTCACTTGTTGGGGTGTGTTCCGTTCGGGCGGGCAGCTGGCTGCAGCACACTCTGCCCCACCCTGTAGTTTGCAGTAGAGCGGGTGCTCCAGGAGGAACACTTCGACGCTGACCGAGTGGCTCTTATGGGTGGTTCCCACGGTGGCTTTCTCTCCTGCCACCTGATTGGTCAGTACCCTGAGACCTATGGTGCCTGTGTGGCGAGGAACCCTGTGATCAACATCGCCTCCATGATGGGCTCCACTGACATCCCTGACTGGTGGGTGTGCTCCGCAGGCCCCTGCCCTTCTCTGTGTCACCTCATCCCCGACACGGAGCCCCCGCGGGCTCCAGGGCTCCTGGGACTGCTTCAGTGCGGTCTCTTGCAGGTGCGTGGTGGAGGCTGGTTTCCCCTATAGCAGCGACTGCCTGCCAGACCTCAGCGTGTGGGCCGAGATGCTGGACAAGTCACCCATCAAGTACACCCCTCAGGTAGGCAGCCGTCCCCCTGCCCGGTACGCTGCCAGTCTCTCCAGAGCCCCGGGGCCCTGCTCACCACCACTCCCCACACCCCCAGGTGAAGACCCCGCTGCTCCTGATGCTGGGCCAGGAGGACCGGCGCGTGCCCTTCAAGCAGGGCATGGAGTATTACCGTGCCCTCAAGGCCCGGCACGTGCCTGTCCGGTGAGTGCGGCAGGCCGGCCCTGGCAGCTGGTGGGCAGGTGAGCAGGGGAGAACCGCCACCCTTAAACGTGGCTGCACAACCACTGCAGGCTCCTGCTCTATCCCAAAAGCACGCACGCGCTTTCAGAAGTGGAGGTGGAGTCGGACAGCTTCATGAACGCTGTGCTCTGGCTGCGCACGCACTTGAGCAGCTGAAGCCCCGCCTCCCTGCAGGAGCCGCGCTTGGCTCTTGGAGAACCCCGGGGTCTGGCGGACCAGCGAGGGGATTCCTGGGCTCTGGGCTTCATGGATGGGTGAGCCGAGGAATGTAGGCTATACGGTCATAATAAACAGGACACAGAGTCTGGTTCCTGCTGGTACTTTGTACCCATCCATCCCTAACCCCAGCCTCACTGTTGGGGTTCAGAGTACTGTAGGCCCTGGGTGTGGTAGCCTTAAGGACCTCACCTACCTCCAGCGTGACGGGGAGGGGACAGTGAGAGGCTCAGCTGCTGCCTGTCAGGGCCAACTGGGATCTCACCAGGCTGGCTCCCTCTGCTGCAGGCTCTTCTGCTAGAAACTGCCCTACACCACCCTTCTCTTACCAGCAGTTTAACTAGGGAACTAGTGAGGCCCTGCCCTTCCACCCCGCCTACAGGCTAAGGTAGTCCTCGAGTGAGGTCTCCCAGCCCAGCTCTGCTGGGCTTGAGCCACTCAGGCCCTAGCAAGGGCGTACACCAACTGATTTCCCAGCAGAGGCTAAGAAGCACCCTGCAGAGGTGTGAAGAGGAGAGGCAGCTTTATGTCTGACAGGAAACTCTGTCCTCTCCCAAGTACATGGGATCGAAGTTGGGCCTAGCCCAGCCGCATGACCTTGTGAATCCAGTCCGTAAACACAGAGACGCGCATGAAGATGGCTGGCCAGCGGGGCCGGGCGCACACTCGGTTGGGGATTATAATTCCCTCCAGGACCCAGCAGTCATGGGTAAAGCAGGCAAGTGGGCCCCCGTAGTCACCCTGGTAGATGGAAGAACTGGTAAGGGGGCCCTGGGCCAAGGCAGACACTAGCTTCCTTGGGGATAAAGTAGTACATTTTCAGGTTCCCGGACCCTCCCTGAGCTGGGAATGGGTGCCCCAGCACTGACCTCACAGGCACCCACAGGGGCCAAGAGTCCCTCAGTGCACATCTCATTCTCCCGTACGCGTCCGCGGTGCTTGACGTTACACTCCTGGTTCGAGATGACGTTCAGCGAGGCCACATTTAGGACTTTGTTGTTCCCTGTACCTATGGTGATAAGAATGGGAAGGAGGAGAGGGCCTCTGGGTAGGATCTGAGGCTAGGCCTCCTGGCCTGGGGTAGTCCATGCCCCTGCACGGTGTTCTTTCTTACCTTTGGTCTCACCCCAGCCTGCGATCTCACACTTGGTGCCTGGAGGCACCACATACCGCTCAGGGGGCAGGCAGATCAGGGCCACTCGCTGGTTCAGGGTCACAGGTCTTTAATGGGAATGAGGGTGCTCAGCATGTAAGCCCACAAGGCTCAGCCCCACCTCACACCTCTTGACTTGTCACACACCTCTCCAGCTTGAGCAGAACAAGCTGGGAGCCTGAGGGCCCGCACACCATCTTGGCCACGGGGACCTGCTGCAGGCCTGGCTCCCCCGGCTGTGGGTTCTGGAACAGGGTGCCCAACCACACCTCATAGCCCATGAGAGGCACATGGCTGGGGGAGAAGCTCTGCTAGATCAGTCGTGACTCATAGTCTGCTGCCCCAAGGCTCACCTGGGAAAGGTAGCTAAGGGGAAGATGAAGGCAGGGGGTGGGGCTGGGTCCCCAAACCCAAGGCTCACCAGGAGGAGAAGCACTGCCGGGCGGTCAGTACCCACTGCTCCTTCACTAGGGAACCCCCACAGAAATGCTGGCCCTGCCTGAAGGAGTAGAGGTTAGGAGAGAACAGTGAGTTCTGGGACACAGGCTGGACTTGCGATCTCTTGGCTAAGACCCCCGAGGCCAGGGACAGGTTCCCACTCCCCAGGTATAAGTGCAGAGGATATAAGGATATGCCCTCGGCTCCTCTCTTGGGGAGAGGCAGTTGTGCCTCACCGATTACGCAAGCTGACTGTCCAGGGCGAGTTCCCAGGCTGGCCCCCCACCACACGCAGCCTGGAGCGCTGCTGGTCCAGGCGGGTCACCCTCTTGCCACACTTCTCAAACACCACCTGGTCTGGGGCATAGAATGGGCCTCGGGAAACCGACTGGATGGAGGCCCCTAAGAGGCCCCAACCCAGGCCTGGCCCAAGTGCATACCTGGGGGCTCCAGGATGGACGGTGGTTGGTCATCATCTGAAAAACCAAGTTCACCTGCGTTGAGGGAGCCAGCCCTCTAATGTGGAGGCTGGGGGCGGGCCCCGAGGGAGTGTCGCGCTTACCGCAGCGCCGCAGTGCACAGTAGTCGAACGGAGTCCCCGGGTCCGTAGTGTAGCACCAGGGCCCGTGGCTATCCCTATCCGGGTTCCGGCAAAAGTTCTCCTCCAGATGCGCGTGGGGGGCGGAGGTGGGTGTGAACCTGGGCGGGAGAGGACGCAAAGTCCTAGCAGGGTAATCCCAAACCCCTGCCGGGCTCCAGTTAGAGAGGTGACGGCGTGCCGCCTTAGCGGAGCCTGTGGCCTTGGTCCGGGAGGGGCTGGGCGCGCGGACCGACTCACTGCGGCTTGTGCGGCATCTCCGCAGACCAGTGCTGGCACGGGACGCCCTTGCGGGTCCTGCTGACCGAGCCGCGGTACCGCTCCCCCACGCCATTGTAGCAGTCTGCGGCGGGCGGGGGCGGCCGTCAGCCGGTTCTCGTCCCAGCCCTCCGGCTCCAAGCTCCCAGTCCCAGCTTGGGCCTTACCTTCGGGCCGCACGTCGTCGGCGCAGCGCGGGATCTGGTAGCAGAAGGCCACGCGCATGCCAGGCCGCGACGTAAAGCACCAAGGCGCCTCGGAGCCGTCGGGGTTCCGGCAGAAATTCTCCCGAAGATCCCTGGGCGGGCGCTCCTCTCAGTTCTTGGTGGGGCGCAGCCCACCGGCCGGCCAGCCTCCGGCTGGAGCCCCGCCCCCGGCTGGAGTCCGCCCCCCTGCGCTCCCCCCACCTTCAATCAAGCTCCGCCCCGGGACCCCACTCCTGAGGTTCCAGCTGCAAAGGTATGCCCCCCAGCGGCGGCCCGCCAGCTCACTTGCAAGCGTATTTCTCCGGCGCAAAACGATGCTGATGAGGCTTCTGCGCGTCCCACCGCTGGCAGGGCACGCCCGCGGCGGTGGTGTTGGCCTTGCCCCGGTAGCCCTCGCCCTTCCCGCGGAAGCAATTGAGCGTCGTGGCCTCGTGGCGCGGCTGTGCCTCGGACCCTTGGATGGACGGGTCGGAGCCCGAGTGGGAGCTGAGACCGCGGCCGGGGCGGAGGCCAAGTACAACGCCCGCGGGCCCACCGCCGGGTCACGCCCAGTCCCTCCTCTCTCCGCAGGCAGGCCACGCCCCTCACGTTTCCCAGGTGCCCTCCCAGGCCCCGCCCTCGGGCCCTACCGCAGCGGGGGAGGTCGCAGAACTCTCGTTCCACCTGCGGGTCGGTGGTGTAGCACCAGGGCCGCTCGGAGCCGTCAGGATTCCGGCAATAGTTGTCGTCCAGATCTTTGTCAAGGAACCTGGGGGCGGTAGTGGGGCGCGAACAAGACCCTGGGACTCGGGCCTAGGGTGGCCCCTGCCGTATTCCCGGGTCCCGCCCCTGGAGTCCTGGGCCCTCCCCTAGTCCGGCCCCCGCGATGCCGCGCCCGCCCACACGTACTTGCCCGGCTCAAAGGGGTGCGCGTGCGGACGCTGCAAGTCCCAGCGCTGACACTCGCGTCCGGACTCTGTGCGGTCCACTGCGCCGCGATAATCCTCGCCATTGCACCAAACGCAAGCGGCTGGAAAGACAGGCCGGTGGGTTCGTGGACGGGCGTGGGCATGTTCCTCCAGTCTCGACCCAGAGCCGCTTACCCTCCCGGCAGGACTTGATGCCACAGCTCTGGAAGCGCACTGCAGGGTCTGTCGTGTAACACCAGGGACCTCCGGGGTCCCGGTCAGGGTTGCGGCAAAAGTTCTCCTCCAAGCCGTTCCGGAGTGTGGGCGTGTACCTGGGGGCAGAGAGCAGCAATTCAGTGCGTGCTGGGTGGGGGCAGGCGCCGGGCCGGGCAGGGACTGAGGGGAGGTGTCTGTCTTACTTGTGGTCATTGGGGAACCTATGGCTCCAGTGCTGGCAGGGTAGGCCGCCAGTGGTGATGGCCACTGTGCCCCGGTACTTGACCCCATTGTCCATGATGCAGGTCTGCACATAGTCTGGGAGGAAGAGACCCGTTGTCAACAAGGCCTGAGGCCTCAGCAGCCCTATCCCTGGTCCACCTTCTCCACAGCTACTTACCTTTCTTTTGGAAGAGGTCACAGCGCCCCGAACGTTTCAGCTGAGTATAGGGTGAGTATTGGGTCCATGGCAGCAGTTGGCAACCGTGGCTGCTCACATTGTAGTGGAAGGCCCTGGGAGGACGAGGCACAGGGTCGCCCAGGTTCACCTGCCACCCAGTCTTACCTAAGTCCTGTAGTCACTCACCTGCAGTCCAGTAGGGGCCCGCAACGCCCTGCACACTCCTCAGCATCTGCCACATCCTCTTGCCAAGGCCCGGGCCCCACTGCGTGTCGCAGGTGTTGCAGTTCCGTACCCCGGAGCACCTGAAAGTCATTCAAGGGCGAGCGCTGCCCTGCGGGGGTGGGCGTGCATGTCAGTGCATTTATGTCCGCACATCCACACTTCATGCAGGGGATCAAAGCTACAAGGCTTCTGGGATGGACCCTGTGGGCACGTTCAAGGGTCAGACCCCTGTACGGGGAGAAGCAGGCCCAGACATGGTAGTTATCACCAGTGGTCATGTTTACTAGGCAAGGCACTAGGCTCAGGTCTAAAACCTACAGTATAATGAGAGCAGTGGGTGATGGTGCTTGCCCTGTGGAGCTTATTTCATCTCAGCAACACTAAGGCTCAGAGCTGTCCTATTACCCAGGCAGAGGCCCAGCCCAGGCATTCTGACTCCAAGTCTGGGCTCCCATCAGCAGCAGGGCATACGCTAGGTTAGAGGGTTAGATTAGGCTCATGAGGGATAACTGCCTGATGTGCGCATGCATCTGTGCGGTTCCCACACTGCTTCAATGCTACAGCAGACATTCTAATTCTAATGCAGGCATTCTAATGCAGGCCTGAATAGGCAGTGTCCAGATGTATTCCTGGGGCTACCCAGCTCTGCACAAGAAGCCAAGAGCATTCATTGGCTCCATGCCCAGTAGGAAAGTGAGCTCCTGGCCTGAATAGCAGGGTAGGCCCAGGGATGACCCCTTCCTGAAGGCAAATGGGGATCAGGGTGGGGGGCACTCACCAGGGGCCCCTGAGCACTGCGTCAGAAGCAGCAGGAGTGGGAGCCACCCCATCCTCCTGGCTGGAGGTTGCACTGTGACCCACCACAGCCCTATCCGGGAAGTTGTGAAACCTGTCCCTACGGGATTGGGTGGCTCTGCCTCCACACCCCCACTCCAGGCCTGCTGGAGCCTGACCTGAGACCCAGTGGCCGGAATGGGGGTGGAGCCAGGCCTCAGGCCCCCTGGGTGAAATGCAAGGGCCCTTACTCTGGCACAGTTAGCCCCTGCCCTATGTAGTGGGCAGGTGTTCAGTGGGGACACTTGATGTGCCCTGGGGTGGGGTTGGAGACCCTCTGCAGCCTACATTACGTTGCTCTGAAGGGAAGAGTGGTGTGGGCATGATTGGTGCCAGAGGCTTGGGTTCTAGCCCCTGGGTGGTGCGATACTAATCTTTTCTGAGCCTCAGCTTTTCCCTGTAAAGTGGCAAATGTTCCCTGACCCAGCCTCAAAGCAGCCTGCCCCTTTTGCTGACTTATCAGCCCCAGCTGTAGGCAAGTCAGCCCACACCCCGGCAGCAGAGCCCAGAGAGGCTCCCGTCACCAAGTCACAGTTGCCATCCCAGGAAAGGTAAGCGAGGCGACCTGTCTGGCCTGAATGGAAGTGGGAGTGACAGGTAGCAGGGACCCTGGCCGGTAGCCTTTCAAATGTTCTGGGAATCTCTGGGCCCGGCCTCCACGTACGGGTAGGAGTTGAGATAAGCGGCCTGGGGCTCCCAGTTAGGACGTAGTGCTCAGACCCGGCTGGGCTAGGAGCTTCTCCCGCGCAGGCGGGTGTCGGAGGCGGTTGGGCTGTCGGTGGAGGCCGAGGCGGGGAATGACCCGGCTGGAGACCGCGAGGGGGCCCCCTCGCGCGGACGCCGGGCGCGAGCCGATGCGCGTGCGCGGCGAGACCGCGGTTTGGCCCTGGACAGGCGCCGTAGACGAGAGGCTGGGTGGATGTTGTGAGCCGGGGCGCCGCGGCCGAGGCTGGGGGTGAGTGAGGGGCGGCTGGGCTCCGAGCGGGGCGGGTCCCTGCCGCTCCCCTCCCGGCCGTAGCGGGCCCAGTGTGAGGGTGCTCGCCGCCCAGGGCTTGCAGCCTGTGACGCGAGACTCCGGGCTGGAGCTGGCCTGGAGGATCCTCCGGAGCTTGGGGCCGGGCGGGGGCGACTTGGGGGAGACATGCGCTGCTCTCTGCGTCCTTGGGCTCCGAGATGGGGTCGGTTCCGTTCCGAGCCCGGATCCCTCGGCGGGGCTGGACAGGATCGACGGGGCAGGGAATCCCTGAGCAACGTCAAGTCCGCCTATCACCTGGGTCCTCAGCACCTGACACCCGGAGTGGATGTCTGGAAGGTTTGCTGATCAAATGAGTGACCGGGTCTAATCTGCCCCGCACCTCCTCTGGTGTGAGATGGGCAGCGGTCAGTCATGGACGCCCGCGGAGGGCCGGTCGTAGGCGGCAAGGCGGGACAGTCACCTTCCCCAGGGGCAGGCGTGGTGCGGGCTGTGAATGGGCAAGGGTGTGTGGTGGGAACAGAGGACCTGTGTGAGGTGAGATAAGGAACTGGGCTGCAGAGATGGGAGTGCAGTCGAAGGCAGTGCTAGAAGGCCAGGCTCCAGACTAGAGTTCATAGAACTTTCTGTGATGATGGGAGTGTTCTATATCTTCAGTGCTTAGTACAGTAACCGCTAACCATATGTGGTTACTGAATTTTTGGAACGTGGCTAATATAAGAAGTTGAATTTTTAATTTTTAAGTTTTAATTCAAATGTAAATAGCTGTACATGGCTAGTGGCTACTGCGTTGGACAGCACAGCTCCAGATCACTGAGGCAGTCACCAGCGACTTAGTGCATCTTCTCAAACAGCTGCAGCAACACCATGGCATGTGTGGGGTGGGCAGCAATGGGAAGAGCAGCAGGGTCTGCAATGACGACTGGGCGAGGGTGGTGCTCTGATGGGTGAAAGGCTGGGCGTGCGAGTGGGAAGAAGAAAACTAGCAGGCCTGTGGAGAAGAGAAGGGAAGATCCTGGCCTTGGGTGTCAGCAGGACTTAGGGCTGGAGATGGCACCAAGCCCTTGGATGATGGACCACACTTAGGGGAAGGTGGTGTAGGGTTCTCTCTACTGGATATGAGCTAGACCCAGTGTGGCTTACAACTGAGAAGGAAGCAGGGTCTGTCTGTCTCTAGGCCACCTCACTTTGGACACTTGGGTCTCATTTTTCTGGGGTTGAGACATTTAGTTTGGTGCAACAAACCTATATGTGACAACTACTCTCTGTCAGGCCCTGTGCTGAGCCCTGGAACGTGGTGGGGTTCCTATCCACCCTCCCTGTGTAGGAACTGGGAGGCCCCTGCTCTCTTGTACCCTGGGGTTGGTTTGTGTGTGAGTGTGCATGCACCTGGCCTCACCTGCTCCCAGGCCTTCTTGCCACCCCAGAACTGAGGTCATTATGGGGGCCCTCGGCTGGCTTCAAATAGACAAGCTCTGCCTCTGGCTCAGCCCCCCAGGACCGCTGGCTGCCCTCAAGAGATGAAGGATGGCGTCCAAAGAGTCCAGCATGTCTTTCTCCCGCAAGAGCTATAGGCTGACATCAGACGCTGAGAAGTCCAGGGTCACAGGTAAGGGCTGGCAGGGCTGGGAGGAGGCTCCTTGTGTTGAGGGAAGGAGAAGGAAAATACAAAGGCAGTGAAGCCCCAGGTCTCATGAGCTGCAGGCCCTGCTGCACCCCTTGTCCTGTGAGCCAGCTCTTCTTCAGCAGCCCTGGGGCAGTACACCCAATGTGACTGCTTTTCTGAGCCCTGTGGCTGGCCTGGGACCAGGAGCCTTGAGGGCCAGCACGGTCTGGGAGCTGCACCGACCATGTGACCCTTCTCTCCCTCTGCCCTGTGGCACAGGCATTGTGCACGAGAAACTACTGAATGACTACCTGCACCGCATCTTTTCCTCTCCTGAGCATGCGCCCACTGCAGCAACCAGCAGGTATGGCCCTGTGGGTAGCCCCTCACTCCGAAGGACCAGACCAGAGGCTCTGGGTAGACTGGCTTGGGTTCTGTTCTCACTCTGCCACTCCTGGCTGTGAGACCTCTGGCCAGAGAGTCTGCATTCCAGCCTCTGCTGCTTCCTCTCCCCTGGCCGTGTTAGTACCTTCCTTCTGAGGGGGATGTGGAGGTTAGGGAGGTGGTGCACATGCAGTCCTTAGGATAGCAGCTCACCCCTACTCCACAGTCAGCACCTGGTCCATGTGTGCACCTGCCCGCACTTCGGTCCCATCCCGGTCCTCTGTAGCCTCTGCCTGACCCTATAAAGTGCAGACCCTACCTGCCTCTTTTCCCTGCAAGTTGAGTGCGTTTAAGCTTAGTCCAGATCAAAGTTACAAGTGCACTTGAGCAGAAACTTAGAAGAAAAAGAAAGAAGAAATCTGTTATCTTGTTATTCTAACATGACCACTTGAGTGTGATTTCTTTGTTTTTCTTATTTTGTGACGTATGTAGTTTGGATTATGCTGTATAGAAATTTTTTAAAACTTCTGTCATCTTCAATTCTTTTTTTTTTTTTTAAGATTTTTTTTTTTTATTTTAGAGAAAGAGTGCATGGGCGAGCGAGCCCATGAGGGGGGAGGGGCAGTGGGGGAGGGAAAGGGAAAGAATCTCAAGCAGACTCTGCGATGAGTGTGAAGCCCCATGCAGGGCTTGATCTCATGACCCTCAGATCATGACCTGAGCCGAAACCAAGAGTCGGATGCTTAACTGACTGAGCCACCCAGTCACCCCCACCTTCAGTTCTTAAAAAAAAAAAAAAAAGTTTTATTGAGGAATAATTGACATGTAATAAACTACATGTATTTAAAGGATAAAATACAGTAAGTTTTAATCTGGATAACCTGTGAAACCCATCAAGCTAGTGAACAGGTCCCTCACCTCCAAAAGTATACAGAAGTTTAGATCCTATCTTTGTCATTAAATGTTTTCCTCTGAGTGGTTTTTTATTTCTGAATTCCGAATTAATCTTGGTGGGCATCTTTTAGGGCCAGGGATTTGCTGTAGCCTTTAGCACTGCCCCTGGTTTGGAGGGGCTTTTGCTTTTGTAAACAGTGCTGTGAAGAGGTGCCGAGAGTTGGAATCATGCGGCTGGAGCATTTGAACTGCAATCACTTTTAAGACGTTGCTAGGTTCTTTCTTTAAAGGGTCACATGGATTCTGCCTTCCTGCAGCGAGGCATGGGTGTCCCTATCCCAGCACCCTGGCCAGCTGGGCTCTTCTGTCTTCCACGGTGTCTGCTCTCTGGGCAGGCACAAAGGACAACACAGTCGCCTGTCCCATTTAAGTGGCTGCGGTGGCCATAGGATTCCCACTTGTGGAGGGCCAGTGCCCACCTCCATGCCAACCCCAGTCCTGGCCTGTTCCCAAGGCCATCTGATCCCTGCCTCATGTGATATCAGAAATGGTCGTGCTGTCACTGGTTCTCTGGCTGCCAGGAGGAAGAGCAGGTGGCGGGGCCATCACTCAGCGCTAGTGTGGATGCAGAGCCCTGGGCCGGGACCTAGGCGATCCGGAAAGGGCAGACAAGTGCCGCATTGGCCAAAGGGCAGTGCTGAGTCTCAGGCCGGCTTCCCCCAGCTGCTCTTGAGAGCAGGCGCAAAACCAGAGCAGCCCTCCCGAGTGGGGGCCGTGAGCACTGCCATGATGGAAGCCTTTATCCCTGGGCCTGTTGGGGTCTTCAGAGATGGGGTTGGCTGAGACTTTCCGTGCTACTGGTGGGGCACCCCATGGCATGGCCACCACCTGGCTTTCGCTCGGGGTTTAACAGGAATGGGGAGGAGGCTTCGTGCGTCTCTATCTCCTACAGCTCAGTAGTAGCTCACAGCAGGGGGGCATGTGGTTCCTGAGGCTGGGTTGACGCTACCTTGCCAGAGAGTGGGTGCTTTGGCCCATCTCTGTCCCCTTCCAGAGCCTACCGTCTAGGCCAATGAATGGGGAAAGAGCTGCGATCAGAGGTGGCAGAGCAGGTGCCAGCAGTCTGTGGGCTGGACCCAGATGGGCGCCGGTCTCTGTTCTACTCGAGCCGTGCTGATTACTGCCACCCCATTCCCTGCTATTCTTAGCAGCTGTACTCAGGACAGAGCTGGCCAGCATCCGGCCACTGATGGGGGCCACTCAGATTTCCCCAGCGCCTGTGGCTGGAGCAGACGGCGGATGGGCAGGCCATATGCTCTGTTCCTGTACAGGTGGTTACAGGACAGAGCCAGCTAGCAGCTCAGAGGGCTCAGCCCTTCATCCTCCCAAGGCCTGTCTCATTCGGCACAGACTTCCCTGGCTGGGACCACAGGCCTGGGGTCAAGGGCCAGCCTAGCTGTCATTGGTACAAGCCACCTTGGGGATCGGTACTTCTCCTGGCCTTTCTCTTCCAGGCAAATCAGCACAGAGCTGCCTTCAAGGGTGGGCGGGTTATGGGCCATGCAGGGAGCACGCATCATGCTTTGGAATCTTCCTAGCCTTTCTAACATACAGCTGTTGTTCCCTTTTTACAGAGGAGGAAATTAAGGCTGAGGGAGGGCTCATCTTTTAAGTCCTGAGGTACACCACACTGGACTAGTACTTTTTAGTTTAGTGGATAGCCCAGCCTTCTGGCCCCCAGCATGCCAGAATCTAGGACTAGACACAACGCTTTTACTGGAGTCTGGGCAGCCACTGTCTGAAGCTCAGAGGAACGGGAGTGGGAGAGGGGTTTAGTGTCATCTGGCTGGTTTCGAGGACTCACAGCCTCTGCTCTCCCCAGGAAACCCCTGAACTTCCAGAACCTGCCAGAGCATCTGGACCAGCTGTTACATGTGGAGGATGAGGATGAGGAGAGCCAGGGTATGTGGCAGTTTCTGGAATGGGATTGGGGGAGCCAGGCTGGGCTCTGGGGGTCCTGGGCGTGCCCTCTGTGCGTTCTGTCAGACCCTGTGCCCTGCCCAACCCCACATCTACCTCTCCTTTTCAGGACAGGTTGAGGGCCGGCTTGGCCCATCCACTGTGGTCCTGGACCACACAGGTGGCTTCGAGGGGCTTCTTCTGGTGGACGATGACCTCCTGGGGGTGAGTAAGGGCAAGGTGAGGGGTCCCAGGTCCAAGCCCCTCCTGACAACCGCAAGCTCCCCCTGACAGCCCCAAGCTCCTCCTGATGGGGCCTTGGTCTCTTTACCTTTTCTTTATGGGGTTATAGTCACAAACCCCTCCTGATGGGCTCATTGAGTCCTCAGCCCCCAAACCCTCCTGACACGGCCCTGAAACCTTCTTGATGTGACTCCGGCCCTAAGCTCTTCCCAACACAGCCACGACCCCCTCCCGTCACGCTCCTGACCTAGAATCCCTTCTGACACAGGCCTAGGCCTTCCCACCCTGTTCAGGCTCAGTGCAGTATTGGCCATGACAGGCGGGCACCACCAACACCAGCTGAGTTGGGGATGGGGCCCTTCCCCCTTGGGGAGGCAGTCTGCGTGCTGGAGAGAAGGCTCACCATCCCTACTCTTCCCCTAGGTGATCGGACACAGCAACTTCGGTACCATCCGCTCTACCACGTGCGTGTACAAAGGTGAGACCCTGCTCTGCTGCAGCCCGGGTCATGGGGAGAGGATTTGTGGGCCCCTGTCCGAGGCAGGAGGCAGTCTTTGTTCACCTGCTAGGCCTGACTTGGCTTATTCCAGGGAAATGGGTCTACGAGGTGCTCATCTCCTCTCAGGGGCTCATGCAGATTGGCTGGTGCACTATCAACTGCCGCTTCAATCAGGAGGTACGTGCGGGAGAGGCCCCCTCCCAGGGAGAGCTGCTGCTGCCGCGGGCCTCACCAGGGCGCAGGCAGCCCACCCACCGCGCGAGGTCTGCTCTGGACTGTAACCCAGGCTGCCTTCTGGAGGAGGAATGCGTCCCCCCCCATCCTAGGGCCACCCAGCCCAGGCAATCTCTCCTTGTCTCAGAGCATCGGCCTCTTTCTCTAGAGCTCTGTGGGTCCAAGGTTGATGGCCTGTGGGCTGTGGCCCTGCTCCTAACCTACTCCCTGGACCTTATGGACGCTTCCTCCTTAGGAGGGGGTTGGAGATACACACAACTCCTATGCCTATGATGGCAACCGGGTGCGCAAGTGGAATGTGACCACAACGAATTATGGCAAGGTAAGGGCTGAGACCCCTGTAGCCTACCTGCCCATGTCCATCCTCACAGCTTGGTGGGATCACTGGGCAGCCGCGAGAGACTGTAGGGCACGGGGTGGGGGTGGGGGGCAAGGACTCAGGTCCTCTGTACTTATGGTCACCTCCCCTGGGCGGTAATGGAGACACAGCCACGGGGAGCAGAGTGGGCAGGCTTCTGGGCTTCTGTGTATCTGTAAGACCTCCTCCCGTGGCAGGCGTGGGCAGCGGGGGACATTGTGAGCTGCCTCATCGACCTGGACGATGGCACCCTGTCCTTCTGCCTGTGAGTCTCCTGCCTTTACCCACAGGCCTGGCCTCTGGGGCCTCCCTGAGCTGCCCTCAGTTTCCCAGTCTCCATAAGGGGGCCAGGCCGACTTTGGTAGCCTGAGGGTGGACAGCCGCAACAGGGCCTGGCTCCCTGGCTTGTTTCGGCTACGTCATTCGGCTCACAGGCCTTCCCTTCTACTCCAGGAATGGCGTGTCGCTGGGCACTGCTTTTGAGAACTTGTCCAGGGGCCTGGGCATGGCCTACTTCCCAGCGATCAGCCTCTCCTTCAAGGAGTCCGTGGCCTTCAACTTTGGCAGCCGTCCCTTGCGATATCCTTTTGGGAAGAAGTCTGGACTGCGTGGAAGCTCTCGAAGCAAGGGATGAGGGGCTCCCTGCCCCAGGAGTTCTCTGGGCTGGTGGTGGGGCCATGGTTGCTGTGTGCAGAGAGGAGGGTGCAGCTTAGGTGCGTGCCGAGGAGCACGGTTCTTGCGGCAGCCTCGTTTGGTGGGTACCGCTGTGGTTGGCGTGGAACAGAGGAGAACGGGAAGCGGCAGGAGAAGTTGGGGCCCGCGGAGACAGAGGAAGAGCTCTGAGGGAGCTCAGAGGGAGAGCGCACCAGGCACTCTGACTTCCCAGCGCTGCCTCGGCGCCCAGGCCCCTCCTCAGGGGTCTCAGTGGAGAGGGGCAGGGGGTGTCTGAGCCCCAGACCAACTGTTGGCAGCTTAACTCTGTGCCACCTACCCAGTGGCAGGCTACCGGCCCCTGCAGGACCCGCCGCATGCTGACCTGGTGCGGGCGCAGAAGTTGCTGGGCTGCTTCCGGGCGGTGCTCAGCGTGGAGCTGGACCCTGTGGTGAGCCGGGGTCTGGGCTGGGCGAGCTGGGGGCCTTCCGCAGCCCTCTGCCCCTCACCGTCCTCACCCCACCCCCCACGCAGGAAGGCCGGCTGGTGGAGAAGGACAGCTCCGAGTGGCAGTTGCAAGGCCAGCCCACTGTCCTCCTCACGCTGGCCCACATTTTCCATCGCTTCGCGCCGCTCCTGGTGAGGGCACGTCCGGGAGGGGCAGAGGCAGACTGTGCTAGGGGCTGGGAAGCTGGGGTGCGTGAGGTTCAGCACCATCCCCTGGCCGGGGCCCCCTGTGACCAGAGCCCTCAGACCTCAAAGATGTCACCCAGGGGAGGAGGAGATGCTTCCAGCCGAGGGTATCGGGGGAGGTCTTAGAAAGAACATTGACGGGGAATGACATGACCGGCTAAGGGAACTGCGTGTGCGAAGCGTCGAGGAGCTCCGGGGCGGTGCCTTCCTGTGGCTCACGCAGACCCCGAAGGGCTTATCTCTGTCTTGGGGTCGCTCGAGTGAGCCCGGGAGTCTCTCTGTGCCTGTGGCCTCGGCGACGTGCCAGGGCAGGGGTGCCCCGAGTGGGGCAGAGGGCCACCGCCTCACCCGCGCCCGCCCTTGGTGCAGCGCAAGGTGTACCTGGTAGAGGCTGTGCTCATGAGCTTCCTGCGCGGCGTCGTGGAGGCGGGCAGCCCCGCACAGGCTCAGTCCGTGGTGCGTCAGGTCCTTGACCTCCTGTGGCTCTTCATGGAGGTGAGGCTCCCGACTTCCGGCCTGGGGCCGGGATAGCAGGCTCCACCGAGATGGGGGAGGCGCAGGGAGGGCTTGGGAAAGGACCCGCAGGTGGCTGTCTTGGCGCCTGGCCTCCGCTGGGCAGGCGTGCAGCGCGGCATCTGTCCCCCAGGACTACGAGGTACAGGACTGCCTCAAGCAGCTGATGATGTCCCTGCTGCGGCTTTACCGCTTCTCACCCATCGTCCCGGACCTGGGCCTACAGGTGGGAGCGCCTGCCCCTGCCCTGAGCCCTCTGGGCCTTGGCTCCGCCCGGTCTGAGCACCCCCTCCCCACAGATCCACTACCTGCGGCTCACCATCGCCATCCTGAGGCATGAGAAGTCCCGCAAGTTTCTGCTCAGCAACGTCCTGTATCCTCCCCTTGCCGCCAGGCAGGCCAGACGTGTGGTGTCCTCTGGGCTCGGGAGAGGCCAGGGAGGGCAGTGTACCTCTGGCCGGGGGTCCCCAGGGAGGCTCGGGACCGGAGCCACCCAATGCGTGAGTCCTTATTCCAGGACCCAGCCTTCCCAGCACCTTGTCTGCGGAGCGGGGAGGGTAGAACAAGGGGCCCTGGGCAGCCTGAGCAGGGCTTTCCGGATGGCTGCAGACACCGGACCACACGGAGGTGTGGGGGCCTCACCAGGGCCTGACCTCTGCAGCCAAAGCACTGCTCCTTATCCAAGTCCCGTGGCGGGGGTTCCTACAAGAGCGTGTAGGACTCCGCTCTCCCTGCTTCCCAGCAGTGTTGAGGACCGTGTCACGGGAGGGAAAGCCCTGGCAGAGAAGCCTGGGCTGGTAGCTGTCTTCTCTGTCTGGGGTCTTCAGCCTCCAGGAGGCAGACACAGCTGGGAGATGGGGAGACCGCCAGGCCCTCTCTCCAGCCTGTGCCCCAGTCTTGAGCTCCCGTGACAAGCCTTTTTCATCGCTTGCTGGGAATTGGGCTGAGCGGGCTCGACAGCCATGGCTCTTCATCAGGACTCAGAGTCAGGGGAGACGGGCTTATAGCAGCGATGGTACCCCTAAGGGTGGGAGAACGTGGTGGGCACATGAGGAGATAGGCGGGTTTGGGGACGGCTTCCCAGAGAGAACGCCTGAGGGCGGATGGCTCACCCTTTGGCGAGCAGAGCTCTCCCTTGACGACCACCAGCTTCGACGTGCTCCGGTCCGTTGTCTTCTTTTACATCAAGAGCCCCTTGCGAGTGGAGGAGGCTGGCCTGCAGGAGCTCATCCCCACCACCTGGTGGCCCCACCGCTCCGGCAGGGAGGTGGGCCCCCTGAGAGGGGCGGGCAGGGTCGCAGTGAGGGCTGGCCCAGACTGTCTGAGCCACCTGGCACTGAGCACGTGAGGCCCCTTCCCCGGCCTGGTCTGTGGGGTGGGGGCGGGGGTCTCCTGTCTGAAGCAGGCCCGGTTAAGTCCTGGGTGAGCCCTGCTGTCTTCCATCCCCTGCCCCTGCCCAGGGCAAAGACAGTAAGGACGTGAAGGATGAGACTGCCGAGGAGCGCGTGCGGAGGCGTGCCTACGAACGGGGCTGCCAAAGGCTCAAGAAGCGCATTGAAGGTCGGCCCCCTGCCTGGGGCACTGGGTAGGGGGTGGAGGATTTGTGTGTGTATGTACTGGGGGGCCCTTGGTAGTGACCAGGTCTGGATTGGGCTTGTGGGACCCTGGGAGTGGAACCCAATCCAAACCTGCCATCGCTTCCCATCCCTGGGAGCCTGAGGGCAAGGCCCTGGCTGAGAAGGGCTCAGTGTCGTGTTTCCCACCCTGCCCCCAGTGGTGGAAGAACTACAGGTCCAGATCCTGAAGCTGCTGCTGAACAATAAAGATGATAACGGGGTGAGTGACTCCCAGACCCCTGCGTGGGTCCCTGGCAGGGAGGGGTGCTGGTGCTGGGCCCTGAGGCCCAGAGGGCAGGCACCGGCCCGGGTTCCCATGGCAGGGCCCGGGTTCCCATGGCAGGGCCCAGGCTAAGGCACAGCACTGAGCTAGTCCACTCTCGGGCCAGCTCCTCACAGCCTCATTTTTCCTTGCACCAAAGGGTGAAGCTTCTAGGTACATCTTCCTGACCAAGTTCCGAAAGTTTCTACAGGAGAATGCCAGTGGCCGGGGGGTAAGTGTCCAGTAGGCCAGCCCACCGTGGACCCCTGGCTGTGTTGACAGGTCTGCAGCCTTTTGGCGCCTCTCAGCCTGTGGCGTCCCCGCCTCGTCTTGCTCTTCCTCTGCTGCCCTGCTCTCCGTGCTCCGCTCAGGGCCGGCCTCGGATGAGGAGTGAGTTGGCTCTGGGCTGGCATAAATGCGTATCCTGTGCCCTGTGCCCGCAGAACATGTCCATGCTCTGCCCCCCTGAGTACATGGTCTGCTTCTTGCACCGGTTGATCTCTGCCCTGCGCTACTACTGGGATGAATACAAGGCCTCGAACCCTCGTGCCGCCTTCAGCGAGGGTGAGTGGGGCCAGGCCTCATCAGAGAGGCTGGGCAGGGCTGCCCCGGTGATGGTGTGGAGTGCGGAGCTGGCGGTGGGGTGGGGATGGAGCTGCCCCAGGCTTCCTGCCCCATTGCGTTCTCTCCTCCTGATGAGTGGCTTTTCCAGCGGGCAGCAGGAGCCCCACCCTGGAAGAGTGCCAAGCCCATGTTCACGCTGTCCCCACAAGTTCCTGCCCGTTCCGGGCTCCTCTCCTCAGTCCCAGCCCATCTGGTCCTTTGCAGTCCTTTGTAGAGGATGCCGTGGGCAGGCTCTGAGGTGCTGGGGGCTGTGTTTGTGGGGGACAGGGTCCTCAGGGTCAGTGGGAGCCGTGCTTGCCCGGGACTGTGGGATATCCACAGGGCTGGGCAGGATCCTCTCTGAATGTGACCGCAGCCAGAATGCCCCTTTCATCCCAACCCGTGCTGTCGGAGCACTGACCTGAAATGGTGGAGGGAGGGGAAGCCATGCTGTGTGCCTGGGAGGGTGGGTGGCCGAGGCCAGGGGTCCCCTCAGTGCTAAGCAGTGTAGAGGGCTGGCTTTTCAGTGGGTCTTCCTGCCTGGCTCACTGCTGGCTCACGCCCCACCCCCCTCCCCGGCCCTCGCAGAGGCCTACATCCCGCCCCAGGTGTTCTATAATGGCAAGGTAGACTACTTCGACCTTCAGCGCCTGGGAGGCCTCCTCTCACACCTTCGGAAGACCCTCAAAGGTGCGTGCAGGCCTGTAGGCGGTGGGCAGGACAGACGGGGTTTGGCAGGGGGTGTTGGCGGGGAGGCGGTCCCTCAGCCCACTTGGCCGGGAGTGCTGGGATAGCCTGTGCCCACCAGAGGGCGCCCGAGTATCTCGTCCTGCTCCAGCAGGGAGCTGCCCGCCGGCCTCTTGGGTCCAGCCATCCCTTCCCTCTGAGCACCCACCCCGGGGGGGAGGCTGGGAGTCCTGTAATGAAAATGAAAATGAAATAGGGGCACGTGTGCTGGCAGAGGAGTGACCATGGGATCTTGGTGAGGTCACAGGGCTGGGAGGGGAACGTTCATAAGCGCTGCCTGAGCAGCTTCCCCGGGTGAGCAGAAGCGGCTGCGAGCACAGAGCACAAAGGCAGGGATGCCGGCAGCAGCCCGGCAGGGCCCGGGGATAGAAAGCCGCGGGTGCCAGAGAAGAAACTACCAAGCCGGGAGCGATGGGAAACGAGGCCAAGGAGTCGCACGGGTGCAGTCTGCGGGCCCTGTGGGCCACGACGCAGGCGTGGGCGCATTCCAGGGGTAGGGGCCGCTCTGGGAGGTCTTGAGGCAAGGGAGTGAAGTCCGGGGTCTGTGTGTGAGAACGGAGTGCCTGTGCCAAGTGAGGAGGTGGAGGAAGGCGGGGGTGAAGGGCAGGAGTTAAGGAGGACGCCAGGCTTCCTGTCGGAGGCCGTGGGGATGGGGCGGCCTCAGGAAGGGCGCTGCAGGAGGCGGCCGAGATGACAAGTCCGGTGTGTTTGGGGACCGGAGCCTGGAATGCAGGCAGAGGTGCTGTGCGTGTAGAGGCAGGAGCGGACACATCTGTGCGCGGTGGGACAGGCTGAGGCTTGGACAGCCCTGGATCTCGTGTTCGTCGGGAAGGAAGCAGTGGGGCAGAGAAGTAGAGGGTAGGGGGCCCGGGAGAGCATGCAGGCGCTGGGAGCGGAGGCGCTGACGGAGGGCACGATGGGGAATGTCCCCTGCTGTCAAGGCCCTCGTGAGACAAAGGGCTTGGGACGCAGCACAGGCCGGGGCCGAGTGAGTGGAACGTGCAGGCAGAGGGGCAGTGGGGCGTGCTCAGCGCAGCGGTCTCTCTTGCCATCCTGGGCCGTTCCACTGTGACCCCTCCGCCCTCCACTGGCCTGAGAGCCCTCCTGCCATTCCTCCCAGATGACCTTGCCTCGAAGGCCAACATCTTGATCGACCCGCTGGAGCTCCAGGCGGCCACCATGGATGACCTGGATGAGGACGAGGAGCCAGCCCCGGCTGCGGCCCAGGTGCCGCGGTAGGGTCAGGCAGGGTGCTTGGTGTCGGGCTGTCCCTCTATCATAAGGGCAGGGGTGTCACGCAGGGCCCTTCCTCTCCGTGCAGGCAAGGAGCTTCGCACCAAGCAGGTCTCTTTGCTGTAGGTGGAGGCACACACCTTCCTGCCATTTCCCAGCCCCACAAATCCACGGGGCCCTATATGGGCCCCAGGCCCCGGGGAGCTGAGTGGCGTCTGGCCTCCTCTCTCCTCCACAGCGCCCCACGCAGGCTCTGGCCATGGGGGGCGTGCTGCCCCTGCCCCGGCCCAGCTGGCTCAGTTCTCCAACCCTGGGCCGAGCTAACCGCTTCCTCAGCACAGCAGCTGTGAGCCTGATGACCCCCCGGCGGCCTCTGAGCACCTCGGAGAAAGTGAAGGTCCGCACACTGAGCGCCGAACAGAGGACTCGTGAGGACAGTAGGTGCCGGGCAGGGCCAAGGGTGCCATCTGTCGTGTACGGTTCCCCATCCTGGGCAGAGCCAGGCTGCACCCCCTTTCCCTCCTGGTCCTGTGGCCCAGCAGTAGCTCAAGGACGTGGGAAGTGCACTCCGGGGGGAGGAAGTCAATGCTGCAGAAATAGGCCTGGAGCGGCGGGCCCTTGTCCTGCCCCCACCCCTGCCTTCTCCCTGCAGGGCCCTCCTGGGTCCCAGGGTGGGGGAAGGGGCTCCCCTTCTCCCGCTGAGAGGCCCAGCCTGGCACCACAGACCTGGGAGAGAGCTGGAAGGGCCTGCGGCCTTGACCCTGCCCTCCCCCCACTTCCTAGTTGAGGGCAGCCACTGGAACGAGGGCCTGCTGCTGGGGCGGCCTCCCGAGGAGCCGGAGCAGCCCCTCACCGAGAACTCCCTGCTGGAAGTCCTGGATGGCGCCGTCATGATGTATAATCTCAGCGTTCACCAGCAGCTGGGCAAGGTCTCCCACTGGTGGCCCTCGAGTGTGGAGTGCGTGCGTGTGACCGCACGTGGACGTGTGCCACGGCGAGACTGACTGCTGCCGGGAGCGTGTGGGCCCGACCTGTTCTGTGGGAGGGGGGCTGTGCGGGGCCAACGACCTGGAGCTTGGCAGGCCTGGGGGCCGGGCTGAGTCTGAAGAAAGCTGAGTGAGGTGCCCAGGGCTCACGCCCGATACGTGGTGTCCGATGCTCTAGATGGTGGGTGTGTCTGATGACGTCAACGAGTATGCAATGGCTCTGAGGGACACAGAGGACAAGCTCCGCCGGTGCCCCAAGCGGGTAAGGCCCGGATGGGCAGGTGGAGAGAGGTGGCTTGCGGGCTCGGGGTTCCCAGGGCAGGCCGCAGAGGAAATCGGGACTGCCCTGCCCCTGCTTCTGGGGGCTGCCCCGGCGGGTTTTTTGTCCCCCCCCCCCCCCCCCCCACCGACTGTGCCACATCAGGGAGAGCGGGGCTGGCATTAGGGTGTGGCATGACCTGAGCCCCGTCACCAGCCACAGCCCGTGCCAAGGTGCCTCCACCCCCTGCCCACTAAGTGCTGACGCACATCCACTCTCCTCATCAATTATGAATTCGACCCTGAGTGCTTTCTCAGCCACTTGCAGAGTCAGCAGGAAGTGGGACCTGCCTCCCGCACTCCCCCTGAGCCCCTCTGCCAGATCTCTCCAGGCCCCGGGGAGTAGGGCCGAGCGAGCATGCCTGGGCTGGGCTTCCGCGGCAGGCCCCTGCCCCCAGCTGGATGCGAAGCCCAGGCTTGGCCAGGGTGAGAGCAGCTCCTGGAGCTCTGGTCCTAGCATGGTCCCTGGGGTGTCCTGGCCATGGGCGCACGGAGCCTCAGCTGCGTCTCACTTCCACGTTCTGTGCAGGTGACCAAGGCCCTGCTCCGTGGCCTGCTCAGGCTTGCCAGGGGGTCAGAGGCAGAAGCGGAATTGAAGAGTAGAGCTGGGTCTGCCCACCTGTTTGCTTGCTCTGGGCGCCAGTGGGTCCCTTCCAGGCTGCCTGGGGAAGGCGGGGTGGGGGTGGGGCCATGGCCTGATGGCTCTCCTTTCCCCCTGGGGGCAGAGGAACGACATCCTGGCAGAGTTGACCAAGAGTCAGAAGGTTTTCTCCGAAAAGCTGGACCACCTGAGTCGCCGTCTTGCCTGGGTCCACGCCACTGTCTACTCCCAGGTGAGTGGGTGTGGCCTTGGCCAGTGGTTGCTGCCCTCCCCGCGCTCACTGCCTAGTCACAGACCGGGCCAGGTTGTGCCAGCCCCTCAGTGCTCCCTGCCCCCCCCCGGGCCTCTGGCGCACACGTGCCCCCTCCCCGCTCCTCACCCCCCCTACCCCTACCCCATGCTGCACCCCCTGAACCTCTCCTGCCCCATGAGCTTGAGTAGATGCCCTTGTAGGAGCCCCAGGTCCCCTCCGGCTCACACTCCTCCCTTGGAGGAACAGAGCCTGTCTCTGCCTGTCTCCCCTTCTCCCCTGCCCCTTCTCTCTGGGGTGGAGGGGCGCTCTCCTGGAGCCCCACTCGCCCTCACTCTGCACCTGCTTCTTTCTGACTCCCCTCCCTCCTTTGAGGCTACAGCCTTGTTTCCTACTTTGACATTCACTCGCTCATTGATTCAGTAATATGTGCCCAGAGCCTGGAGTATGTCAGGTGCATCCTGATGCTAAGGACACTCAGTCATGACCTAGAAGGACGAGTGTCTGCCCTCCCAGGGCCATCGGCCTTGAGTGGTAAACTGAAAGATGATGCACTCTCCCTGTGACCCTACTGTGACCCCCAGGCCCCGAACCCTCCAGACTCGCTTCCTCTCCGAACTGTCCTAGCATCTCTCCCCAGCTAGTGAGTGCCCCTGTTGGGGCATCTGTCTACCTTTTTAGGCATGCCCTTCCCCCATAACTAGGTGATCAAGGCCCTTGTCCACACCTCTACCCACCATCCGCACTTGCTTTTTCCCAGCCTCCTTCCCAACCCGGACCACCTCCACCTGCTACCCCTCCTTTCTCTCTTGCCCCGGCCGCCTTGCCTCCAGCCCTGTGGAGGTGATCATGGTCTGGGAGCTTCCTCTCCTCCCCTGACGGGGATTTCATGGCTGTCCGCTGGCCTAGGCACTCTTGCCCACCCCTCCGCACCATCTTCTTAGGCACCTCACCCTACCATCTCTATAGCTTCTTTTTCTTTCTTTTAAATTATGATAAAGCTCCCTGCTCAGCGGGGAGTCTGCTTCTCCCTCTCCCTCTGCCCCTCCCCCTGCTTGTGCTCACTAGAATAAAATCTTTAAAAAAATGATAAAATATACATAACATAAAATTTGATTTCTTAACCATTTTTTCAAATTGTGGTGAAGTACATATAATATATTGCTTACCGTCTTAATCATTTTAAATGTATAGTTCAATTGTGTTAAGTGTGTTCACATTGTTGTGCAGCCAGTCTCCAGAGCCCTTCATCTTCCCAAACTGAGACTTACCCCCCACCTCCACATTCCCTCCTCACCTCAGGCCCCTAGCACCCACCATTCCGCTTTCTGTCTCTATGAATTTGACCACCTTGGGGACCTCCTGTAAGTGGAATCCTGCAATATCCTGCTGTGTCGCTGGTTTATTTCACTGAGCGTAACGTCCTCCCAGCTTTCTGTGGCAGTGGTCAGGATTTCCTTCCTTTTTAAGGCTGAATTATACTCCATTGCTTGTATGTACCCCATTGTGTTTGTCTATTCATCTGTCACTTGGTTTGTTTCCACCTTTTGGCTGCTCTGAATGGCGCTGTCGTGTTCATGGTGTATACAACTCTCTCTTCAAGATTCTGTTTTCAGTTCTTTTGGGTATGTACCCAGGGGCAGAATTGCTGGATTACACGGTAATTCTATTTTTAATTTTTTGAGGAACTGCCATGTGGTGACTACCATTTTACATTCCCACCAGCAGGGCAGGCACAGGGGTTCCAACTTTTTCCCATCTGTGCCAACACTTGTTACTGTCTCTCTCTCTATATATATATATATTTTTTTTTTGATAGTAGCCATTCTAATCGATGTGAAGTGATGTCTCATTGTGTTTTTGATTTGCATTTCCCTATTGATCAGCGATGTTGAGCACCTTTTCATGTGCTTATTGGCCATTTTTATGTCTTCTTTGGAGAAATGTCTGTTTAAGTGCATTTGCCCATTTTTAATAGGATTGTTTGTTTTTTGTTGTTGTTGATTCATAGGAATTCTTTTTATATATTGGATATTGGCTCCTTATCAGATTATGATTTACACATATATTCTCCCATTTTGTGGCTTGCCTTATCACTCTGTAGATGGTGACTTTGTCACAGTTTTCATTTTGATGAAGTCCAATTTCTCTCTTTTTTTCTCTCTTGCCTGCGCTTTGGTTGTCACAGCCCAAAAGCTGGTGTTAAATCCGAGGTCATGAAGTCCTCCCACAAGTTTTCTTCTAAGAGTTTTGTAGTTTTAGCTTGTATGTTTAGCTTGTATGTAAGTTAGGGTCTTTGATCCATTTTAAGTTAGTTTTTGTAAAAGATGTGAGGCGGTGGTCCAGCTTCATTCTTTTGCATGTGGAGATGCAGTTCTCTTAGGACCATTTATTGAAATGACTGTCCTTTACGCATTGAATGGTCTTGGCATCCTTGTCAAAAACCCTTGGATCATATGTGTGAGTGTTTATTTCTGAGCTCTCTATGCTATTCCATTGGTCTGTGTGTCATTTTTTATGCCGGACCACACTGTTGTTTTGTTTTGTTTTTTTTTTGTTTTTTTTTGTTTTTTGTTTTTTTTAAGATTTTATTTATTTGCGAGAGAGAGAATGAGAGACAGAGAGCATGAGAGGGAGGAGGGTCAGAGGGAGAAGCAGACTTCCTGCTGAGCAGGGAGCCGGATGTGGGACTCGATCCCAGGACCCTGGGATCATGACCTGAGCCGAAGGCAGTCGCTTAACCAACTGAGCCACCCAGGCGCCCTGTTTTTTTTTTTTTTTTAAAGACACATTTATTCATCGTCATGACCAGACTATTACATTTAGCAATCAACAGCATGGGTGCAAAAAAAAAAAAAAAAAAATCTACATTAAAACCCTTTGTTGGAATGCTTTACACTTTCCACAGAACATAAACTAAAATAACCTGTTATGCAATTAGTCACAAATACAGTCCTCGAGTTTTTGCCCATACACATGAGTATTGTCTAAATAAAGCATGTCTTCTTTGTAGCAGCTCGGCCCTGCCACCACTGTGCTTGGCTGAGTTCACAAATCTGTTGTAACCTGTAGCTTCCCCGTCCCTCCTCTGGCTCTCCTCTCCTGCTAAGCTTTGTTTCCTGGCAGTAATTAAAACCTTCTGCCACTGCCGTAGCTCCTGCTGCTGCTGCCTTGGTTTCGTGGTTTGGCAAAGTATTGGCCTCCACCACCATAGGGGCCGGAGCTTCTGCCTCCAAAATTTCCTCCTTTCATGGGTCCAAAATTTGAGGATTGGTTGTTGTAATTGCCAAAATCATTATAGCTTCCGCCACCTCCAAAGTTGCTTCCATCATTACCAAATCCGTTATAGCCATCCCCACTGCCACCATTTCCACCTCCACCTCGACTGCCACCAAAGCCACCTCGACCATTGAAGTTCCCTCCACGACCAAAGTTGTCATTCCCACCAAAACCACCTCCACGACCACCACCAAAGTTTCCAGAACCACTTCGACCTCTTTGGCTGGATGAAGCACTAGCCATCTCTTGCTTAGATAGGGCTTTCCTTACTTCACAGTTGTGGCTGTTCACAGTGTGGTATTTTTGAATGACAGTCTTGTCTACAGAGTCATGGTCATCAAATGTTACAAAAGCAAAACCTCTCTTTTTGCCACTGCCTTGGTCAGTCATGATCTCGATCACTTCCATTTTCCCATACTGTTCAAAATAATCTCTTAGATGATGTTCTTCAGTGTCTTCTTTAATGCCACCAACAAAAATCTTTTTCACAGTTAAGTGGGCACCAGGTCTTTGAGAATCTTCTCTTGAGACAGCCCTCTTTGGTTCCACAACTCTTCCATCCACCTTGTGTGGCCTTGCATTCATGGCTGCATCCACCTCCTCCACAGTGGCATACGTGACAAACCCAAAGCCTCTGGAGCGCTTGGTGTTTGGATCTCTCATTACTACACGGTCCGTAAGCGTTCCCCATTGCTCAAAATGGCTCCTCAGACTCTCATTGGTTGTTTCAAAGCTCAAACCTCCGATGAAGAGTTTCCGCAGCTGTTCAGGCTCTTTGGGAGACTCTAACTTAGACATGACGGCGGTGGGAGGGGAGACTTTATCGATGCTTACTTGGTGTCCATGGGCAGAAAGGAGTAATCTAACGAACGTATCTTTGGACCACACTGTCTTGATTACTGTAGCTTTGCATTAAGTTTTGAAATCAGGAAGTAGGAGGTCTCCAACTTTGTTTTGTTTTGGCTATTTGGGTCCCTCGAGACTCCATACGAATTTTAGGATAGATTTTTCTGTTTCTGCAAAAAATGCCATTGGGATTTCTATAGGAATTGCATTAAATCTGTAGCTTTCTTTGCAGAAACATCCCCACTCCCGTTACAGTGGTCCTTTGGGTACGTTAGTGCCATCCCCTCCTTAGACTTGGACTTCTCTGGCCCCCTGTGGCAGTAGGCTCCCAGTAGACCTCCTGGCTCAGGCGCACCCTCTGACCCTTGCTTATATCTTCTTGGGTTCTTAGGTTTGAGGGCACATCAGAGCTGAGGTCAAGTCCAGATGCTCCAGCTCCAAGACATGTGGGTGCTCTGGGTCTGGGCTGGGGCCTCGTTCGTGACCCCTCCTGGGCACAGACTGTGTGGGAACCATCCTGTGGGGAACAGGGCCTTTGGCAGGTTGTTTGCTTTCGGTGGTCTCTGTTCCACCAGTAATCACTCTGCCCCCTTCCTTCCCACCACCTTCTCCTCTGAGCTCCAGACCTGCTTCCTCAAAACCACCTCTTTGGGGGCATTTTTAGGCACCTCGTGCTGCCACATCCCCTCTGCCTTGGACCAGGCCTGCTTCTCCTCCAGTACTGCTGGGCTTTCTGAAGGTTCCATCACCCCCAGAAATGTGGACCCCATGCTTGTGCAGCCAGTCTCTTGCCCCCACAGCCCATCGGTGCCTCCCCATTCCTGGTCATCCAGTCCCTTGTCTGCTGACTTGCGCCTAGATGAGGCTGTGCTTCTTCACTGCCCTGTCCCCACTTGCCACTGTGGCTCATTTTGCACGGGGCAGCGTTCCAACCCAGACTTCTGGTCACATGGCACCTTTTCAGTTAAAACCTGTACCTACCTTTCTTTCTTTCATTCTTTCTTGTCTTTATTTATTTAGAGAGAGGGAGGGAGAGAGAGGGAATCCTGAGCAGGCTCCACGCCCAGCGCAGAGCCCGACATGGGGCTTGAGCTCACGACCCTGAGATCATGACCTGAGCTGAAATCAAGAGTTGGGCGCTTAACCCGACTGAGCCACCCAGGCGCCCCTAAAACCTGTACCCTTAAAAAACTGCAAGCTAGAATTCTGGTCTAGGCTGGGGCGTTACCCTTTCTGGGCACAGGGCGCACCCTCTCGCCTGCCAAGCATGTGACTGCCCTGCCCGAACCACTGCACCCACTTGGGAACACGGAGGCCTTTCCTGGGCCCCCGGACCGAGCCATGCCCCTGTGACCCTTCCCACGAGCGGCCCAGCAGCAGCCCCTGTGCCTCCCGCAGGAGAAGATGCTCGACATCTACTGGCTGCTGCGCGTCTGCCTGCGGACCGTCGAGCACAGCGACCGCACGGGGTCTCTCTTTGCTTTCATGCCCGAGTTCTACTTGAGCGTGGCCATCAACAGCTACAGCGCCCTCAAGAATTACTTCGGCCCCGTGCACAGCATGGAGGAGCTCCCAGGTGACAAGGAGGCCTCTGGCGTGAGCCCTGGCAGCCCCGTTCTGAGCCTCCTAGCCCAGCAGCACGCATCCGCGGAGGGAGCGGGCGCGGGCAGCCCCTGTTCTCCTCGGCCCTGTAGTAGACAAGCATTTGCAAAAGCCCCACCTGCTGGAGAGCCCTGCCCGGTACCGTAGCCCCAGAGCCAATGGATCCTCCCTGGTGCTGGGAGGGAAGGAGACAAAATGGAGTGCCGGGGTGGGCATCCCTCAGGCTTTCACTTCCTCCTCGGTGCCGCTGTGGTCTGGGAGCCAGCTGGCCTCACCTGGCGCCCTGGCACTGGCCTCAGGATGCGGCTTGTGTTTGCAGGTCACAGCAGGCGGGGATGCTCTGCTGGAGGCCATGTGTAGGAGCTTGGGCTTCTCGCAGACCATTTCAGCCTGGGCTCGGTGGTTTGTGTCTGGATCGGGCCCCCCGGCCTGTCCCCTGCCCCACCCCAGGCCTAGGTGCAGCCTTTGTGCTCAGAGGCGGAGCTGTGGGTGCCCAAGGGGCTTTGACTGCTGAGCCATCAGGTGTGTGCTGAGATGGGCTTGAGCCCAGTCTTGCAGGACCGTCCCCCCCCCCCCCCCCCCCAGTGAGTCTGTGCAATGGCCTGTCAGTCAGTGAATATCATGCCCGAAGCCCCTGGATGACAGCTCCGGCCCAGACTGGCTCTGGGAGTCCACTCTGGAGTCCTCCGCCCGAGCCCGCTCACCCTGCCAGGGGGATGGGCCTGCCCCTAGAGCCGCCGCTCCCGGCCAAGCATTCCCCCTGCCCCATCCTGCAGGCTACGAAGAGACCCTGACCCGCCTGGCCGCCATCCTTGCCAAACACTTCGCAGACACACGCATCGTGGGCACTGGTGAGGACCCCTCCAGAGGGCTTGGGGCATGGGGATGGGATGGCGTCTCCGGCCGGCTCTTGTCTGCTCAGAATGCCGTCCGGGGGGCGTGAGACGCGGGGCTGGGGCTCGTGCCAGGTACCTGCTGAGGCACGGCCTGTCCCGACAGACATCCGTGACTCGCTGATGCAAGCCCTGGCCAGCTACGTGTGCTACCCCCACTCCCTGCGGGCCGTGGAGCGGATCCCCGAGGAGCAGTGAGTGAGGGCCAGAGCGGGAGGCACGCGCTCTGCCCCACACGGTGCCCAGCCTCAGCCCCTGCCCACCACCCCTTGCCCTCGCAGGCGTGTCGCCATGGTGAGGAGCCTCCTGGCTCCCTATGAGCAGCGGCCCTGGGCCCAGACCAACTGGATCCTGGTGCGGCTGTGGAGGGTAAGCCCGGCTGGAGGGGAGGTGGCTGTGGCAGGCTGGAGGGGAGAGCTGCCCTAACCCCAGCTGACCCCCCACGGACCCCCCTCGCAGGGCTGTGGGTTCGGGTACCGCTACACACGGCTGCCGCACCTGCTGAAAACCAAACCCGAGGATGCCAACTTGCCCAGTCTCCAGAGTGAGTGGCTGCTCTTGGGTCCTCTAGGATTCTTCTCCCTTCTCCCAGCCTCTGTCCTGCACTCCTGCTGGGCCCCAACTCTGCCCCCTGGGGCTTCCATCTCCCGGCTTCCTCTCTGTCCAGGGACACTGGGCCTACTCCCCCTGGCTCCCCAGTCCCACGTGTGCCCTTTGGGCCCGAATGCTCTGCTGGGTCATAGGGAAAAAGGGCAGTATCTTCCTAGGCTGCCTGCAGCTGACACAGAGTGAGGACCCTGAACCAGCTCCCTGACCTCCAGCCTGGTCCCAGCACCATGTCCTTCTCCCCCTTCATTGCCATCTGCTGGTGCCAGACCTTGGGTACTTGAGTCAAGGCAGGGGCACAGACTAGGCGGTGCCCATGGGGCTTCCAAGAGGAAGAGGCATTTGGTTGGGAGCAGAGGCTTCGCTCTGTCTTTGGGGGCCATGGTCCAGCAGAGCCCTGTGAACCCAAGGACCTTCACCTAGGCCGGGCCTGGGGTGGGCCAGCTTGCAGTCTGCCTGCCACACACTGCGCTCACCCCACAGGGTGGCTTTCCTTGGGCCGCGTGGTGTGTTTCTGCTCTCGTGGGCAGGGTTTTTGCGTGAAGGGGTCCCCAGAGGCTGATTGCCTTGTGCAAAGTCACACATCAAGTCCTTGCCAATTGTTTTGGTCATGCCTGCAGGTGGAACTGAGCTGCAGATGAAGAACGGCAGTGGGACCAGATACTTGTCCTGCTGCTGTAGGAACTATTGATTTGCATGGGCGGAGGTGGGGGGCGGGTGTCCAGCTCAGCTGCGGCTAAGGGCTCTGGTTACTGCTCCCTGTCAGCCCAGACTTGGCACCCACCACCTCGGCCATATGCCAAGGCCAGGCCAAGGGCAGCAGAGGAGAGGAGAGGACTGCAGGGCTCAGACAAGTAGGTCTTAGGGACGCTGACCTGGATACGAGTGAGGAGAGGTCTGGGTCACCCTGTCTGGGTCTAGCCCTCCCTGAAAGCCGTGTGGCTGAGAACTCGCTGGGGACAGGCTGGGGGGCAGCTCTAGGCTTAAGGGATGGTGTGGGGCTGGAAAGGACTTCAGCCCGTGGCTTGCCCAGCAGATGGAGGGACAGATTTAGCTCTAACCCCCAGATAGGGCTGTACCCTGTCCTCCCACCTTCATGACCTGAGCATTCTCAGGGAGCCGTCTTTCTGTCCGTACACCAATGGCCCAACAAGTGAGGACGGAGGTAGACAGGGCAGGCAGGAGCCCCAGAATGGAGTCCCCAGTGACGCCGCCTCCTCGCGCCCCCACAGAGCCCTGCCCCTCCACCCTGCTTCAGCAGCACATGGCGGAGCTGCTGCGGGAGGGGCCCGACGTGGCGCCCAGCTTCCTCAACAGCGTCCTCAACCAGCTCAACTGGGCCTTCTCGGAGTTCATTGGCATGATCCAGGAGGTGCGTCACGGCGGGTCGGTGGGTCGGGCGGGCTGCGGCGTTGCAGTGGGCCCGGCGCGATGTGCGGCGCCACCAGGCCACTGAGCGCTGCCTGCCCCCCCGCCGGTGGCTCAGATCCAACAGGCTGCCGAGCGCCTAGAGCGGAACTTTGTGGACAGCCGGCAGCTCAAGGTGTGCGCCACCTGCTTCGACCTCTCGGTCAGCTTGCTGCGGGTCCTGGAGATGACCATCACGCTGGTGCCCGACATATTCCTTGACTGGGCCCGGCCTACGTCTGAGATGCTGCTGCGGCGTCTCGCGCAGGTGTGTCCATCTGGGCAGGGAGAGGGGGGCCCCCGGGAAGGCCCCAGTGGCGAGCCCGCCCTCGACACCCACCAACGGGCTCCTGCCCTCACAGCTCCTCAACCAGGTGCTGAACCGGGTGACGGCTGAGAGGAACCTGTTTGACCGCGTGGTCACCCTGCGGCTGCCTGGTGAGGACCCAGCGCCCCACACCCAACATATCCCGGGGCTCGCTTCCTCCACTGGGAGCAGGGATGCCTGATTGTCCGTGCTGCGTCGGGACAGCCGGCCTGGGCCCCCGCAGCCTTAGCTCGCCCTTCTGTGGGGAGGATGCTGGGGAGGGGCGCTGGCGCTAGCCAGGCAGGCCTCGACCCCCTGCAGTAGGAGCACGCAGCAGCTCTTGCCCTCCCTCCTCCCCCACCCAGGCCTGGAGAGCGTGGACCACTACCCCATTCTGGTGGCCGTGACGGGCATCCTGGTGCGGCTCCTGGCGCATGGCCCGGCCTCGGGGTGAGTGTGAGGCCCGTGGGCCCACGGGAGCTGGCGTGGCTGGTGGGAGTGGGCCGGCCAGGGCCTCCTGCCGCTGTCTCTTTGCCTCTGCAGTGAACCTCGGTATCAGGTTTTTGAGGCAGGGGGGAAGGCCGTGAGGTACAAACTGCCTAACTACGTGGCAGCAGCAGCAGCTCTGAGTAGAAGAATCGGAGAGCGCACTGGCTTGTGGTTATGCCTCAGGCAGGGCTGGGGTGCTATCCTGCATGTACGGGACGGCACTGCTGGGCTCAGGGGCTGAGGACACGCACCGCTGCTTGTGTTCACGAAGGGTCCGGTAATGAGCACGTACCACCTTTATTAAGGAACTCCAGGACAACTGGATCCAGGATGCTCGTAGGAGCCCCCAGCTCAGCACCCACACAGGAGGGTTCTCAGACCCCTCTTCCCTGCCTCCCTGCGGTGGGTGGTAAGATGCGTATAAGACCAGGGCACGGCCTCAGCCATTAGGCCGAGACCAGTGCCAGCCCTTAAGAGGCTTCTACCCTCGAGGGACAGTGAGTTCTGGCTCAGCCCTCCCATCTTGGCCATGCTCAGCAGGCTTTTTACTGCTGAAAAGCTGGGGGACAGGCCCTGGTGGCCCTTACTGTCTTGTGAGCCCACTGAAGAGGCCCTGCCCTCAGAGTGGCCTGTGGATGCCGCTGGCCAGAGACGTCGAGGCTGCTCCTGCTGGGGCTCGGGCCAGGCCCCCTGAGGGGTGGCGGGGAGGGGTCTCTTGCCTTTCTGCCTGCCCACCAGACTGCACGGAGTTGTGAAGCTTGAAGGAGGTTAGATGTTGGTGCGGGTTTCCTCCTTCCACCCTGGGTGGGGGCCTAGGTCTTCCTTTGGCACTCTCCTCCTCTTCCCCTGGGCGCCCACTCTCTTCCTGCCCCACTGGGAAGGGGAAGATGGTTATGCTTCAGTTCTTCGCCACTACTGCTTGATAGCTGCCTCGGCCCCTAAGGGGGTGCCTCGGGCTCTAACGCACGGGCCCTTCCGGATGGCCCCAGTTCCAGGCCTCGGGGGACACTTGGGCACCAGCAGGTCCTGCGGGGACCTCCGGCCTTTGAGCCCTGTGTGAGAGCAGAGCAGGAGAGAGAGCGGGGAGCCCAGCCCTTCCATCAGCGAGTGGGGCTGCTGTAGTTGAGGTCGAGGCCACACAGGAGGCTGGAGGACCAAGCCCAGCGCCGCCACCAGCATCTGGCAGCTCTTGCCCGGGCGGCAGCGGGGAGCGGGGCAAAGCAGCGGGCGGTTGGTGGCCTGGCTCTGAGCCCAGGGCAGCCTAGGTCATCACCAGAGCCTCGGAGCCCGTGGAGCTAGCCGACTCAGAGCCAGCGTGGAGCCGCAGGCCCACGGGATTGTAGAGATCAAAGTCCTCGGCGACCGCCAGCTGCACGCGCCCGTTGAGGCCCCTCCGGCCCGGCTCCAGAAAGACCACATGCTTGTGCACACTGGCCTTGCGGCTGGGCACGTCGGGCGGGGTGGCGCCGAGCCCCGACGGCCGCGCGCTCGGCTCCTGGAGGGGGCCGGGCCCGCGGGGCCAGCAGAGCCGGCGGCAGGTGCAGGCGCGGCGGTAGCAGCGGCGGCAGCCCGGGCAGGGCGGCGCGAACACGTAGAGCAGCACGAGCAGCAGGCCCACGGCGCAGCCCAGCAGGGTGGTGAAGCCCGTGTTGAAAGCCTCGGGCTCCGGGCGCGGGGAGTGCACGCTCACGTTGTACTCGTGCGTCTGGTTGTGATGCAGGCGCGGCCCGGCGGCCAGGCACACGAAGAGCCCCTCGTGCCGCGGCTGCACGTTGCTGATGGCCAGGCTGCCGTCGGCCAGCACCGCAATGCTGCCGTCTCGGGACCCCGGGGCCACCAGCAGCTCCTGCTTCGGGGACACCCAGGCGACGCGCACAGCCGGGGCGCTGGTGTTGCAGCGCAGCGTCAGGGGCCGACCCATCTGCACGTGCAGCTGCTCTTCGGGCCGTTCCAGGCCCCCGGCCAGGGCGGCCGAGCAGTTCTCGAAGACGCGGCTGTGCTCAAAGAAGCGCACGCGGGACGTGGGCACCCTGAAGGCCAGGCACATGTACTGTGGGGCGAAGTCACTGACGGCACTGAGGCCCCGCTGGAGCCAGCGCTGCAGCAGGTGGTAGAGGCGGCAGTCGCAGGCCAGGGGGTTGTTGTGCAAGTAAAGGCCGTTCTTGAGAAAGGCCGGCAGGGCAGCCAGGGCAGCCACGGGGATGCGGCCCAGGCGGTTGGAGGAGAGGTCCAGAGTACGGAGGTGGGTGGCGCCCAGGCCGTGGAGGTGGTCAAAGGAGAAGGAGGAGAGCTGGTTGCAGCCCAGGTAGAGCCGGCTGAGTGCGCCCAGGCCCCAGAAGGCGAGCTCGTCCAAGTGCGCCAGTCGGTTATTGAACAGCAGCAGCCTCTCGAGCGCCCCCAGCCCTTCGAGGTCGTGGCGTCCCAGCGCCCGCAGCGCGTTAGACGATAGGTCGAGCAGCCGCAGGCCGCTGGCGTTGGTGAACACTCCGCGACCTAGCGCGTCCAGCTCGTTGTGGCCCAGGCGCAGGGCGCGCAGGCGGGAGAGGGGCGTCAGCCAGCCTGGCCGCAGGCGCTGGAGCGCGTTGTGGCTCAGGTCGAGGTCTGTGGTGGCGGCGGGCAGCGCGGCCGGCACGTCCTGCAGCCCCAGGCCCGCGCAACTCAGCAGGTCGGCAGCGCACACACATCTGTAGGGGCAGTCACGGGGACCGGAGGGCACGAAGCCCTCCGCGCCCAGGCCGCCCACCCCGACGCGCGACAGGCACAGCAGTGCGCCCAGCAGCACCAGCCAGACCATGGTGGCGCCTGCCGGGGGCTGAGACCGGGCAGCTCTGTGCCGGACACGCCGCGCCGGGACTCACCCACTTCTGCTGGCTGTGGGCTCAGCCCCGCACGCCCACCGCCCCTGCTCCCCCGGCTCCGGGGCGGGATTTGGGGCCGGCTTGCACTCCGCACTCCCTCCTCTGGCTTCCCCAGCTCTCCGAGGGCTTCCCTGGTCAGCTTCTAAATACTCTCCCGGAGGAGGGCGGGGCCGCAGCCTCCCATTGGTTCCTGTTGGAGGGGGCGGGGTAGCCCCTCTCCTCCCCGCGTCCGAGGTTCCCCGCGTGGCCGCCAGAGGGGGCGCGAGCCCGCCCCCAATGCCCCAGCCTGTGCTTGGCCAGTGGCTTTGCCCGTGCCCATCTCCCCCAGAACAGTAGGAGAGGAAACCTGGGAGGCACTCCTTTAAGCTGCTAGTGATGTTCTTTATTTGTTTTCTTTGGAGAGTTAGTGTTTATTAGGGGTAGGCAGACTTTCACTATCTGCTGGTCACCCCCTTAAACTGGCACCCAGGCTGTATGAGTTCTTACTGGGATCTAGGATGAGGGGCATGGGGTGGGGGCAGTGGGTGAAAACAAGAGGTGAGCTGGATTGTCCCACCACCCCGGTCCCTCCAGCAGGTACTGCTTTCTGACTACGCTTGTTCCCCTCTCCCACCTAGGAGAGAGCGAGCCACGTCCGTGCTCCTTGCTGATCCCTGCTTCCAGCTCAGCTCTATATGTTATCTCCTGGGGCAGCCAGAGCCCCCTGCCCCTGGCACTGCCCTGCCTGCCCCTGACCGGAAGCGCTTCTCCCTGCAGAGCTGTGAGTGGACTGGGGGTGGGTCAGGGGTTTGGGGCTGGACTAGCTCAGGAGTCTCAAGAAGAGCAAAACCCCAAGTTGCGGTACTTAAGAGGCACTGGGTTCGAGGGCCACGTTGGGTCTGACACCTGCTACCGCCCGCAGACACAGATTACATCAGCGCGGAGGAGCTGGCCCAGGTGGAACAGATGCTGGCACACCTGACCGCTGCCTCTGCCCAGGCAGCTGCTGCCTCCCTGGTGAGTGGGCGCCGCGGCATCCGGCTGTGCACCGCCCACATACACGCTGGCCCAACTGTGCACGCTACGTAGGCTCGTCTCCTTGTCTGGGCGTCCGGCCCTGCTCACCCTGCGCTCTGCTCCCTGCAGCCCACCAGCGAGGAGGACCTCTGCCCCATCTGCTATGCTCACCCCATTTCTGCTGTGTTCCAGCCCTGTGGCCATAAGTCCTGCAAGTAAGTAGGCCCCATGGGCGCAGGGGGCTGGGAAAGCGACAGGGATACACAGGCCCTCCTCCTCCCCCTCCTCCCCTCCCCTCCCCTGTTCTAGAGCCTGTATCAACCAGCACCTGATGAACAACAAGGACTGCTTCTTCTGCAAAGCCACCATCGTGTCTGTAGAGGACTGGGACAAGGCGGCCAGCGCAAGTACCACCACTTCCTCAGCCGCCTAGCCCGCACGGCAGCAGCCTCCAGCCCTGAACTCAGACCCAGGCTGGGCCCTATTTATGAGCTTCCCCTTGCCCTGTTCCCCATGACCCCCCCGCCGCCGCCGCCACCGCCACCACCACCACGTCCAACCTTCTTGCCTGAGTGTAACCTCACTGGCGGGAGCCCAGCTGTGTCCTGATTGTGCCTGAGCTTGACTTCCAGTCAGGGCCACAGTGAGCATTAAATTATTATTCCATACAGCCCTGGCCCGGCCCTTCTTGAGGGAGTGGGCTTTGTGGGGTATGCCCAGCAAGGAGCCTGCCAGATTATGTCCATGGGAGAGGGCAGGCGTCCAACCGCTTCAGCCTCGTCTAGTCCTCCCAGAGAAACGGCGAGTCCAGGGCCTTCTGATGTGTCACACCAGGGCTCCCCCTGCCAGTGGGGAAGTGGGGACTCGGCCGGCCCCATGGTATCCCCTCACATGATGATACGAGGCTCCGGCACCGACTCGCCGATAGACTTGTGGGGCAGCACGCTGGCGCCATTGAGGTAGAGCTCGTCGTTAACGATGACGTCTTCCCCCAGGACCGTCACGTTCTCCATGCGCACCTCGGGGGAGGGGGGCAGGCCTGGTCAGCAAGGCAGGCGCGCTCCCTGCCCCTCTCCCCGTTCGGCCCAGCCCCTAGACTTACCCACTGGCCCACGCGGCAGCGCCAGCCCACAATGCAGGACTCGAGCCAGGAGTGGGATCGGATGTGAGCATCTCGCAGCACTGTGCACCGCCGGATGCACACGCCATCCTCCACCACCACACCAGGACCCAGGCTCACGTTGGGGCCGATGCTACAGTTCTGGCCGATGCGGGCACTTGGGTCCTAAGGACAGTGGGGAAGATCCAGTGAGGCATTCATCTCCCAAGCCCGAGAAGGGGCATTTACGATGGGCCGGGCGGGGGCCTCACCACCAGCACGTTGCCCACAATGCCAGGGCCTGAGCATAGTTGCTCAGGCTGCTTCTGTCGCAGGGACTGTAGGAAGAGGCACATGCCGGTGAGGAAATCCTTGGGCTGCCCTATGTCCATCCAGAAGCCTGTTGGGAGGAAATGCATCAGGGGGCTCAGCCCAGCCACACCACACCCCTACCCTGTGGCCTCCCTGCCTCACCCTGCAGCTCCATGGCATATAGCTGCCCCTCCTTGGCCATGACAGGGAAGATCTCCTTCTCAATGGATGTAGGCTGCAGCTGTGGGAGTGGGCAGCTTGTGAGCAGGGTCGTGGTGGCAGGGGCCTGCCCTACCCCAGCCCACCCCGCAGCTGGCTTCCACACACCTGGATGCGCCGCAGCACTGCAGGGCTCAGGATATACATTCCTGCGTTGATCTTGTTGGACACAAACACCTGTGGCTTCTCCACGAAGCGATGAACGCGGCCTGTGTCAGCCTCACATACCACCACGCCATACTTAGAGGGCTCCTCCACTTTGGTCACCTGAGTGCAGGGGGAACCTCAGGCCCAGTCCAGGTGTGTCTGAGCCTCGATAATGCATACTGTCCTAAATCTCGGGCTGTGCCCCAATGCTTAAAGATACATACGGTACAGCTTTGCACCCACAACACAAGGGGATGGTTAAAGGCTGGGCAGCGGGAGAGGCTGGGCATGGGGGACAGGCGTGTCAGAGAAGAAAGATCTGGTCCCTTACCAGGATGGAGCCCTCCTGGCCGTGGTGCCGGTGGAACTGCACCATGGCTTGGAAAGGGAAATCGCAGATCACATCACTGTTGAGGACGAAGAAAGGGTCCGCAGTCTCAGAGAGCAGATCACGGGCAAGTGCCAGGGGCCCAGCTAGGAGAGAAGGACAGGTCACCATCTTCCCCGGGGGGGTGGGGGGGTAGGCGGACAACTGAGCCCCTGGATCCAGGCTCAGCAGACCCCATCCAGGCTGGGTCTTACCCCTTCCCAGGCCCTAAACCCTCCCCGCAAGGGACTTTTACTGACCTGTCCCCAGAGGCTCTTCTTCATGGGACATGGAGATTCGAATTCCCAGCTGTAAGGGAGAAGCCGCCTGTCAGGTGCCTCCCACCAGGGTGGGTGGTTGCGCGGGGAGCGAAGAAAAAGATCAAAAGTCCGAGCCTCACCCTCTGCTCCTGCGCCTTCATTTCCTTCTCCAGCACCTGAGACATGTAGCTCACGGCCAGAATCACGTGGTCCACGCCCGCCTGTTGTACAAAACAGCGCCGGCCGATAGAAGGGCTCAGCCGGAAGGTACGGGCGTCCGCGACCCCCAAGTGCTAGCCGTCCCTCGTCCTGCCAGGTCCCACCGCGACACCGACCCCGGGTCTTACCGCGGCCAGCGCCTCCACTTGGTGCAGCAAGATGGGCTTATTGCAGAAATCCACCAGTGGCTTCGGGATGCTCAGCGTCAGCGGCCGCAGACGCGTCCCATAGCCCCCCACCAAGATCAGTGCCTTCATCGCGCCTGCGGGCGGCCGGAGAGTGAGTCCCGGGCTCCGCGGCCCGGCCCGCCCGGCCGAGCCCTGCCGCGCACTCCCGCCGCCGTGCCCGGCCCCGCGCCCTTCGCCTGCCAGACTGACCCACTCCGGCTCTGCCTTGGCCGCGCAGTCCGCCGTGACGCCGGCCCGGGGCTGCACCCAGCAGGACGCGACGCCAGACGAGGGCGGCTAGCCCCGAACTCAGGCCGGACCTAGGCGGGCGGTGACGTGAGCCCGAGCCGGCCAATCGGCTGCCGTTGACGTGGCACGGACGCCGACGTCGGAGCGCTGAGGCGCGGCGTTCCGGCAGACGTAGCCAATAAGAGCCCGAGCGCGCCCGGCTGCCATGGGGACCGGGCCCCGGGCCCCGCGGGTCAACTAACCATTGGCGGATCCAAAGGCGGAACTGGCGCCAAGGGCGAGGCTTCCTTCCCGACGGGTGCCAGGTCCGCCGCCGCACGGGCGCTTCCGGCCCCGCCCCGGGACGGCGGCTCGGGGGCGCGGCGGAGGGACGCGAGCGGCGGTCGGGCTGGGCCTGTCCTCGAAGCCGCGGGACAGCAAAGACGCGGACACACCTCAGTTTCTAGCGGCTTTATTTTGACATACACGACCTCAGACACAAGCGGGGCGGGCAGCGCTAGGTGTACAGAAAGGGGCGACCCGGCGCAAGGCCCGAGCACCCCTCCCCGGCACGCAAGGTCCCGAGGAGATGCAGCTGGCCCAGCCGCGGCCGAAGCCGAGAGTGGAAGGGGGCGCAGGCCTCGGGCGGCGTGGGCAGGTTTGGGCGGCTTCCGGGAAAGCAGAGCAGAGAGCGATTCCTAGAGGCGAGGCCTCACAGTTCCCCGAGAAGCAAAGGAACCAGGTCCTTCCCAGGGTGCTCCAATTTTTTTCCTCATTAAAACTTTTTTTTAATCGGCAAAAACAAAACCAAATTGAACAGCGTTAAAGTTCCAAGCAATCTGCATCTAGGGGGCGTGCACGTGGACAGATGTGCGCGAGTGAGCAGCGGCTAAAGAACTAGCCCAGGCCTTTGGCCCCTGGGGAAACCCCCACACCCACTGCACAGGCCCCAGTGTGAGGGAGGGGTGGGGTCCCTGGCAAGTTGCTACACTGGTCCCCTTCCTCATTAAGCACCGCCGGTCCCACCCCCCCCCCCCGGGGGGGCTGGTGTCTACTTGGCCCAGGGAAGCACTAGAGAGGGGGGTCACTTGAGCACCCCAACCCGTGATCCCGCGTTGCACTTTGGTCCCAAGTTGGGGTTTGGGAAGGCAGGGCCTGGCAGGGACAGAGCTCTCTGACAAGGAGCAGGCAGAAGGAGTAGAGGCAGAGAGTGTGTGTGTACACATGCCCACCACCCACCAGGTAACAGAGCTGGGTCTCCAAGTGTCAAAAGTGCTGAAAAGAGGGATCCTGCCCTGATGGGAGTAGCAGCAAATCCCAGGCCCTTCTGCTCTTTTTAGTGCCAGGAAAACGCTGAAGATAGTGGGTATAGTCTCTCTATGAAGAGCACAACGGGGCAGCATGTGCTCCCAAAATACAGGAACTCAGGAGGCACAGCACATCCCCAGGCTGGAGAGGTTCAACTAAAGGGGGTCCCAAGTGGCCCCTGACTCTTGGTCTTCGCCTCTGCCCTGCCAGGAAATGCCAGTCCAAACGAATGAGCTACTACCCCCCTGAAGCCACAGAATGGTACAGGAAAGATGGTCGTTACTGACCAGAAACAGGCAAGTTGTCCCTCCCAGCCCCAAGGAATGGGAACCTGCCCACTACTGGCACCAGGATCAGAGGGCTGAGAGAGAGACGGGATCCATCAAGGAGCCCATTTAAAATGTGTGAAGCTGCATCTCTAAGGAATCGGAAAGTAGTCCACCACTTCCAAGGCCTCGACAGGCTGGCAGGCTTACCTTTAATGCCCAAACAAGGACATGCCCAAAGTGACAATGACAGTGGCCCTAGGCTCAGAGGGGAGGGCACTAACCTTGGCAATGGCTAGGTGAGTGCAGTGTCACCTCCTGGCCACATGTTCGAGGTGGCAGGTCTCTGTGCCATTAAGGGCTGGCGGCAAAAATTATTAAAAACCACCAGAAAGATCACCCCTTGGGCCTTCACTGTACCACTGTCCACGTGGTACTACACACTGCCAGGCCCACAGAGAAGGTGCTGGGCCATCCGGGAAACACCTCCTACAATTCATTTGCTACCAATTCTTTGTAAAAAGGTCGCACCTGCTGACAACAGGCACTGGGGCAAAAGCTCACCTCAGAAATGGCAGGACAGAAATCAGTATTTACTAATGAACAAGGCTACAGCCCAGGAAAAAGATCCCAAGAGACAAGGGCTGGCTGGGAGATGGACAAATGGACAGACTGATGGATCCCAGGACTGATAAGACGAAACTCATTAGCAGAATCTGGGCACCTGCACCCAAGGCCCAAACAATGTCTCTATGAACAGACAAGCTTCAAGCTCTCCCTCACAAGACTGGAGCTCCTCACAATGGGTTGCTGCCTTGAGCTTAGCCTGGAGAAAGGTGACACCCTGAGCGGACCACAGCCCTTGAGCCCTGGGAAGGGCAGCCCATCCAGAGGCAGCACAGCTGCCCAAGCTAGAGGAAGAAGACTCCCACCCACAGCACAAGAACTGCAAATACTGTCTAGGCCAGAGCCACCAGACGCCCTGAGGCCTGCTGGGACACCGACTCTCCTCGGCAAATAGAGCAGGGACCCCCTTCAATGGGGCAAGAAGGGGTGGCCTCCTCAGGCAAGGGATCTCAGTAAGAAAGGCTGGCTGGGGTGTGCAGGCAGGAAGAGGAGCAGGTTCAAGTGCCAAAGAGTGCCTGGGGATCCCAGGGCCTGCCCTCTGCCATAAGCTGGCTTCAGCCCAGCTTCATGAATCTAGCCTCATGCCAAGTCAAAACCGAGAAGGACGGGTCCAGCGATGTGCAATTGGCCCTGTGCTACCCAGGGGCATGTGTTAAAGAGCTGGTTGATACCCATGCCACCAGACTAGGAAGTCCCCCAACAGATGGGCACCCAATCCTCTACTGGTGAGGGACAAGGGATGAGTGAGCACAGAGGGGCCCTGTACCAGCCCACAGCTTCACCCTAAGACCAGCAGGGCCCTGCGGCCACAGACGCCAAAGACCTAGGCAAGAGAAACCAATGTCCAAGGGTACCCTGTCCCTGCTGCCAAGCCCATCCACCAGGGGCACCTCTTCCTTTCTAAGTCAGCCTGGACACAGCAGTCAGAGCCGTAGAGCTAAAGGAGCCTGGCTGAGAGGATGTGTGTTGTGCCCTCCTTCACTTTATATATATGGATTCCAGGCTACAGCTAAAAACATTTCTTTTAGTTTACACCAAAGAGAAATATAACCCTTTAAAAGCAAGTCTGTGTGTCCTCACGGCGAGTTCAGTCAGAGCAATGGTCCCTGCCTGCGGGTGGAGAGAAAGGGGTTCTGGGGGCCCAGGGCCGGGCCTACTGGTTCTCGTCCCGCATCTGTTCCATGATGCTGATGAGGTTCTCTAGGCCGAACACATAGCCTCGGTCCGGCCCGTCATGCACGGTGGGGTCATCCCGGAAGCCCTTGAACGTGCTGTGTGCAAAGTCGATCATGCGGACATCCACCTTGGGTGGAGAGGAGGGGCCGGCCTCAGGGCTGGTGCTACTGGGGCTGGTGCTGGGGCCACAGGGTGGCGCCCCCTCAGGGAGCCCCGTATCCAGGTGCTTGAGACGCATCTCGGCCCGGCGGTCCAGGAAGGACTCTGCCCGGCACTCCCTGCCGTCGTAGATGACAAGCAGGGAGCTGGAGTAGAAGCGATAGGAGGCCTGCCGCTCCAGCACAGCTTTCAGGCCCCGCAGTTTGCTCAGGATGGGCTCAAAAAGGTCACGCCTCAGGTCCAGGCCGTTGTGCAGGTACTGATAGAGGGCGTTGCGGAAGCCTTCAATGGAGAGCCCGCGGCCATAGTACTTGTTCCTGCAGAGGTAATGCCCTGTGTCCAGCTGGTACACCTGAAAGCCCAGGAGACAGAGCGGGTGAGCACCAGGGAGGTCTGATGACCTTCGAGTGCCCTGGGCAGCCATTGTCTGGAAAGTACTCCTGACCAGCTTGACTCGTCCCAGTGTCAAGGCAACAGGCTCTCACAGAGGTTCTGGATCTGGAGTCCAGACTAAGGTCACCAGGTAAGGCCTAGAGGGCTCAGGGAACATACCTATAAGGACGCACTCGGCACCCTGTGGGGGACTCACCCTCTCGGAGGGGATTCTGGACCACTGTGGGCCCGGAGGACACCTGGCAAGGGGAGCAGGCAGGTACATGGGCCACCCAAAACACGCGGGCAGCAGCAGTGAGGCTCTGGCCAGGGGCAACTCACCTGCATGCCACAGACCCTGACACCCAGCGTAGCTGACGTACTCTGCTCGCACTTCCTCATCTGCCGGGCCGCCTTCTCCGCGGATGCGTCATCCCCGTGCTGCCGGGTGCCCATCTTCAGGTCCAGCACACAGGGGTACTTGAAGTGGTGCACCACGTTCTCAAGCAAGAGGAACTCTGGGCCGTGGTCAAGGAGAATAACAGCCACACTCACCGTCAGCCCCAGCCAGGAAACCACGACCAAGTTTTTCTACAAAAGGGGGCATTCTCTTCTAATGTGATCTGTATTCACCTCACAAACTCTCAAATGTAGATGTCACACCACTGGCTTACTCATTCTTTTCAAAAATTTTTTATTGTAGCAAAATATACATAAAATGGACCATTTTCACTGTGTTTAACTGTGCAGTTCAGTGGCATTAGTACATTCACATTACTGTGCACATCACCGTCCATCTCCGGAACTTTTTCATCGTCCCAAACAAAAACTAGAAACTGTACCCACCTCACACTATCTCCCATTCTTCCTCACGCCCCCACCCCCAGTAACTACCTTTCTAGTTTCTGTCTCTATGAATAGGACTATTCTAGACACTTCGTATTGTGTCCTTTTGTGGCTGGCTGTTTCACTTAGCAAAATGTTTTCAAGTTTTATCCAATTTGTATGTAGCATGTGACAAAATTTCATTCCTTTTTATGGCTGAAAAATTTTCCGTGATATATATATATATACCAAATCTGCTGATGCCATCATTTTTATTTTTTTCTGTTTTATTCTGTCCTGTAGGCATACACAAACTAAAGAAGATCTGGCAGATGTGCATACATGCCTGGCACCATCAGTAAACCGAGGCCCTCCTCCAGCCGTACCCCACCGAGGCCTAAGAGAAGGAAGACCCTTTGCGGCACTGCTACCAACATGAGAAATCCAGTTTAACATTCCTGAATGGGAGTCTTAGAAAAAGGTGGATTTAAAATTTCTATCCTGCCTTTTTCTGACTAACCTTCAAACCAGTGACTACATATTTAAACTTATCCTTTGGTATTTCTAGAACCTTCTGCTTAAAATGCCTCTACGGTCCTGGCTGGCTGGATGGCATTTATATCCATGTCCTCATTTACATCTACTGTCTGCAACCATCCTGGATAAAGGTATATAGGCTTGTCACATCTGTCAAAAGTCACCAGGGCCCACAGCCTGGACCTCAATTTCGTACTGGGGGACGAGGAAGCAATCACATGATCTTGGACGGTAAGATACTTGGCATCACTTGACGATGCACATATTAGCATCGCCTAATTCTTTAAAAAATAACTTACAGAAAACGATTAAATTGGCCTTTAATCAATTTCATCACCTGCTATAACCTATAAACAAGTGGCAATAAAACTTAAAAAGGGCTGCAGAAACACCTCACAGGGCCGGAGAACATGGGCTCTTGAATTCTGCTGTGGCCACTCACGGGCGTGGGCACAGCACCTAACCCCCCTGTACTCCCATCTCCTCATCTATAAATGGGCTTCGTCAACACTTTCCCCCTCAAGAGACTGTTCTGAAAACTGAGTAAACAGAGAGGGCTCAGCACATTTCCCCTCAGTTTCCCAGTATTAGTTATTCACAGTCTACTGCTTCAAACACTAAACAATCATCAGAATTCCCATTTTATAATACTTTTTTTTACTTTTACCATCTTAAAGACTATTATACATTGTTTAGGTATGGTGTTTATCTTAGACAAAAAAACCCCACATATCACTTTGTAATAATTACCTTTTGGGAGGGGAAAAATATATGTGTGCACACGCACACACACACACCCAGATCCTTGATTCTAGACATGCACTGATAAATACAGTAACCACTAGGAACATGTGGCAATTTAAATTTAAATAAATGTAAAATTCTGTAACTCAGTCACATCAAGCACGTTTCAGTTACTCGGTGTGGCCAGTGGCTACCATACTAAACACAGATACACATACCTCCACTGTCCCAGAAGGTTCTACCAGACAGCACCCTTCTGAACTGCCAAGTTTAAGCTTCAGGCTTACCAGTCCCGAAAGGCAGAAAAAAAACGTGTCCATAAAACAAGGAAGGACAAGGAGCCTATGAAAAAGGGAGATGAGAACAGGAGGGGCTCCTGGACAGAGAGGGCCTCGGCCATGGTGCTAGGTGTCCTGACACAGGACCAACCCACGGTCCCAGCAGGGGGCACTGCTGAAGGTGTAGTAACAAGGATACTGTAGAGCTTTCGGTCCTTGGACTCAGAGCGCATGCGGCTCAGCTGCTGCTTGTGACAGCGCAGACTCCAGGGATTATGGCTGATCTTCTCAGAACTCAGACCGCTGTTGCCGTCCAGCATCTGGAAAGGGACGTCTGAGTGGCTGTGGAGCTCCACCTTTGGACTCTTTGCCTCCTGGGGGCTAAGAAGGAAGAACAGGACACACTGCTGAGGGGCTCAGACAAGTCACCCTCTGGGGTCTCGGTGCACAAGGTGAAGGAGGCCTCAATCAGGTCTCATCTGCCACCCATGGGCCCTGCTGACAGGTGGCACAGGGGCTCCGGACGCATGAGCGCATAAAAGTGAGTAATAAGTAGTAGTTATACTTGTGTCTCTGAAAACTGTCTCAAAAATAATTCTTGGCATCAAATTATGTGATGAAGACACCACTCCAGATGCATTAGGAAGGCTATTATAAAAATCAACTGGAACAAGTGTTGTAGAGGATGTGGAGAGACTGGAACCCCCGCACACTGCTGGAGGGAATGCAAAATGGTGCAGCCACCGTGAAAGTCTGCTGGTTCCTCAAAACGCTAAACGTGGAATTATCCAATGATCCAGCCATTCCACTCCTAGGTCTGTACCCAAAAGACCTGAAAACAGGAACTCAAACAGAAACCTGACACTCTGTTCACAGCAGCATTACAATAAACAAGAGGTGGAAACAACCCAAGTGCCCATGAGAGCATGAACGGAAAAACACAATGTGCCATACCCTACAGTGGAGTAGCGTTCGGCAGTAAAAAGGGAGGGAATTCTGCCACAGGCTACAACCTGGATGAGCGCTGAAAACATCTTGCTAAGTGCAATAAGCCAGACACAAAAGGAGAAATGCTGTAGGGTTCCAGTCGTCTGAGGTAACTGCACATTCACAGAAACAGAAAAGAGAACGTGGTTGCCCGGGCCTGGGGGGGAGGGGAATGGAGAGTTATCCAACAGGGATGGGGCTGCTGCTGGAGATGAAAAGCAGCTCTGGTAATGGGCAGTAGTGAGGGCCGCACGACAGCGTGCGTGTGTTTAATACAACTCAACTATACACCGAGAAAAGGCGAAAATGATAAATTGACAGGTGTACTTTACACTTTTAAAAAATACAAAAATTGATGAATGTAGAGTTTTACACTTAATAAATAGAGGATGGAGCATGGGATGCCACTGTCAAGAACATGAGTAACTATCCTGTTTGTGTCCACATCTACAACCGAATTTTTAATACGACTGAAAGAAAGCATCTGCGGACGCTGTCCGTGGGCCTGCGCAGCGGGTGCCTGGGAAGCGGCAGAGCGAGTGAGCAGCTCAGAGCAGAGGCGGGCGCGGCAGCTCCGGACAGATGCCACCGTCCCCTCCTGCCTCGGTGGGCGCGCGAAGTCACGCAGAGCCGAGCTAACCACCAGGCCTAGCGTGCACTGGAAATGCGGGCGCTCCCGCACAGAGTGGCGGGCAGGCTGGGCGAAGCGGCTGAGAGACCCAGGCAGACCTTCCCAGTCCCTCTGACCGGAAGCAGAGCGGCCGCTGGTGCCTCTCGGCGTGACGGAACTCTCATGTTCTTCTGGGGACGGCATGGCTGAGGCTATTCATGGACGCCTTTTTTGTGATCCCCTTTAAGAAACAACAAGGTTGGGACGGCTCGGGGGCTCAGTTGGTGAAGCGTCTGCCTTCGGCTCGGGTCATGATCCCAGGGGCCTGGGGTCGAGTCCCGCATCGGGCTCCCTGCTCCACGGACTCCCTGCTTCTCCCTCTGCCTTTGCCTGCCACTCCCCCTGCTTGTGCTCTCTTTCTCTCCCTCTCTCTCTCTCTGACAAATAAATAAAATCTTAAAAAAGAAAAGAAAAGAAACAACAAGGTTTACTAATCTGCCAAGTAAGCCCAGATAAGTTCTCTGTGCCTGCTTGGGGAACCCGTGCCCCTTGGCATCACCCCTGGTGTTACAGCTCTGGTCCTGGTGAAGAAGCAAGCTCCACTCCGGGAGGTAACTCAGAGCCTCTGCGAATAGGCCAAACAGAGGTCGGGGCCTGCAGACAGAGCTGTCACTTTCAAAGCAGAGCCCTGAACTCGGACACAGGCAGACTTTGATGTTATTCTACGTACACTGGCTTTTCATCAGATGATTCATGGAGCAACTTCTATACCTTTGGAGACCAAAAGAAAGCCCACTCTAAAGAGCTCTTGAGAGAAAGGCATTAATGCCGGCTATGGGCTGGAGGACTTGGGGAACATTCCTTGTCACTAAGCTTAGGTCCCACCTTCATCAATGAAGAGGAAGCCCCTTGGGGAATGACAAGGAAGCCCTGAAGAAGTGCTTCCACAGACTGGAGTCTATTTTCCACAAGAACACTTAATACCTGGAGACCCTCCTTACTACAAAATGGGTATTTCTCTCCTTGCATCAGGGATGCAGATCTGGCTAGAGAGGGCCCCTGACTGAGGACACGGGAGAGGACACATCACACACTCAGGCAGAGTCTCATGGGGTTCTGTGCTCCTCGATGTGCATCCTCTTCCATCGATGGGAGCGAGGAGCGCTGGAAGGCCCTCGGCTCACAGCTTCAGCAGCCAGGGTGAGCAGCACGTGTTGCTGAACTGATCTGACATTAGAGATAAGCTGTGTGCTGCCACATCTAAGAAAAGTCCCAAATCCAACTTTTGAGTCACAGATCTTATTCACTGAAACTTATTTTTGAGTGAAATAATATACTTAAAAAGAATTTTTTTTTCTTAAGTAATCTCTATACCAACGTGGGGCTCGAACTCAACAATCCTGAGATCAAGAGTCATGTACTCCACCGACTAAGCCAGCTAGGTGCCCCGAAATTAAATATAAAGTAATTTAATCATACAATTTTTATTTCACTTTGTTCCAGGAAGCTCACATTACTTTTAATTTCTTTTTTTTTAATAATTCAGTGGGTTTTTTAAAAATATATATTTACAAGGTTATAAAATATCACCACTATCTAATTTTTAGGACATTTTATCACCTCCAAAACAATCACCATTAGCAGTCACTTCCTATCCTCCTCTCCCCCCAGTCCCTGGCACCCAATAACCTGCTTACTGTCTCATGCGTTTGTCTATTCTGAACATTTTCTATAAATGGAATCACATTATATGTGGTTTTTTGTGACTGACTTCTTTCACTTAGCAAAGGTTTTCAAGGTTCATTCCCACTGTGGCTCGTATGAGTGTGCCATTCCTTTTTATCACTGAATAATATTCAGCCTTTATTCATCCATTCATCAGCTGACGGACACTTGGGTTACTTTCATTGTTTGGCTGTTAGGAATAATGTTACTATGAACATTTCTTTGCAAGTTTTGTGTCTGAATGTATTTTTTCAATTCTCTTGGTATGGGCTGCTATTCCCAGGAGTGGAATTGATGGGTTTAGCTTTCTAAGGAACTGCCAAATAACTGTTTTCCAAGGTGGCTGCACTATTTTACATTCCCATCAGCAATTTAAGAGGGTTCCAATTTCTCTACATCTTCATCAACACTTTTATTGCCTGTCCTTTTGATGACAGCCATCCTAGGAGAGTTCACATTTTTTGCATAAAATATCAAGAAACATAACTCTTTGTAAACTATTTTCCTAATCTATAAGAAAAATCATTTCCACTGTAATAAACTAAATTTTAGGTGCAGGGAAAGGGTTAAGAGCTGATCTCAGAGTCTCAGAGAGGTCAAAGAACCTCTTCCAGAACCCTTAAAGAACACTAGTCCAGTCTCTCACTGCCTTTAGGCAATCCTACAGGTCAGAAAGCAGATGCAACCTCACTGTGGCCCAAGGCATTTCAACCTCATGTGTGAGACATAACAAAGCTGTAGTACACAGAGCACCCACGGAGAGTCCTTGCTTCCAAAGGGCTGAGAGACCTTCACTCTCTCTTGACCAGCTCCATCCATCCTCAGAAGGTGGCATCACTGGGGTAATGTGACACGCCCAGGTGGGCAGCCAACGAACACCAGCCATCTTCCCACAACCTTGAGCCCTACTTCCCCAGGGTATGTCAGGACTCTAGAGATGCCTCGAGTGTTTGTGCTGCTAGGACCAGACGTGCACCTTCAGCCCTGCTCACCACCCCCTTACCTCTCAGAGGTTTCAAGGGACAGGCTGGCTTTCTCCTCCTTGTGGTCACTGCCACTGCCTGATCGGTGCAGGCTCCGGCGGGAGTGTTTGCGCCGAGGTTGCTCCCGCTCTGGTGTGTCATCCTGCTCCACAGTCTCACTTTCCACATAAGGGTAGGCCACCAAGTTGATGTAACCATCACTGTCTCCCTCAAAACAGACAGACACCACGCCTGTTGAAAAAAAGGCAGCTAGTCAACAAACGTCTACACAGGCTGGGTCTATGCAGCACAGACTGCTGGTACTTGCTGTCCCACAGCACATCACCTGCCTGAACCAACTGAAGATGAATGTAGGAACAATGACCAACAGACACCTTTCCAGAGCACAGCTGACCACGCATCCCGACTCAAAGTCTGCTACTTATCCTCTGACCGTGGGTAGATCATGGGTAGAGCGGGTATCTATTTCCCACTCTCTTCTATAGCCCCGGCACTTCCAGTGACTGACTTCTGTACCATCCAAACTGCGTGTGCTGGAGACACCCACACCTGACAGGACTTAACCCTCTCCTTATTTAACTGTTCTCTGATACTGCCATGTCCTGTGTCGGCGTCTCAATCTGTTTCCCTCTGCCTGGCGGTGCCAGAGAGACATTAAGACTTCTCCCTGCAAAACAGTCCCCAAAGTAAGTCTTCTGCCCACACTAAGCATCAGGTTTTCTAACCTCACCAGACAGAACCTCTGCTTCACCAAACCACCGGCACTCCTAAGTTGAGACACCTTTCTATTCTCCGTGCTTCACTCAGGCAAAACAGTTTATCGTGTCCATTTTTTATCAACCAGGTTGTTCGTAGTTTCTTCTGAATCATTACCAAAAGAGTTAAAACACAACACCTACAAACCTAGCTCAAGGTTTTTTTTTTTTAAGAAAGAAAAGAAACAAGAAGAAAGTAAGAAAGAAGCCCAGGGGCACCTGGGTGGCTCAGTCGGTTGGTTAAGCATCTGACTTCAGCTCAGGTCATGATCTCGGGGTCCTGGGATCGAGCCCCATGTTGGGCTCCCCGCTCAGCAGGGAGTCTGCTTGTCCCTCTCCCGCTGCCCCTCCACCCCACTCATGCTGTCTCTCACATAATAAAATCTTAAAAAAAAAAAAAAAGAAAGATAAAAGTCCAGGCTGCCTATCATCTAACTTCCACATCCAACCTTCTGTCAGCTATTCTCTTTTCACACACTTGTGTACAAAATTGGCTCTATAATCTGAACATAAGTGAGAAGCTTTTATAAATAAGTCAATATGCCAGACCAAGAATATCCTTCTCTTTGGCCCATTTCCTTCTCCAGGTAGGCACTGCCTCACTCCCTGGGCCCTTTTAGAAAAAATTCCTGAAACATGAAATTGATTCTTTTTTCTTACATTCCCACCACACTGCTCAATGTATGCGGCACTTCAGTGGGCCTCACCCCTGTACCCTGGCTGGTTTATGCAGATGGCTGCCTCTCCTGCAGGTATTCACCTCTGTAACCTCCTCTCTTTGTCTTCACTAAAACCTCAACTGTTCCGGCCTGAATGCCCTCTGGTCTGCAAGCTTCTCGGTCTCCTGGGCTGCCCCTTATGCTCTGACCTAGAGGGTCCTCTAGGCCTGCCACACAGCTGTCGTGCTGACCAGCCTGAGGGTCGTTCCTTCTATCCTTCTATGGTCTTCTACTTCTCCCCACTCTTGGTTTACTCCTTATTTGAGTGGAAGACATCTTCAGGTCGATTTTCAGTCCTTTGCAGGACTTTATTCTGCTCCAACACCCGACTGACTGAAGACAAAATTCTATGTAGTCTGTAAATAAAGACAGTTCTACTTCTTCCTTTCCAATTGGAATGCATTTTATTATTCACTATCTGGCCTAACCACACCGGCCAGAACCTCCAGTAACATGTTGACTAGAAGTAGACAGCATGAACATCCTTGTCTCGTTCCTGATCTTAGGGGGCAAAGCAATGGTTTCGTCGTTATGAGGCTAACTGGAGGTTTTTCATAGATGCCCTTAGTCAGGTTGAGGAACTGTCCTTCTAGTCCTAGTTTGCTGCTGTTGTTTTATCAAGCAAGAATGGATGCTGGAGGGGCACCTGGGTGGCTCAGTCGGTTAAGCATCTGCCTTCAGCTCGGGTCATGATCATGGGGGTCCCAGGGTCCTGGGATCAAGCCCCATATCGGGCTCCCTGCTCAGCGGGGAGCCTGCTTCTTCCTCTTCCTTTACCCTTCTCCCAGCTCTCTCTCAAATAAATAAATAAAAATCTTAAAAAAAAAAAAATGGATGTTGGATACTGTCAAATGCTTTTTCTGAATCTGCTAAGATATAGATGGTTTTTCTTTTTTTAGATTATTAATATGGAAATTCCATTTAACCTTTGAATGTTAAACCTACCCTGCATTACTCAGATAAACCCTACCTGGTAATGATGTATTGTCCTTTTAATATATTGTTGGACTCAGTCAACTAAAATTTTATTCAAATTTTTTACATCTAGATTCATGAGGTCCATTTATTTTCTTGTAGTGGCCTTGCAGAATGAGTTGGGACATACTCTTTAAATTTTTTGGAAGAGTTTCTGTAGAACTACTCTAAGTATTTCTTTCTTAAATATTTGGTAGAATTCATCAGTGAAGCTGTGTGGGCCTGGAGTTTTCTTCACTAGAATGCTTTAAACTCCAATCTCAATTTACTTGATAGCGCTATTCAGAGACTCCCATTTTTTTCTTGAGAGTTTTCAGTTTGTATCATTCAAGAAACTGTCTCTTTCATCTGTGCTGTAGAAGTTATTGGCATAAAGTTTTTCATAATATTCTTTTACCTTTAAATATCAGTAGACTCTACTGACAGCATATCTATCATTTCTGGCATTAGACGTTAATGTATTCTCCTCTTCCTGATCAGTCTAGCTAGAGATGTTCTCAAAAAAATCAGCCTTTGGTCTTTGGTTTTTCTTGATTTTCTTAATTTCTGCTCAATTTTCTCACTGAATTGTCTTTTTCATACAGATTTGCATTAATTTAGATATAGATATATATTCTGGAAACTAATCCTTGATCAGTTATATGTGCTGTAAACATCTTTATCCATTTTCTTTGAAGGTGTATTTTGATAAATGTAAGCTTTAAATTTTATATGTCAAATATATCATTATCTCCTTTACGATTAGCTCTTTTATTTTTGTCTTGCAGGCTCATCTAAAGCTATACTGGAAATCTGCCTTTCTCCTGAGGCACACACTTTTGAGTACCCTGACAGAGCACAGGCAGACACAGAGCATCACACCTGCTATGAGGAGAAATGGTTGTGCTGTGGGTAGGCCAGGAAAAAGCTCTACCAAGAGTAGATGAGACTTGGTAATTAAATGAGCCATGCAATCGACCATTAGATTAAGGAAAAAATATTTTTGATTCTGACTTTTTTTTATTTTTTTTAAAAAGATTTTATTTATTTATTTGACAGAGAGAGACACAGCCAGAGAAGGAACACAAGCAGGGGGCAGTGGGAGAGGGAGAAGCAGGCCCCCCGCAGAGCAGGGAGCCCAATGCGGGGCTTGATCCCAGGACCCTGGGACCATAATCTGAGCCGAAGGCAGACGCTTAACGACTGAGCCACCCAGGCGCCCCTGATTCTGACATTTTTTTTATGTCATTACTCACACCTAGGTAGAATGCAGACAGGAAAATGAAAATCAATGATCTTTTAATTCATCTGATATAAGTCCTAACTTTCTTGGCATTTGTAAGACTAATTTCAATAGACACTAAAGATCACATTTGATGAAGGTTTTGTTATTTTTTAAAATATACTCTTAAAAATTATAGTAAAAAATATGTAACATAAGTTTATCATTTTAACCATTTTTAAATGTACAATTAGTGGCATTAAGTACATTCACAATGTTGTATATGATTATCATTATTTCCAGAACTTTCTCATCACCTCAAAGAAAAAAATCTGTACCCATTAAATAATAACTCCCCCTTTCTCCCTCACCTGAACCCCAGGTAACCTCTAACCTACTTTTTCTCTACAAACAGGCCTATCGTAGACATTTCATATAAGTGGAATCATGTCATTCTCATCCTTTTGTGTCTGGCTTATTTCCCTTAGCATAATGTTTCCAAGATTCACCCATGCTGTAGCCTGTATCAGAACTTCATTTCTTTTTATGGCTGAATACTATTCCACTGGGAATAGGTATCACATTTTGTTTATCCATTCATCTGTGATGGACGCATGGGTTGTTCCCACTTGGGGCTATTGTGAATAATGCTTCTGTGAATATTAGCTTATAAGCATCTGTTTGAGTCCCTGTTTTCAATTCCTTTTTTTAAGACTTTATTTATTTATTTTGAGAGGTTTTTTTTGTTTTTGTTTTAAATATCCTGTTTTCTTTTTTTTTTTTTTAAGATTTTATTTATTTATTTGACACAGAGAGAGACTAGAGAGAGAACACAAGCAGGGGAGTGAGAGAGGGAGAAGCAGGCTCCCCACTGAGCAGAGAGCCCGATGTGGGGCTCAATCCCAGGACCCTGCGATCATGACCTGAGCTGACGGCAAACACTTAACTGACTGAGCCACACAGGCGCCTCCCCCCCCGCCCCCCGTTTAACTTTTTGAGGAACCACCAAACTGTTTTCTGTAGTGGCTGCACCATTTGACAACACGTATTTTCCTTTTTTTTTTTTTAATTGTTATAGCCATCCTAGTGGGTATGAATGGTATCTGACTGTGGTTTTGATCTGCATTTCCCTAATGATTAATGATGATGTTTCATGTGCCTATTGGACATTTGCATATCTTCTTTGGAGAAATGTTTATTCAAGTCCTTTGACCATTTTTGAACTGGGTGTTTCTTAACTCTTAACTAGGGGAACTAGTTCTTAGAACACCCAAGCTTTTTTTTTTTTCTTTTTTAACCTCAGAACTTTTGCTTAGGCTTAGAACGTTTCTTTCCATTGCCCTTTGCCCACAGCTGCTCCTCACACTTCAGTCCTTCAAGTCTCCCCAGACATTCCTTCCCTGATCATCCTATCTGGAAGCCTTATTATTTCTAATTATAGAACCATACTTAAGCACTTCTCAAAATCTATAAATTGTTTTGTCTATATGTTTATTTACTCTTTCTCACAGTAGCATGTTAAGTTCCCTGAAGGTATGGTATTTTGTCTTTTACATCAATGAGCACAGAGCCTGGTATCTAGTAGATGCTTAATAAATATATGATTAATGAATGAGGGAAAGTTTTACATAAGGATACAGAAGCCTAGAACCTCACGTTCAGTACCAGATGCAGTAACACCTGATGACTGCAGCTGGCAATACGAAATAAATAAAAATCCCTCTTCAAACTTACTGCCAAAACACAGAATATCATTGACATTTTTCCTCAGCTTGGTTGAGTTTTAAAAACACCTGTGCTCCTGGCAATAAAGGGATATGTGTGTTGTGTAGGATCGTATTTATACAGGTATTTTCTAGACCTGTCTGCTGAAAGGGCCTAAAAACAATGATACTCCAGTAGCAATCAGTCCATCTAATGTCAAGATCTTGGTTTTTCTAAATACCATTCCTACAATAAAAGGAAGCAAAGCTCCCTGGAGAAATGGTTGGTTCCTGAATCGGGGCAGGAAAAATAAAATATGAGCCTGGAGCATCCTGAGGTAATTGAAAGTAAAGAAGTAGTCAAAAATGATGGGGGTATGTGTCACAAGCACACAAGAGCCAATTAAAGGAGTCCCAGTGGCCACATCTAGAATATGAGAAGTAAAATATCCCTAAGCCCAAACTGACAGATAATGGGTGAGAAGGGACAGTTCTTCCTTATGGGATTGTAATTCCTTTTAATTAATAGATATAGAAAGGAATGATGGAAACAGAAGTCACCATTAGGCACACAACACAGTAATAATTGTCACAGGCAAGAACCACCAAACAATTCTAAAATTAGTGGGCTAAAGTACTATAAGAAACAGGATATTTAGGGGCACCTGGGTGGCTCAGTCGGTTAAATGTCCGACTCTTGATTTCGGGTCAGGTCGTGATCTCAGGGTGGTGATATCAAGCCCCATTTGGGCTCCACGCTCAGCTGGAGATTCTCTCTCTCTCTCCCTCTGCCCCTCCCCGCCCCTACCCACTTTCTCTAAAATAAATAAATCTTTAAAAGGAAGGAACGAACGAACGAACAGGATATTTAGAAAGTCTTAAAGTATCTCCCCATAGGATATTTATTAATTACAATAGGAAAGATAGTAACTTTACAGTGGAGAAGCCTGGGAGACACCACCTTAACCAAGTGATTGAAATTAAATCACCAGTAACAACGCACGTATCTTCTGACATGAAGAACTGAGAGGACACAAGATCACTTCTGTTGCCCAAGATATATAACCTCAGTCTAATCATGAGAAAATATAAGGCAAATTCAAATTTAGGGACATTCTACAAAATCACTGCTAGTATACTTCAAAAGTGTCAAGGTCATGAAAGACAAAGACTGAGAAACTATCTCAGGTTGGAGGAGACTAAGGAGGAGTAAATGCAATGTGAAGTGAAAACCTGAACCAAAAGAAGAACGTAAGTGGGAAAGGAAAACTGCCGAAATTTGAATATACAGATTAGTTATTATTATTATAACAGGGTTCATTTCCTGGTTTCGGTTATTATAAACTGTACTATAGTTAGGTTTTTAAAGAAAAATTTTTAAAGATTTTATTTATTTATTTGAGACAGAGAAAGAGAGAGAAAGCACAAGCAGGGAGGAAGGTGAGAGGGAGAAGCAGACTCCCTGCTGAGCAGGGAGGCCGATGAGGGTGCTCGATCCCAGGACCCTGAGATCATGAGCTGAGCTTTAACCGATTGAGCCACCCAGGCACCCCAAGAAATTTTATTTATTTATTTGAGAGAGAGAGAATGAGAGAGAGAGAGCACATGAGGCGGGGAGGGTCAGAGGGCGAAGCAGACTCCCTACCAAGCAGGGAGCCCGATGTGGGACTTGTTCCAGAGACTCCAGGATCATGACCTGAGCCGAAGGCAGTCACTTAACCAACTGAGCCACCCAGGCGCCCAAGAAATTTCTTTTTACTTATTTATTTACTTATTTGACAGAGACACAGCAAGAAAGGGAACACAAGCAGGGGGAGTGGGAGAGGGAAAAGCAGGCTTCCCGCGGAGCAGGGAGCCCGATGCAGGGCTCGATCCCAGGACCCTGGGCTCATGACCCGAGCCAAAGGCAGACGCTTAATGACTGAGCCACCCAGGCGCCCCAAGAAATTTAATACAATGCCCATTGATGCTTGATGACTGGCTTAAGTGAAGACTTTGATTTTAGTACAAGTCACTTTATCAACAATACGCATGAAACAGCACTCTCCTTAAAATCTAAAATCAGTTACTGAGATTCACTTAAGGAGCTTGGGGGCAGTAGTAAAGGGGCCAGGTTCTCACAGGCCCTTATCCGTCTCCGCACGTTGGCCGGCACTGTCACACGGCAGCCTCCCGTCTGCCAGGGCACAGACCACAGCACAACATCGGCCACCAGGAGTTCAGTCCCAACAAGTCAGGATGCTCTTTCCAAGAGCAGAGTTCACAGAGTCAAACACAGTGGCTTCTTCTTTACTGCTTCCCTGTTCTGTTTTGTAAATTTTAAGATTTATTTATTTGAGAGAGCGCATGAGCGCATGAGCGCATGAGCAGGGGGAGGGCAGAGGGAGAGAGAGAGAGAATCTCAAGCAGACTCCCTGCAGGGCATGGATCCTGGACGTGGGGCTCGATCTCAGGACCCTGAGCTCATGACCTGAGCTGAAACCAAGAGTCAGATGCTTAACCAACTGAGCCAACCCAGGAGTCCCTACCTACTGCTTACCTCTTTTAACTGAAAAATAGCTATTATCTACCCAGGTATCTACAACGGTTAAATTTACAGCATTATGCTTTTGGCCAAACAGAAGAAAAACTGTGCAATGTTCCTTTCTCCTTTGAAGACAGACATGATTTGGCCACTGAACTTCATCTGAATCTTCGGCACCTTCTTCCACATTAGATTAAAACCCAGCTGATATTCATGACAGGGCTGTTTTTTAGTCGGCTCGCCAAAGCACTTAAGAAGGCTTTCTGGCACACTGTTGACTGCTGAATGCATGAGAACAGTGGACAGGACCCTGTAGTGGTAACAGAGCAGCTGGGACAGCACAAGAGGGAGGGAAGGTGGGGTCTGTGTTAATCATGATCTTTCAGTGCCCTTGTCTTTCAATGCCCCATAATCTTTTTCAAGCACTAAATTTAAGTCCCAGGCATTGGCTGATAAAGCCGTAGGCTCATCAGCTTGGATTATGCTGGTTACATCCAAGTCCACATCTGGTATCTCAATCATTTTGGAGCAACCATTAACTGCAGCTTTCAATTCATACAGACATTTTTAAATATCTTGGTGGGACTCAAGAGCTTGAAGAGATGGGTCAGACTTCCTGCACATGGTCTACAACCAGGTAAGGGAAGATGCATCACTTTATGATAGGGCTTTACCTGGTACACTGGCATCACGGGAGCATTAGAGGAAGCTGGGTATACAGGAACTCTAATTTTTTTTTTTGCAGCTTTTCTATAATTTTAAATTTATTTCAAAATAAAAAAACAAAAGCCCTGTGCTGTTGGGTTTTCATATATATGAACTGGACCAATAATAGCTGCAATTTTCTTTGAATAAATTGGGCTTCATTTGACTTAATAAGAAAGGATCAAATTTTGGTTTAACTGTATATTTGAGAACATACACTTATTTTTCCTAGTAAAAATGTAGCCCAAGGAAAGAAAATAGATACTAACGATTTGCTATGGTTTTTAAAGACTTCTGTTCCCCAGTCTGAGAGAAAGTTGCAGGGAAAAACTGAACCAATGCTAGGGACAATCCTTCCCTGGAAGGCACCTTGAGATTCAAACTTGTCCCAGTTCTGGTGGTTGTGATTTAGAAAACATTTCTCTGGAGCCAGGGCTCAACTTCCTTTTAAGAGATTTTTTTTTTTTTCCTTAGCATGACTCCATGAGCTAACAGGGCTTATAGTTCTCTATCTGGTTTTGGCATATTTATAGCAGAAGATTTGGCCATGAATGTGTTGAGTGTGGAAGAGTAGGCGGCTGAAGCTGCATTTATAAAGCATTTGTAACTGTTGTTCTTAGCCACTTAGAGACAGCAATGTGTTTGATTCTGGCTTCTCTCTCCTTTTACAGGCTTAGAATATTCCTTCAAATTCAATATTCTTCTGGTTCTGTTTTGAAAATAGCAAATAGACCATCGAATTCAAAATTACACAATGGACTTGAATATGCATTTCTCCAGAGAGATACACAGATGGCCAACAGCACATCAATATCATTAATCATTAAGAAAATGCAAATCAAAACCACAATCAGATACCACTCGTACCCACTAGGATGGCTATAATAATTTTTTTAAAAAGAGGAAAGTACATGTTGGCAAGATGTGGAGAAACAGGAACATTCCCAATAAGAATATCAAATGGTGCAGCCACTACAGGAAACAGTTTGGTGGTTCCTCAAAAAGTTAAACAGGATTACCACACGATCCAGCAATTCCAATCCTAGCTATGTACCCAAAAGAACTGAAAACAGGATCTTTAAAACAAAAACAAAAAAACTCTCTTTCTCCCTCTCTCAAAATAAATAAAGTCTTAAAAAAAAAAGAAGAATTGAAAACAGGGACTCAAATGATGCTTATAAGCTAATATTCACAGAAGCATTATTCACAATAGCCCCAAGTGGGAACAACCCATGCGTCCATCACAGATGAATGGATAAACAAAATGTGATACCTATTCCCAGTGGAATAGTATTCGGCCATAAAAAGAAATGAAGTTCTGATACAGGCTACAGCATGGGTGAATCTTGGAAACATTATGCTAAGGGAAATAAGCCAGACACAAAAGGACGAGAATGACATGATTCCACTTATATGAAATGTCTACGATAGGCCTGTTTGTAGAGACAAAGTAGGTTAGAGGTTACCTGGGGTTCAGGTGAGGGAGAAAGGGGGAGTTATTATTTAATGGGTACAGATTTTTTCTTTGAGGTGATGAGAAAGTTCTGGAAATAGATAATGATAATCATATACAACATTGTGAATGTACTTAATGCCACTAAATTATCATTTTAAAATGGTAAACTTTATGTGTATTTTGCCACAATAAAAAAAGAGTTAAGGAAACAAAAAATACTGATATGGATTGGTTTTTCAAAATTGAGGATCCCTTAGGCAAAGGATGGTGTAAACATGACTAAATTCATAACAGCTTTGGGAAATTAAAAAGCAGAACACCCCCCCCCCCCCCCACATTTAACTTACACATGGTAGGCAATCATGAAAATGTATAAACACAGTGACAAAAATCAGAGTTTAAAATAAAGTGACAGAGCGCCTGGGTGGCTCAGCTGGTTAAGCGTCTGACTCTTGGTTTCGGCTCAGGTCATGATCTCAAGGTCCTGAGATTAAGCCCCATGTGGGGCTCCAGGCTCAGCATGGAGTCTGCTTGTCCCTCTTCCTCTGCTCCTCCCCTGCCTCCTGCGCTCTCTCTCTCACAAATAAAAATAAAATCTTAAAAAAAAAAAAAATTAAAAAATAAAGTGACTTAATTCTGATATATATTCATGGGTTCTATTCTATAAAGTCAATTTACATTTTCAAACATTATTTTTCCTTTAAAAGTTAGAACTTCCATGCATCCCCAGTCACTGTGCAAATTCCTTACCATCAATTCAATCCCCCAGCACATACAGACACAGGCTCCATACAGCCTCCTTGCCAGCTGCCTCACCGCCTCGACCTGGAAAGTATCCAATCCTTCCTCCCCTGGGACCAGAGAAGTACTTCTCCTCTCCTAGACCATCCCAGCAAACAGGGCAAACCACCTTGCTAACGGCATGCTCTTCACAAATAGGACTTAATGCTGTGAATTCTTCTCGGGTTTACCTATCAGTGAATTCAGATTTTTAAGATCTAAAGACCTCGCTGGTACTTTCGGCCTCAAATTTTGCTTAACAAAGTGACTTCGCTGCTTTGAGACAACAGAGACCCACAATCATATCACATGGCCAACAAAACAAGGAAAACTGAGCTGAGGGCCTGCAAAAGCCCAAGGCTGCTGCTCTCTCGGAACCGGCCAGTGACTGACCTTTGTACTCCGGGGTGAACTCCTTCATTTCGGGAGGAAGGGATTCGTAGAAGCGCTGCTCCCGGGAGATGAGAGGCTTGCATACAGTGTGGTCGTCGTAGCGCATCATGCTGCTGTGTCCGCCCACCTGGTGGATGAAGGGCTCCAGGAGGACTCCCCGGTCTCCGGCCCGACTTGCGTTCTTGCCATACTGCCCCACTTCCATGGTTTGACAAACACACATTGCGTTGGGGGCCAGTTGCACTCTGAGGGCAGAGGATGCAGCACATGGGCCACGAAAGGAGAGCTAGGCAGAAGGTCCTGGTGAGCTGAAAGCAATGGTCAGAGTCTGTTCAGCTTATTCTTCTTTCCTAAAAGAAAGGAGAGAGGAAAAGAGGGAATCAAAACAGCTGGCAAGCTACAACTTCCCTGGCGTTCACAGAACATGTGCTCTGTGAGTAAGAACGGGATTCTGAGGGCGTCTGGCTGGCTCTGTCAGTTGAAAATGCGACTCCTGATCTCAGGGTCATGAGTTTAAGCCCCACACTGGGTGTAGAAATTACTTTAAAAAAATAAAATATTAAAATATTTAAAAAAAAAAAAAAAGAATGGGATTTTGTTTTGTTCCCTGCTATGCGTTCCCCCAGTAAGTACAATGCTGCCTGGTGCATGAGAGGCAGGTGGCAAGTTTTTCTGAATGCTACAACTTTGGTCTCCTCCATCCATTTTTTTTATGCACAGAAGCCCACATTTTCGTCCTTTCCTAGCTATCATATAACCTTCCACATTCCCTAAAAGGTTTGATTTTAGAGCTACAATATGTTAACAGTCATCAGAAAGGCAACTATCCCTGTTTACTTCATATTCAAAGATAAGCATTCAGGGAAAAAAACAGAAGGCAACACGAATTCATCCTGTTCAGACTTCTCACTATATCCAGTAATGGTAAGGGTCTCTCGCTGACTCAAGGAAGGGTTTTTGAGAAATCTGGTCACACTAGATTTTCAACTTTTCTGCTGAAGGCCAAGGAGCAGGCAGGGAAAGCCATTCCTTGCTGAGTTGTAGCATCATAAAAAGGGTTTGCTCTTCCCAAGGAAATTTAGGCTTCTGATTTCTTCTACTTTAAATCTACGGCCATCAGTCCAGTGCCCCAGAGCTTCCCTTTCTGTATAACTCTACACCAACCAGTAGGACAAGGAAATGCCTTTGTACTTAAATACCTTGTAATGTCAATTTTCTCTCAAGAAAGTTAAAGTAATGGGCAACTTCCCTAATACTGAATATAGTTTGAAGTTAGGAATGTAGCAGGCAGGACTACATCTGAAAGATCAAGACTAAAAAAGAAAAAAAAATTTTTTTTTTTTTTTAAAGATTTTATTTATTTATTTGACAGAGACACAGTGAGAGAGGGAACACAAGAAGGGGAGTGGGAGAGGGAGAAGCAGGCTTCCCGCTGAGCAGGGAGCCTGATGCGGGGCTCGATCCCAGGACCCCGGGATCATGACCTGAGCTGAAGGCAGACGCTTAACGACTGAGCCACCCAGGCGCCCAAAAGAAAAATATTTTTAAGAGCTGGAATATGGCTTTACCTGAAAGAGATAAAACATTATTTTTCTTCCAAACCTCATAATCTATGGGCAAAATAGGCTACTGAAGAACCCTGCTGCAAAACTGCAAAATTTTCTTACTTCAAAGCCGCCCAGGAAGCTCTGTTCTATTTCACGGCTATCAACAAAAATAAATGATTTCCCATTCCCCTAACCAATCAGCACCACTTCAAAGCACACAATACACATTTTTGCTTACCTATCCACTTTCTAGTCCTCCTTCAGGAGAAGGCAACTCCCTTCCCCACAGAGTTTTCCCAGACTCCACTCTCCCAAACATGAGTTGGGTGCGCACACCTCTACAGCTCCCAAGGTACCTTGTGCCAACTATCTCAGCAATATACCACTGTACTGTCCCCTATTTACTTGTCGTCAACACCACCAAACCATTCCCTTGTATTTCCATCTAGGGTCCAAGGCAGTTCCTGGCACACAGGAACTGTTCAAAAATAGGTTTGTTAGGTGGCACCTGGGTGGCTCAGTCATTAAGCGTCTGCCTTGGGCTCAGGTCATGATCCCAGGGTCCTGGGATCAAGCCCCACAACGGGCTCCCTGCTCCGCGGGAAGCCTGCTTCTCCCTCTCCCACGCCCCTGCCTGTATTCTCTCGCCTGTGTCTCTCTCTGTCAAATAAATAAACAAAATCTGGGGCGCCTGAGTGGCTCAGTTGGTTAAGCAGCTGCCTTCGGCTCAGGTCATGATCCCAGGGACCTGGGATCGAGTCCCATGTCGGGCTCCCTGCTCAGCGAGGAGCCTGCTTCTCCCTCTCCCTCTGTCTCCCAGCTTGTGCTCTCACTCTCTCTCTGTCAAATAAATAAATAAAAATTTAAAAATAAATAAATAAATAAGCAAACAAAATCTTTAAAAAAAAAAAAAAAAAGGTTTGTTGGAATGAATGAAATAATTCCAGGAAGAGGGCTGCAGGGAGTAAAAGCACAATCTGAAAACAGAAGGAGTTACATAGTGGCAGTGTTAAGTGGGGAAGCAGCTGTGAAGGGTCTCTTCTCAGGTCTCCTGGAGGTGCCCACCATGACAGTGGACTCTACCTCACACCTCCAATCAGCTTTTGCTCTGGCCCCACTGCACACCGGGATTGCCTCTGATGGGAGATGGCGTTCCCAGAACGGTGCTAAACTTTCTAGCCTGGGTCAGTGGGTGTCTGGGAAAGGAGAGGGATCCATAGTGCCAAGTGGCCCAGAAGAGCTGGACTCTCGAGGTGCATGGCAACCTCAGCAGCCTCCAAAGGACCAAAAGGTTCAAGTCCAAAATCCAGTCAGATCTAGACTTTTGGTATTTTGTTCCTACATGATAAATACATAAAGTCATGGGACTGTTTTTGTGTTTGAAATATTTTCTTAGAAGTAAACATGTAAGGGGCGCCTGGGTGGCGCAGTCAGATGAGCCCCCAACTCTTGGTTTCGGCTCAGGTCGTGATCTCAGGGTCATTAGATCAAGCCCCACTACAGGCTCCACGCTCAGTGCAGAGTCTGCCTGAGATTCTCTCTCCCTCTCCCTCTGCCCCTCCTGCTCGTGCTCTCTCTCACTCTCTGTAAAGTGAATAAATCTTTATTTTTTTTAAGATTATATTTATTTATTTGATAGAGATAGAGATAGCCAGAGCAGGAACACAAGCAGGGGGAGCAGGAGAGGGAGAAGCAGGCTTCCCGTGGAGCAGGGAGCCTGATGCGGGGCTCGATCCCAGGACCCTGGGATCATGACCTGAGCCGAAGGCAGACGCTTAACGACTGAGCCACCCAGGCACCCAGTGAATAAATCTTTAAAAAAAAAAAAAAAAAAAAGAAGAAGAAAAAGTTAACATGTAAAATATACCATATTTCTATAAGCTTTGTTTTGGCGTTTCTTTTTAAATAAATCTGGAACCTAAAAAAGTACAAGTGCCCAGAAGCCTGTCAATCTCTGTGAAGCCGTGACTCACAGAGTGTGGAGCTGTGGGTTAGTCACTTAACTTCAAATTTCCTCACCTACGCCTGGGTGGCTCAGTCAGTTGAGCGTCTGACTCTTGATTTTGGCTCAGGTCATGATCTCAGGGTCATGAGCTCAAGGCCGTGTGGAGCTCTGCACTCAGTGTGGAGTCTGCTTGTCTCTCTCCCTCCCCCTCTGCCCCCACACTGCACACACATGTGTGTACACATGCTCTCTCTCTCTCTCAAATAATAAAATCTCAAATTTCCACGCCTACAATTTGAAGCCATGCCCACCACTAACCCTGCAGGATATGCTGATGCAGGCAAAGGGTTTGGGCTTGCCCTGCCTACTGCCCAGCCTTGAAGTCCTAGAAACATCGATAGTTCTGACTCTTTTATAAACAACCAGAGGTTGCTCCTGAAGTCAGGTGTCCACCAAGGCCCACTCTGAAAACCATGGACTGAGAAGGCTGTAGATGCTGACGTCCTTCTCCACTATTTCCTTGCTAAGAGTCCCAATCAGGTAGTCCAACCTCAAAGGGAATGTGAAACTTCATTCTAGCTCAGGGAGAATCTCCAACAGTACTTCCATCCCTATGAGAGGGCTGATTTAGGAAAGGGCATGTGACCATCTTCTAAGCATGAGACAAGAGGGGAAGTTGGCCAGGGGTCCCCTGGGAAAAGTGACTTGCTCTGAAAGAACACAAGAGAGGCGTCCCTTCTCTTCCTCAGGATAGTCTTCTGTCTGGATGTGTATCTAAGACTACTGCATCCACCTGGAGACCCTAAAAGATACTAGCCTAAAGACCAGGCCAACATGCTGAGCATGCAGAACAGAAGGCTAGAAATCAGGGTCCCTGATGTTGTCACTAAAATACTGGATATCTTGTTATATAACAAAAATAAATTTCCCTTTATGCTTTCAGCCAGTCTCATTAGGGTTTTCTATCACCTGTAGTCAAAACCATCCCAGATAAGGGACAGAAAAGCATCAAAATCCCCAGATCTCCAGTTAATACACTTTGCACATAAAGAGATAAGTGTTTTCTGATGATAACAAGGAAGACTTCCAATAACTGAAGAATAAGCCCTTCACTGATGATAAAGGACACATTCTCCCCAAGCTCCAAAAGGAAAAATGTAGCTTTGTAATCTTTAAAGTGTGTCCGAAGGCAGACAATCTGAATTATACCTTGTCAATTAGGGCTGGTACCAAAATACTAAAAAAGAATCTGACACGGGGCGCCTGGGTGGCTCAGTCGTTAAGCGTCTGCCTCCGGCTCAGGTCATGATCCCAGGATCCTGGGATCGAGCCCCGCATCGGGCTCTCTGTTCAGCGGGGAGCCTGCTTCTCCCTCTCCCACTCTGCCTGCTTGTGTTCCCTCTCTCACTGTCTCTCTCTGTCAAATAAATACATAAAAATCTTAAAAAAAAAAAAAGAATCTGACAAACAGAAAATTCATTCTCTCATAAGTCGTAATGAACCTGCCCAAATATCCAAATAATTAGCTTAGAACTGATTCTACTGTGAATCAACGACAGGCAGACCATAAATGAAATTTATACTCTTGCCACTTCAGGACCTCACTGACCATTATTTTTCACAAACGCATCTAAATACAATGGAGTCGATAAATCCTATTTTCCAGAGTATAACTAACCCTCAAAGCTTTATTTTCCCAACTGTCCTCTGCAAATACACTGACCTGATTTCAAGTAGTTTATGCCATACAAAACGTCAACAGCCCTAATCTTTTCCAGACTTAAATTAAGGAACTACTAGCATGAAGAAAAACTTGCAAATTCTTTAAAAGTATCCAAAAAAGTCAGATAATTAAAATCATGAGGGTTTCATTGCCGTGGGTTAAACTAACAACAAAAACAAAAAAACCCACCAGTATATGTTTTGGCTTTTTTGCTCTGTAAACAACTCCAAAGGTTTCCCTGGGGGAAACTTTATAAATGCTTTTCCCTATATGGCAATAAATTGAGGTTCTATTTGGTTTACAATACAGTGGTGCTTCCTATGCACCTGGGTATATGACATTCATATTGTTCAAGTATATAATGTACAGAAAAAGTGGGGGCTATGACAACGGGAACAGGATAATTTTTAAAAATTTTAATTCCAGGGGCGCCTGGGTGGCTCAGTTGGTAAGCGTCTGCCTTCAGCTCAGGTCATGATCCCAGGGTCCTGGGATGGAGCCCCACATCGGGCTCCCTGCTTGGCGGGAGGCCTGCTTCTCCCTCTCCCACTCCCCCTGTTTGTGTTCCCTCTCTCGCTGTCTCTCTCTCTGTCAAATAAATAAATAAAATCTTTAAAAGAAAAAAAAAATTTTTAATTCCAGTGTAGTTAACACAGTGTTTATTAGTTTCAGGTGTACAACACAGTGATTCAAGAATTCTATACATTATTCAGTGTTCATTATGATAAATGTAATCTTAATCCCCATCACCTATTTCACCCATCCCCTTACCCACCTCCCCTCTGGTAACCATCTGTTTATTCTCTATAGTTAAGAGTCTGTTTTTTGGTTTGTCTCTTTTTTTGTTGTTTATTTCTTAAATTCCACATACGAATGAAATCATACAGTATTTGTCTTCCTCTGATAAGCTTATTTCACTTAGCATTATACTCTCTAGATCCATCCATGTTGTTGCAAATGGCAAGGTTTCATTCTTGTTGATAACTGAATAACATTCCATTGTGTATATATATACCCATCCTCTTTATTCATTCATCTGTTGATAAACACTTGGGGTGCTTCCATAATTTGGCTATTGTAAATAATGCTGAAATAAACACAGGGGTGCATATATCCCTTCGAATTAGTGTTTTCATATTCTTTGGGTAAATACCCAATAGGGAATAGAATGATTTTTAGATTGAGACTAATAAAAAATACTTCTGTTTAAAAAAAGAACAACTAGACATCACCCCCTGCAAATGTCACAAGAGCTCATTTAGGAGGAGAAAAAGCTTAGGTACAATAATCTGCACACTATAAAGACCTCACAAATCTATGCACTGAACTACATTAGGATTTGCAGTCTTTTCTTTCTATAAAAATCACTTTGTAATTAACACAGCACAGAGAAAGAAATTATCCCTTAGTATCAAAAATATTCTTTGATCCTCTGAGCAAAACTGCAATTTCTCATTTTGCAGTTTCTACATAAGATCTGTCCACTCATGGGGCACCTGGCAGCTCAGTTGGTAGAGCAAGTGACTCTCGATCTTGGGGTCGTGAGTACGAGCCCCGCACTGGTTGTAGAGCCTACTTTAAAAATAAATAAATAATAATTAAAAAAAAAAAAGACTTGTCCACTCTTCTCATGAGGCAGTGAGGGCTCATCATGCAGTTTCACTTATTTCAGATAAGAGCTACAGGAGCAGACAGAATCTTCCCTCCCTGTGGAACTTCTAAAGCACGTAAATACTACAAGGACAAACAGGAACAAAAGAAACTGAACAGTCTAAAACCATGCGAAGAGACTAGAAAGAAAAAGGAAAAGGCTGGAGCCATTTCTCGGAACCACTGCTAAACTGAACAAGGAAGAAGAAACAGAAAAAAAAACAATCAAGTTGTTCAAAGTTCCCCAAGTTTCTGCAGAAGAGGTAATTAACAAAGGCAGTATCTTCAAACCCTTAGGCAAGAATGAGCATCCGAAACGAGCCTACCTTTGAGCACCTGGACAGCAGTCTGATCACCAGCAGCATCTGAGCACTAACATACCTGACATTCCACTCACAACACAGAGAGCCTCCTCTTCCCCAGTGGTGCATTAGTCACCTGGGAGGCACCTAAAGGAAAGTGATACCTAGGTTTATCCTCCACCCCACTCCAGAATTAACTGCAGTAAGAAGCCTCTAGAACATTCCATTACAATCTCAGTCCCCCTGTAGGCCATGACTTGACTGCATCGCCCAGTCAAGTAGTATGCTGGACAAACTACCCCTGGCTGTCACTGTCAAAGGCTTCTGTAGTTTTTTCCACAACACCACTGCCTTCAGCATCTTCAACCTCATCAGTCCTCAAAGCTATTCAGCTGCCAATGCCACCAAGAGGATCATGGTCACAATATTTTGATCATGCAATGCAACTTGGTCACCAGCACTAACATTCCGGGCATGACGACAGCCATCCTGAGATCTTCCCGCACAATAGGACCAAGTAACCAAGTATGACGCAAACCAGTAAGGTAGAAGTATCTTCTCCCTGTCATGACTAAGGACCGAGCAATCATAATTATTCTCAGAACACACCAAAGGAAGGTTGACGGAAAATAAAGTTCTAACATACACACACACACCCCCCCAAAGAAACCCCTCACCACCTCCAATTATCATCACATTGGGGATTAGGTTTCAACACATGAATCCGGGGACAAACAGTCTATAGCAGAAATCATGATCAGTGTTTAAAGCTCTGCTTCTTCCAGAGTACCTGCTCTCTCTTTTTCTGGTGAGACTTCACCATTTCTGTGATGACTTGATTATTTGATTATTTGATAAGGAAATCTTGTTTTTGTGAAAAGGAGCTTGCACTTTTTTTCTATGGAATAGTTTGTAACACTATGTGTACTGGATTAAAAATTGTTTGGACGCCTGGGTGGCTTAGTCGGTTAAATGTCTGCCCTCGGCTCAGATCTTGATCCCAGGTCCTGGGATCAAGCCCTGCATCAGGCTCCTTGCTCAGCGGGGAGCCTGCTTCTCCCTCTGCCTGCCACTCCCCCTGCCTGTGCTCTCTCTCTCTGACAAATAAATAAAATCTTAAAAAAAAAATTGTTTTACTTTTAAATGTTTAAAAATAAGAAAATTCCCACCACAGAAGCCTGATACATTTCAGTATTTAGTAGTAAAGCTCCTTTCTTTCTTTTTTAAAGATTTTATTTTTAAGTAATGTCTACACCTAATGTGGGGCTGGAACTCACAACCCTGAGATCAAGGGTCACACGTACCACTGACTGAGCCAGCCAAGCACCCCAGGAAAGCTCCTTTCTAATGAACACAATCTTGAAAAATGGAACCGAATCAGGATGATCTAATATTTATGCATTAAAGACCACTGTGTATTGATTACCGTGTCTATTTTTATTGGGTTGTTTGCATTAGGGTCTGAGTCAGGTAAATGGGGAGAGGGGGAAAGTATAGCAACAAGCTAGGCTTTGGTTTGCCAAAACAGAAACATGGGACAAGATTAAGTTCTGAGTTTTGGCAAAATCACTGTTATTGAAATTATATAACCCGGTAGATAATACCTATGCCCTAAACACTGGGTTCTTTTTTGTCTTATAAAAAAAACTGGACCCTAACCAAAGGACCACTGGCTTGATTTGTGGGGTTGTCAGCGAAAGCTACATGTTTTTCAACACTGTCACCAGCCTTAGGAGCAGAGCAGGGATGTAATACTTGCAGAAAAGGAGCAGCAGATGTTTTTCAAAAATGTGGACGCTGGACTAAGAGGGGTTAAAGTAACTGCAAGTCTCTCCATATATTTTGGTGACTGATGTTCAGAGAAATAACGTAGTTTGAATCAGTTATTCTGGATCATTGGAAGTTTGTATTAAAATGGTTAAAATTTTGTCAGTTTATGAACGGACTGCTCCCCTAGAGGTCAAGGGGTTCCACTGCTCTGCCCAGGAGTCTGTACACCACCAGCTATAGGAGTCTCCGTTTGTCCTCCAATTGCTTTAAGACACTTTGGTTCCACATCTTACTGCATGAAATGGGAAGGAGGATATTCTTTTTTTTATTTTTTTAAGGTTTTATTTATTTATTTGTCAGAGAAAGCACGAACAGGGGAAGCTGCAGGCAGAGGGAGAAGCAGACTCCCCGCTGAGCAGGGAGCCCGATGTGGGACTAGATCCCAGGACCTTGGGATCATGACCTGAGCTGAAGGCAGACGCTTAACCGACTGAGCCACCTGGGCGCCCCAGGAAGGAGAATATTCTTAAAAAGAACTTGCTGAGACTGAACTTTTTCACCAGCAGATAGCAACAAATGGAAATAAATGTACACTGCAAAGATAATTACAATAGTTAGGTTGACTTTATGGTTATAGACACTAACTCCTTGAACATATAATTGAACTCCAAAATGAATTACATCTCTTTCAAGTAAAATAAATTTTCTGATACTGCTGTAATGTGTATATAACTATTTTCCTTTTTATTTCTTTTAAAGATTTTATTTATTTGAGAGAGAGTGAGAGAGAAAGAGAGAGAGAAGGTGTGCACACGAGTTGGGGGAGGGGCAGAGAAAGAAGCAGACTCCCCACTGAGCAGGGAGCCCAATGCCAGGCTCTATCCCAGGACCCTGGAACCATGACCTGAGCCAAAGGCAGATGTTTAACTGAATGAGCCATCCACGTACCCCTCCATTTTAAATTTTTTACAGTTAAATAGACCCCATTTATTAATTTACAAACTATAATAAAATCTGACAGTCATTTTGGGGCTCGTGGGTGGTTCAGTTGTTAAGCAGCTGCCTTTGACTCAGGTCATGATCCCAAGGTCCTAAGATCTAGCCCCGCACATCGGGCTCCCTGCTCAGCGGGAAGCCTGCTTCTCCCTCTCCCACTCCCCCTGCTTGTGTTCCCTCTCTTGCTGTCTCTTTCTCTGTCAGAAAATAAATAAAATCTTTGGGGCGACTGGGTAGCTCAGTCAGTAAAGCCTCTGCCTTCAGCTCGGGTCATGATCCGGGATCGAGCCCCACATCAGGCTCCCTGCTCGGTGGGGAGTCTGCTTCTCCCTCTGCCCCTCACCCCCCTCGTGCTCTCTCTCACTCTCTCAAATAAGTAAATAAAATCTTTTAAAAATAAATGAATGAATAAATAAAATCTTTTTTAAAAATCCGACAGTCATTTCATCTCACTAAGGGCTTTTGCTTTAAAAAAGGAAAACAGGGGCGCCTGGGTGGCTCAGTCGGTTAAGCGACTGCCTTAGGCTCAGGTCATGGTCCCGCGGTCCTGGGATCGAGCCCCGCATCGGGCTCCCTGCTCGGCCGGAAGCCTGCTTCTCCCTCTCCTACTCCCCCTGCTTGTGTTCCCTCTCACGCTGTCTCTCTCTCTGTCAAATAAATAAATAAAATCTTTAAAAAATAAAAATATAAAAAAAAATAAAAAAGGAAAACAACTGGGACGCCTGGGTGGCTCAGTCAGTTAAGCATCTGCCTTTGGCTCAGGTCATGATCCCAGGGTCCTGGGATTGAGCCCCACATCTCTGCTCCCTGCTCAGTGGGGAACCTGCTTCTCCCTCTACCTCTGCCCCTCCCTCTGCTCGTGCTCCCGCTTTCTCTCTCTCTAATAAATAAATAAAATCCTTTTAAAAAATTTAAGTGGATAAACTGTGGTATATTCATACAATGGACTACCACACAGAAATGAAAAAGAACCAACTACTGCCACACACAATACAAATGAATCTCACAGGCGTGATATAGCAAGAAAAAATCTAGACACTAAAGAGACTATGTGGTGTGATTCTACTCCCATAAAATTCAAAATGATAATGGAGACCACAACAGTGGTTACTCTGGGAAAATCCTAATTGAGAAGGGGCACAAAGGTGGAGATGACACAGGTGAATACTATAAATATCAAATGAGCTGTGTCCTTGGATTTGTGACTTTACTATAAGTTAGAGCTTAATTTTAAGGAAAAAAATCAATAGTAGTCCTCTATACCAACAAAAAACAATTAGAAAATGAAAACTGTTTAAATACATCCCATTCACAACAGGAACAAAAACTATAAATTACCTATAAACCTTTAAAAATTATGTCAGACAGGGCTGCTGGGTGGCTCGGTCGTTAAGCGTCTGCCTTCGGCTCAGGTCATGGTCCCGGGGTCCTGGGATCGAGTCCCGCATCGGGCTCCCTGCTCCGCGGGATGCCTGCTTCTCCCTCTCCCACTCCCCCTGCTTGTGGTCCCTCTATCGCTGTATCTATCTCCGTCAAATGAATAAATAAAATCTTTAAAAAATAAATAAAATAAAATAAAAATAAAAATTATGTCAGACAAATAATAAAGCTTTACTGAAGGACCTAAAATTAAGAGGCACAATATAAACAGCTTCTCTGTTTGTTTTAATTCAACAACACAGCAAGCCTAGAAAGTGGCAATGAATAAAAGCCCTGGCAAAGAAAGAGAAATTGCAATCAGACACGGTGGTGAACAAGGTCAGGACTATTTTAAGAAGTAGTAAGGCACTGTCTCCACAGCAAGAGCAATACCTGGTCACCAAGTTCATTAGTCAGGCCAGCACAGACATTTAAAATGCAGATCAGCAGACATGCACTCTAAGAAGCTTGGTTAAAATTTCAAATTCTATGGATAACATATTTTTATAGCCTCAGATTAAGCACTTGGGTTTGATATGAATCTTTTTGTAAAGAGAAGCATACTTGGTGCCTTCACACTGCACAGGTGTATCTGCAAATTTCCTCAAAACTGGTTTATAAATCCATTATTTCTATTACCTCTTCTGAAATTCGGGGCACCTGGCTGACTTAGTCAGTAGAGCATGCAACTCTCTCTTTTTTTTTAAGATTTTATTTATTTATTTGACAGAGAGAGACACAGCGAGAGAGGGAACACAAGCAGGGGGAGTGGGAGAGGGAGAAGCAGGCTTCCCGCCGAGCAGTGAGCCCGATGCGGGACTCGATCCCAGTACCCTGGGATCATGACCCGAGCCTAAGGCAGACGCTTAATGACGAGCCACCCAGGCGTCCTGAGCATGCAACTCTTGGTCTCAGGGTCTTCAGGTCAAGCCCCACATTGGGCATGGAGCTTACTGAAAAAAATTAAAATTAAAAAAAAAAAAAACAAAAAAACAGATCCACTTAAGCGCTAAAAGCATAATGATAAAGTATCATGCCCTTAAAAAATCATATGAAATTTATTTAGTTTTTTAAAAATTAAACTTAAGTCAGGAATGCTAAGTAAAATTTTGGCAATACTGTATCTCTGGTTTACAATCCAATCCAAGGCACAAAATAGCAAAATCATTCTTAATTGAAAAGAACACAATGGACTGATAAGTAACTCCAAAAGAAAAGAACAACACACAAAGCTTGGGTTACACAGCCCTAGACTTTATGAAAACTTATTTCTAACCAATTTCAGAAATAATAAATTGATATGGACTGTGACAGGAAAAGATACATTTTCAAAATACCCTCAATTTCATGGACGAAAAAACTGAAGCAGAAAACTAACACAAAAGCATGTCTGTTCTCTAAAGCACAGAACCAAGGGAACCTACTGTTGCCTTAAATTCAAGTCTGTTCTTGCTTTTACATATGTCTATAGGTGCTGATACAGGTTAGGTATTTGTGAGGGAGAGACAACAATCCTCCTTCCCTCAACCCTGGGGACTATTTCAAGCACATGCTCACAAACCTCTCCTTTGAGGAGGAAGGAAATATAAGGACTGTTTTCAAGGTACACAGGGTTGCCAATCTGAGCCTGTCCTACCAATCTAACCAGGGACTGGCATATCATCTAGAAACCAGAAATGTGTGCAGAGGCCTAGAGCAATGTGGGAGATTTGAAATAAGAAAGGAAAAAAGGCTTAAAGGTATCTATTTTGTTGTTTGTCCTCAGAGAAGAGATGACGGATTGTTTCAACTTTTGGGTCCTATCCCAGGAACAAGGGACACAGTGGCATAGTCCTGAGGACACCAGGCTGACAGCAAACAGGGAGCAACGAGAAAAGGAAACTTGGCAAGGAGGCCTGAAATGTGCCAGCCCATCAAGAAACAGCCAGAACAGAATTAATTTAGGACAAAGAGAGAAGACAGAATCCAGTGATCTCCTTTCCTGTTTTTACCAGATTTCTAAAGATTAGAAACCCAATACTTCCTCAGATATATAGATATATATCTTTGTAAAGATCCTTTTGAAAGAGTCTCAACTGTGCTAAAAAGAGTCGGGGGCGGAGGGGAGCTTAAGGAAAGAATTTTTAAAACACAGGTCCAAAGTAGTACAGGGGAAATCAAAATGAGAAAACACCCAAAGAAAGAAGAAAGGTGCCCCATCCCTTCTCACCTGAAACACTGCCTACTCACAATTTATATGGGATTATTCTAACAAGAAGCTACAGGAATACTTCTGCTGTGACTAAATAGTTCAGGTGAGCCATACCTAAGCCAGGTTAAGTTTCTGCCTCACACAATTACAAGTGAATACAAACATGGTCAAGCCTAGAAAGTACATGTAGAAGGATAGGATAAAATTTTCTAAAAACAAAACAAAACAAAACACCACAGAACACTTAAAATGAAACTGTCTAAACTGCTAAAATATGGAATGAGGAGCTTCCTGGACTTACCTCATGCTACTGAGCTCACTGAAGACCCAAAGCTGAAGAGAGAAGCTTCTGCACAACTGAAAAAAAGATGCAGAGGGACAGTACCAGGCCTGTTCTCACAACCTCGGTTTTAGATGTGACCAGTAACTCTCATTCCTTTTCTCCACCTCCATCCTATTGTAGCTCCGCTAAAAGAGAAGCTGAGCACAGTGGGGGCAAGCTGACAGGACTGAGGCAAAGGTGAACTGAGGTGACTGGGAAATGGATATAGACACTTCTACTTGGGATTTTCCCTCACCACAACATCTTTTGAATAAAATCTGCTCTGTTGCAGAACAGAAACAAAAGAACAATATTTCTTGTCACTCACCAGAATTTCAAGTAGCTGTAACTGGGTTTATAACTGGAGGTCACTCCAGGTACAAATCTGCTACCTTGGACTAGGGATATTCACATGTGTCCTGCTATTAAAGAGGTAAAATGTGGAAATAAAACCTCTTACACCGAGGAGACGTGAACCCAAAGCTCCGGTCACAGCATGACCTTGGGGGCCTCATTTAGAACCCACCCCCATTAAAAATGATTATCAGCTTCAAACAAGAAAAATCTCCAGAGTAAGGAATTATGCAACCATGAAATAGCTCCTGTCTTCCCTGTGGTATCTCAATGATACCACAAAACTGTTAGAACTCCAAAGGGGTTTTAAATCACTGAATTCTGTACTATTTTAAAAGATGCACCAAGAGGCAGCATACATCTAAAAATCAAGATATGGCTACAACCCAGAGGACTCTTCTTTGGTGGTGAAATCACACTTAAACATTCTGATGCTACACTACTCTATAGATTATCTGAAAATATAATCAAAGACTAGATTACTCAGACATGGACATTGGACTGTATTCAGCTGTAGCTGGGAGGAAATGATGAAGTGTCTACCACAAAATAAAGCTCCACTGAGTTTTGCTCTTTGGAGATAATCTGCTGCTACATATGTCCCACATAGGGGCTGAGACCAACTCAGGATGTCTCTCCCAAGGACTAGGTTCTTGGTATCCTATGTTCCTGCGTCCTGTGAGACCTCTCCCCCTCAAGGCCGAACAGCACAATTCCTTATACAGTCACACATTCAGAAAACAATACAAGGAGATTTCAGGGCACAAAAGTGACAGACACTCCCTCCATTTAAAACTACACATCACTGGGGGTGATACAATGACATATCTGAACATCTATCGGGTAGATAAAGACTTTACTAGCAAGTACCTGCAAGCAGATGAGCAACGTGCAAAGTGAGTGTGGGGAAAGCCTATAAAAAGAGGTAAATGACTTGTTTAATGCCTCACAAAATGCAAGGGAGTTTGAAAGCTTCAAGAAGATTACATTCCAGGGTTCCTGGGTGGCTCAGTCGCTAAGCCTCTGCCTTCAGCTCAGGTCATGATCCCAGGGTCCTAGGATCGAGTCCCACATCGGGCTCTCTACTCAGCGGGGAGCCTGCTTCTCCCTCTGCCTCTCTCTCTCTGTCTCTTATGAATAAATAAATAAAATCTTTAAAAAAAAAAAAAAAAAAAAAGATTACATTCCAGGGGCGCCTGGGTGGCTCAGTCGTTAAGCGTCTGCCTTCGGCTCGGGTCATGATCCCAGGGTCCTGGGATCGAGCCCTGCATCGGGCTCCCTGCTCTGCGAGAAGCCTGCTTCTCCCTCTCCCACTCCCCCTGCTTGTGTTCCCTCTCTCGCTATGTCTCTGTCTGTCAAATAAATAAATAAAATCTTTAAAAAAAAAAAAAAGAAGATTACATTCCATCTGTCTTCTACCCTCCAGTGAAACACCAGAATTACTACTTTTAGGAGCACCTGGGTGGTTCGGTCTGTTGGGCATCTGACTCTTGATTCTGGCTTAGGTCATGATTTCAGGATTGTGAGATCGAGCCCCACGTCAGGCTCTGTGCTGGGTGTGGAACCTGCTTGAGATTCTCTCCTTCCCTCTCCTTCTGCCTGCCCCCCTAAAAAAAAACGAAAGAAAGAAAACAAAAATTTAAAAATTCACTGGGGTAACTTCCTGGAAAATGGCAGAGTAGGAAGCTCTAGGAATCTATCCTTCCACTAAAACAACTACTGAATTTGGAGAAACTGAAGTAACTTTTGGAACTCTGGAGTGTAGCTAGAAAATATGAAGCTTCCCAAGGTAGAGCCTGATGAAGAGGTTGGTGAACTTTGGTAAACTTCGGCCTTTTGTGTAGCAACTACCCAACCTCCAACCCTAGGGCAAGTAGCAGTGGGAGGGCTGCCCTCATTTCTGGTGAGGCTTGCTGGAGGTTAGGATGGGCAATAAAGACCTTGTCCTCCAAATATGTATTCTGATTGATGATAGCTGCTTTTGATCACTGAGGAGCAGGCAGAGGCCAGTGACCACTGCTTTCAACACCCACAGGCTGAAACAGCTTCTAGAAGCATTTAAGAGGACAGTACTTGTTTTTACTTTTTTCCCCTTTTGGGAGCTAGTCATTTAAGGAAATCTTTATCAGGTCACTGTCTAACTGCAGAGATAACTGAACAGAAATAGATACACATTTCTAATATTAGTTTGAAAAAGCCACAAATGGAAGTCTCTAGCACTCAATGAGCAAAAACTAACAATCACTGAGAAGTGGGAGAATCAGATTTGTAAAATTAAAACATAACACTCAAATGTCCAGTTTTAATAAAAAATTACAAAACAAAGAAACAAAATTAATGACCATTCCCAAGAAAAAGAAAATGATAAAAAAAACTCCTGAGGAAGCAAAAACACTGGAATTATTATTAATCAAAGACATTAAATCAACTGTCTTAAATACATCCAATGGACTAAAGGAAACCATGGTCAAAGGGATTCAGGAAAATGTATGAACAAAACGAAAATATCAGTAAAGAGATAGAAATTATAAAAAGGACAAAACATAAATTCTGCAATGTCTCAAAACAGAAAAGTACAATAACTGATGTGAAAAACTCACTAATGGGGTTCAACTGCAGATTTGAGCAAACCTAAGAAGTATCAGTAAGACAACTGAAATTATTCAGTCTGGGAGGCAAAAAAAATAAAAACTAAGGAAAAGTAAAGAGTCTTTTCTTTTTTATTTTATTTACTTATTTGAGAGAGAGAGCACAAGCAGGGGAAGGAGCAGAGGGAAAGGGAGAAGCAGACTCCCTGCTGAGCAGGGAGCCCAATGCAGTACTCATCCAGGCAGACACCTGAGCCACGCATGCGCCCCAAAAGTAGAGTCTGAAGGACCTGTGAGACATCACCAAATATAACAATATATGCATTACAGAAAGAAACAAAAAAAAGGGCAGAAAAAAATATTTGAAAAAATAGTAGACAAAAACTTTCCAAACCTGAGAAAAGCCATGAATATACATGTGCAAGAAACCTAATAAGCCCTTCTTTGAGGATTAACTAAGACACATTATAAAACAAAAACACACTATTGAACCGTTGAACCCCAAAGACAGAATATTTAAAGCAGCAAGAGAGAAGCAATTCATACTGGACAAGGAGAAACACTAAGATTAACAGCTGGTTTCTCTCCAGAATCCTCCAGAAGGCAGTGGGATGACATATTTAAAGTACTGACAGAAAAACTGTCATCTAAGAATTCTATATCCTGTAAGGCAATAAAAAGAAAATTGGAAAATTCACAAATCTGTGGAAATTAAACAACACCCTTAAACAACCAATAGGTCAAAGAAATTACAAGGGAAGTTCTTGCCAGAGCAATGAGGGAAAAAAAAGAAATAAAAGGCATCCAAATTAGAAAGAAGTTAACTGTTTGCAGAAGACACAATCTTATATGTAGAAAACCCTAAAATTACCCAAATACACACAAAACCACTGTTAGAGCTAATAAATACATTCAGGAAATTTGCAGGATACAAAACTGCCACACAAAAATTGGTTGCATTTCTATATGCTAGCAATGAACAATCTGAAAAGGAAATTAAGAAAACAATCCATATCTATGTACAATAGTATCAAAAAGAATAGGGGTGCCTGGGTGGCTCAGTCAGTTAAGCATCTGCCTTCAGCTCAGGTCATGATCCCAGAGTCCTGGGATGGAGCCCCACATCGGGCTCCCTGATCAGTGGGGAGTCTGCTTCTTCCTCTGCCCCTCCCCCATTCATGCTTGTGTACTCTCTTTCTCTGAAATAAATAAAAATCTTCAAAAAAAAAAAAGTCTGTGAGTAGGTCATTAAGAGGCATCTTCTTTACTTTGTCTTGGATCATTCATTCTGGAGGAGATAATGGCATGCCATGAGGATACTCAGCCCACATGTCAAGGAACTGAGGCCACCTGCCAAAAGCCACGTAAGTCATCTTGGAAACAGACCCTCCAGCTCCAGGCAAGCTTTCAAATGACTGCAGTCCCAGAAGACATCCTAACTGCAACTTCATGAGACACTGTGAGCCAGAACCACCCAGCTAAGCCACTCCTAAATTTCTGGTCCTCAGAAACTGAGGCAATAAGTGTTTACTGTTTTAAACTCTAAGTTTTGGAGTCAATAGATAACAAATACACAAGTTTTTTTTAGCAAATGATGCTGGTACTGGAACAAGAAGTTATCCATATGGGAGAAAAATTAACCCCAAACCCAATCTTACAGAATACACAGCAATGAATTCCAAGTGGATTAGAGATCTAAATGTAAAAACTAAAACTCTACAACTTCTGGATGAAAACACAGGAGAAATCTCCAACATTGAGAGGTAGGCATGCGTTCCTCAGACACAACAAAAGGCAATAACCATAAAAGAAAATACTGATAAATCAGACTTCAACAAAACTGAAAACTTCTTACCTTTAAAATATATCTGTAAGAAAATAAATAGGCAAGCCACCCCAGACTGAAAGAAAATATTCACAAAACATGTACCTGACTGGTATTCTATATAAAGATCTCCTAAAATTCACTTGGGTGCCTGGGTGGCTCAGTTGGTTAAGCGACTGCCTTCGGCTCAGGTCATGATCCTGGAGTCCCGGGATCGAGTCCCACATCGGGCTCCCTGCTTGGCAGGGAGTCTGCTTCTCCCTCTGACCCTCCTCCCTCTCATGCTCTCTGTCTCTCATTCTCTCTCTCTCTCAAATAAATAAATAAAATCTTTAAAAAAATAAATAAATAAAAATAAAAATAAAAAAAATTAACAGCTCCATTTTTTTTAAATGGGCAAAGGATTTGAACAAGTACTTCACAAAGGAAGCTATACAAATGACCATTAAGTACAGGAAAAAGTGCTCAACATCACTAGTAATCAGGTAAATGCAAATTAACACCACAATGAGGTATCACTATACTTTCAGGAATATGGCTAAAATTAAAAACACTAACAACACACTACATGTTGCTGGGGATATGGAACAACCACAACTCTCATACATTATTGGTAAGACAATAAAATGATACAACCATTTTGAAAAGGTATTAAAAGTTTCTTATAAAACTAGATATATCTACCCTATGATCCAGCAATTCTATTCCCTTCTACCTCCCTATTCCCCAAGAGAAATGAATGTATATGTCCCCCAAGAACACCTGTACAAAATCTTCATAGAAGCTTTACTCATAGGGGCGCTTGGGTGGCTCAGTCAGTTAAACATCTGCCTTCGGCTCAGGTTATGAACCCAGGGTCCTGGGATCGAGTCCTGCATCGGGCTCCCTGCTCAGCAGGGAGCCTGCTTCTCCCTCTCCCTCTGCCTCTCCCCCTGCTCGTGCACTCTCTCTGTCAAATAAATAAATAAAATCCTAAAAAAAAAAAAAGAAAGAAAAAAGAAAAAGCTTTACTCATAAGTCAAACACTGGAAACTGCCCAGATGTCCATCAACAGAACAAATAAACTGCAATGTTCATACAATGAAATACTACACAGCAACAAAAAGGAATGAACTAGTGATACAAACAACAGCATGAATAAATTCCCAAAACATTAAAATGTGTGAAAGAAGCTGTACACAAGAGTATTATACCCTTTAGTATTATTTAGTACACAAGAGTATTATTCCATATAGTATTAATCCTTTTTTTTTTTTTTTTTTTAAGTAGGCTCCACACCCAGCATGGACTCCAATGCAGGGGCTTGAACTCACAACCTTGAGATCAAGACCTGAGGTGAGACCAAGAGTTAGACATTTAACTGACTGAGCCACCCAGGTACCCCAGTATTATTCCATTTATATGAAATTTTAAAACTGGCCAACTAATCTATGATGAAAAAATTCAGAGCAGAAGTTGTCTCTGGCTAGAACAGAGCAGCATTTTAATCCCTATATTAAAACAAATTTAAAACATAGGTGGTAGCAACAAGAGTGTTCTGTTGAGAAAATACTTATTTAATTATTAACAACTTAGGGACGCCTGGATGGCTCAGTCGGTTAAGCATCTGCCTTCCACTCAGGTCATTATCCCAGGGTCCTGGGATCGAGTCCCGCATCAGGCTCCTTGTGCAGCGAGGAGCTGAACATGCTCGCTCGCACTCTCTCTCTCTGGTAAATAAATAAATTCTTTAAAAAATTATTGGGGTACCTGGGTGGCTCAGTTGGTTAAGCGTCTGCCTTCAGCTCAGGTTGTGATCTCCTGGTCCTGGGATCGAACCCAGCATTAGGCTTCCTGCTCAGCGGGGAGTCTGCTTTTCTCTCTCTCTCCCTCTGCCCAACTCGAGTGCTTGTTCTCTCTCTCAATCTCTCTCACAAATGAATAAATAAAATCTTAAAAAAAATAAAATTAACAACTAATTTGTATAACTCTGACAAATAGCAGCTTACCAGTTATCAATGTATTATCTCTTGGCTCTAAAACCAACCTCACTGCCTGCTCTAAAAATGGAGCTGGACCCATTAAATATTTTTCCTTTGCCAGCTGATATTAAGCTTTGTCAGAAAACACTTGAAGAGATTTTGCTAAAAAGAAAAGGCTTCAGGGCACCTAGGAGGCTCAGTCGGTTAAGCTTCGGACTCTTGATTGATTTCGGCTCAGGTCATGATCTCACGGTTGTGGAATCGAGCCCAGAGTTGGGCTCCATGCTCAGCATGGAATCTGCTTGAAATTCTCTCTCCCTCTGCCTCTGCCCCACCTGTCACTCATGCGCTCTCTCTCAAAATAAATAAAATCTTCAAAAAAAAAAAAAAAAAAAGAAAGAAAGAAGAAAAGGAAAAAAGAAAAGGCTTCTCCACCTGGTTCTAGTATGCTCCTCTCACCAGGCCCCTGACAACACCGAGTCAGCTCCCCTCAGTGCCTAGACACTGGTGGGTGCCTGACTCCCACAGTGCATCATGGTCAGCAGTACACAGTGGCCAGCAGCTTCCTCTGACACCTCACTCAAGTAGTTTTGTGGCAGAGTGCTTCCAGCAAGACTCCTCTCCATAAATGGCTTTCTCCAACATCCTAGAAGGTAGATTTCCAGCCAGTTCTAGCGGGTAGACTTCCAGCATGTTCTGCCAGTGTGGCACCACAATGACTTTCTCTGCCATCCATTTAGGCACCACCACCGCCTTCTCCAAGATATGGATCTTGGCCCTGGGAGGGTGTCTTCCTCGAGTGTCCTGTATCAGCCCTAGGGGTAATGGCTGTTCCTATATATGCTAATCCTATATTACTTAGAGTTCACTCTACTTTTTACTAGCCAATCTTTCATTACTCCAATCCCGTTACAGTTAACAATTCTTTTTTTTTTTTTTTTTTTTGGTTTCTATCTTTTATTGACACTTGTTAACAAGGTGGTGGAACATTCATTACTTTGGCGGGCATTTCCTTGAAAGCTGGGTGGTCTCTTCCAGGAATGTGGGTTACACATTTTCTTCCTTATGGTCAGAGGTTTCCTGTCATGGCACCCTTAGGGAAAAGCTTTTAGCATGGTCATGGAGTACAATGAAGGAATAATGTGGTGAACTCTGGCCTACTCTGTCAGCCATCTTGGGCCTGTCTGCTTTGATCCGGTTTCTTGTGGTTTTGTTTTGCAAGGACAGACCTCGGACTTTCCATAGTGAGGCATCACTCCTTCTTCCATTTCTCCATTTTCTGTGTGCCCCACGTCCTTTCCAGGACTCCCACGACCAGTGAAGATCCCAGAGCGACAGAGGCAGCTGCTAGCAGAGACACCAAGGAGCGTTAAGGGGCTGGGGACAAGAAGTCAACAATTCTTTATATTAAACTTTACCTGTTCCGAGGCGCCTGGGTGGCTCAGTTGTTTAAGCGTCCAACTCTTGGTTTTGGCTCAGGTCACGATCACAGGGTCCTGAAACCGCTCCACCCTCAGCAGGGAGTCTGCTTGCCCTCTCCCTCTGCCCCTCCCCCTGCTTGTGCAAGCGCCCGTGCGCTCTCTCTCTCCCTGTCTCTCTCTCAAATAAATATTTAAACTTTACCTGTTCAAATTCCTATGTGGTTTTTGTCTCCTAAATGGACACTGACAGTTGTTTCAACGAGTTGAAAAGGCTAAGTGGCACAGACTGAAAGTGAGAAATTTTATTATCTATATAAAATCCATATAGCTCTGCTTTATTCACAATTCTACTGATAAAAACTAATACAACACTGTAAATAGACAAGTTAACATGCTTAAGGGTCCAAGCAGCCCTTCCTGGTACACTCTGCTTTGGGAAGTTACTCAAGCTTAGTATTTGGCTCCCTGAGGCCAAAGTTACCTTTCTTTGGAGACACTCATGAAATAGTTAATACAACCACATATTTTAGAATACATCTTCCCAAACACAGTAGAAACTTCTTAGCATTTATTCTATGTTTTATGCCAAACAAATCACTTTAATTTTCACGCAGAATATAAAACCAAAACAGCCTATGCACATCTTGTGCTTGCCTGAAGTATCTAGTGGGCTACTTGGCCCTGACCCATTCAACATCCTCCAGCTGAGCAGAAACTTTTTTTTTTTTTTAAGATTTTATTCATTTGAGAGAGAGAGAGAAGAGAAGAGTAAGAGGGAGAGGCAGACTCCCCGCCGAGCAGGGAGCCCAATGCGGGACTCAATCCCAGGACTCCAGGATCATGACCCAAGCTGGAGGCAGGCGCTTAACCAACTGAGCCACCAGGTGTCCCGAGCAGAATCTTTATAAATAAGTTTCAAAATACTCTCCACTAAATCAAGTTTGTGACCAAAGAGCAACTATAAAGTCTCCAAATCAATCAGGGACCATTAATATAAAATCTGCAAAAAAACTTTTTAAAGTATATAATCAAGTATATATGTTGAGACCCTGTAGAACAAATATCGTACTAAGACTAACACAGTTCCTGTCCTCAGTAAACTGAAAGTGAGGATGGAGGGCATCCTCCCCACACTCTAAAAAAATGTCTAAGATTCTATAGCTATCCCACCTGAGGAAAGAATGGTATCCTAGAAACCTTCACAATATTTTCAAGTGTGGGAATATAATCATGGCGGGTTTCAAATTCCCCCAGAAACACTCTAGGTGCTAACAACCAGTGTCAATATCCATGGTCAGGAGAAACTTTTCTGAGAACAGCATTTGATAATGTTTCCATAGTCAATAAATAAGAGAAAAAATTGGGGCGCCTAGGTGGCTCAGTCGGTTAAGCATACAACTCTTGATTTCAGCGCAGGTCATGATCTCAGGGTTGTAAGATCAAGCCCCGCATCAGGCTCTGCACTGGGTGTGGAGCCTGCTTAAGATTCTCTCTCTCCCTCTCCCTCTGCCCCTCCTCCCCACTAAAAAAATAAAATTAAAATTAAAATAAATAAAACTGAAAAACACAACATCTAAATCCTATAGCAGTTACTTGCATTATAAATCTAACTTTAAGCCAAATCACAAGAGTTGGTCTCCCACTCTCTCCCATTCTCTACCCTGGCAAGGGAACAAACCTGTTCACATCACTTCAACTACCAAAACAATGTTATAGTTCAGATACAAGGCCTCCATATGGTCTCACTGACTATACTGGTTTAGACAAAATTTCAATTTTTTGGAGAAGAAAAACTGAGTAACATACACACACACACACGAAATAGCTGACATGGGAAGAAAGTACAGCAGCAAAGCAAGGCGATCAGTGTACCAGAGCCATTCACACAGTCTTCAGCAGACACAGCAACCAGACAGGCTGTAGGGAGCAAAGGCCACGGCTACCAAAGGGCTCCGAGATGAGGAGAGAGGAGAAAAAAAGTCCCCTGCCTGGCTCTTATGACTTATTAGTCAAGTGAAGAACTGCAGAATGAATTATCTGAACTTTTTCCTATGAAGGATTATTTATATCTTAATCTCAGGTTGCATGAAGACTAGAAATCTGACCTGCTCTGTTCAATGGGAATGACCCTAACAACAGTCCTATTCTTGAAAAGATAAAATCCTTAAAGGAAAATTGGATTTGTTTTTATCTCCCCTAAGTGCTTTTACCTAAAAGTAACTCTTGATGCTTTACAGGTGTTTTCTCATTCACCCTCAGAGTCTTGATAAGGATTTTTACCATAAAGAAGTTTTACACACAGCTCCAAGATGTAGACCTTCAGCAGCCCCCAAGAGCCAGTATTTCAATAAGGGCCACAGTACAACAATAAGGCTTGCTCCACAGCACAGATTACATTTCCCCAGGTAAAATGAGTACCTACTCACAGCCCAGTTTCCCAGGTATCATGCCAGGGTGCAAAGCTGCTTAAAAGGAAAGGAAAAGTTGTCTACATTTAAAAGATGAGGAAACTAAAGCACAAAGAAACTAAGCAGATGAAAGCTAAAGCAGAAAAATGAAAAAGCTCTATCTAGCCTACTTTATAATTGGTTCTGAATCTAAACATCTGTCTAAATTCATGACAAATATGAAATGCCATGTTAGTTCTTCTTTAAAAAAAAGCTGTTCATTCTAGAAAAACCCCAGGTATCAAGATCTATTTTGTATATATAAAAAAATCACTACATGGAGGTTTATAGAGGCTTTATTCATAATTGCCAAAACTTGGAAGTAATCAAGATATCCTTCAAAAGGTGAATGGATAGGGGTGCCTGGGCGGTTCAGTCAGTTAAGCATCAGGTCATGATCTCAGGGTCATGAGATGGAGCCTGCAATGGGCTCCACTGCTGGGCCTGGAGCCTGCTTAAGATTCTCTCTCTCCCTGGGGCACCTGTGTGGCTCAGTTGGTTAAGTGTCCGCCTTCAGCTAAGGTCATGATCTTGGGGTCCTAAGATCGAGCCCCACGTCGGGCTCCCTGCTCGGTGGGGACTCTGCTTCTCCCTCTCCCTCTACCTCCTCCCCCCTGCTCATGCTCTGTCTCTGTCTCTCTCTCTCTCTCAAATAAAGAAATAAAAATCTTAGGAGCGCCTGGGTGGCTCAGTCAGTTAAACAGCTGCCTTCAGCTCAGGTTGTGATCCCGGGATCCTGAGATTGAGCCCCACATCGGGCTCTCTGCTCAGCGGGGAGCCTGTTTCCCCCTCTCCCTCTGCCCCTCCTCCAGCTTGTGTTCTCTCTCTTTCACTCATTCTCTCAAATAAATAATAAACTCTTAAAAAAAAAAAAAAAGAAAAATCTTAAAAAAAAATTTAAGGGGCGCCTGGGTGGCTCAGTCGTTAGGCATCTGCCTTTGGCTCAGGTCATGATCCCAGGGTCCTGGGATCTGGCCCCGCATTGGGCTCCCAGCTCCACGGGAAGCCTGTTTCTCCCTCCCCCACTCCCCCTGCTTGTGTTCCCTCTCTCGCTGTGTCTCTCTCTGTCAAATAAATAAATAAAATCTTTAAAAAAAAAATTTTTTTTAATTCCCTCTCCCTCTGCCCCTCCCCTACCCCACCCCACCCACCCCCACACGTGCGTGCTCTCTCAAAAATAAACAAATAAATAAATAAATAAAACAAAAGGTGAGTGGATAAATAAACTGTGGTCCATTCAGACAATAGAATATTATTCAGCACTAAAAAGAAATGAGCTATCAAGCCCTAGAGACATGGAGAAACCTTAAATGCATATTACTAAGTGAAAGAAGCCAATCTAAAAAGGCTACATACTGTATGATTCCAACTAGGGGACATTCTAGAAAAGGCAAAACTATGAAAACAGTAAAAATACTAGTGGTTGCCAGGGGTTGAGAGAGAGGGAGGGATGAAAAGGCACACACTGGATTTTAGGACAGCAAAACTATTCTGTATGATACTATAATGGTGGATACATGCCGTTATACATTTGTCAAAACAAATACATTCTATGGAAAGTACAACATCAAGAGTGAACCCTAATATAAACTATGGACTTTGGGTGATAATGATGTGTCAATGTAGGTTCACTGACCAACAAATGTACCGCTCTGCTGTGGGATGTTGATAATGGAAGTGGCTACTGAGGACAGGGGGTCAGGCGGTACATGGGAACTCTCTATACTTGACATTTAATTTTGCTATAAACTTAAAACTGCTCTAAAAAAATAAGTCTATTTTATAAAAAGCCAAATTATTTAAATGTTCTAATTTTTTATCTGGGTGGTTGTTAGACAAATGTATACATGTATAAAAATCAAATGCTGTCCACTTTATATGTATTTTATATGTATTTACAAGTACATGTATTTATATGTGTATATATTTTATTTATATGTATTTCAATAAGTTACTTTGAAAGGAAAACATTAATAGGGCAAACTAATCATCTGAGGGAAAATAACATCTGTGCTTAAATTAACACTGGAAGGCAGAGCCTTGACGACGCATGGGCATTGTCCGAACACTGAGACTCCCTGGTTCTGTGGCCTAAACATCTTATTCTCAGTTTCCTCCACCATAAAATGAATGTACTACTGCTTGTCTCATAGAGCTGTTAAAAAAGAAATTTTTTCTCATCCACTTAGTTATTCAAAAGAAAAACAGGCACACCAGGAAATAAAGATTCCAATCAAGTGAGAGGAATATTACATATTGGTTCTCTCTCCCAACAAACTATAAGAAATACAGTGAACTATGAATATAGACACTGGGGCACCTGAGTGGCTCAGTCAGTTAAGCGTCTGCCTTCAGCTCAGGTCATGAGCTCAGGGTCCTGGGGCTCCCTGCTCAGCGGGGAGTCTGCTTCTCCCTCTCCCGCTGCCCCTCCCCAGGCTCATGCTCTTGAGCTTGCTTTCTCTCTCTCTCATAAATAAAAATCTTTAATAAATAAAGATACTTAATATTTTTAATAAAATGCCCTCTAAAGAAGCAGTATTTTAAGAGTTAATTTTCTCACTTCAACCAACTCCCACATGAAAGTTTCATTCATCTTAAATCCCCACCTTACCTTCCATCCAGAACATATCATTTTAGCAGCTCCATTAGAATCAATTTAATTTTTTAAGAGATTTGGGAAGCTTTAAAAGAGGACAAGAAACTAGTCACTGACCTGCCCCAAGAAGTCAATGATGAAACAAAATGCAATATGCCAAACAGAGCTATGAATAGGCAAAATATGGAAATGACTTTTAATGGGGGGGGGTGGATTTAAGGGATGAACACTCCACACCAAAAGCACTGTGTGCTACTTCCAGAAATGAAAATCTAGAACCCTTAGCTAAGACCCTCTGGTTGATGCCAATTTTCTAACACTACACATGAGAGATCATCAGACAAAGAAGCTTCAAACTTTAAAAAGTTACATGTGAATTACAATTAAAATTCACATGCAACTTTTTAAAGTAGCAAAATGCAGGCCACATGACTCACAGTCTAAAGAAGCAGTGTCCACTGTGGCAACTGGACGTGAACAACAGAGAAATGAAGGATGAATTCTGTGAATCCTGTGAATGACCAAGAAACCTCCTGGCCTGCATCAATTAACAGAAATCCAGGGGAGCCTGGGTGGCTCAGTTGGTTAAGCGTCCGACTCTTGATTTTGGCTCAGGTCATGATCTCAGGGTCATGAAATCCAGCCCCGTGCCGGGCTCCTCACGGGGCATGGAGTCTGCTTAAGATTCTCTCTCTCTCTCTCTCTCTCCCTCTCCCCCTACCCACATTTGCACGTGCACACACTCCTCCCCACCCCCCCAAAAAGAAAGAAATCTAGAAGCATGACAAAGCAAACAGACCCCCCTCCATCTAGAAGCTTGTGTCCACTTGCAATAAATAGTTCCTGGTTACTTCAACTTGCCACCTCAATGGAGTATCATTAGTTCTTGACCCAGTATAGGTAGATATGGAAATCTGGTAAAAGCAGAAAATGAAGCCTGGAGCTGAGAACTATGAGGGATGAATAACAACAAAACTGGGCCCAGGGCCCATAGGACTGCTCTTTAACTTTTCCTGAAACAGTGTCCCTCTGATGTAGTCTGGGAGTCAGAGCCATTCTACTCTCAGATGTATACTGAAGAGAAATGAAGGTATGTACACACAGACTTGTACAAGAACATCTATTGCATCTCTATTCATAACAGTCCCAAACTGGAAACAACCCACATGCCCATCAGCAAATGGTATAGCCATGAAACAGAAAACTATTCGGGAATAAAAAGGAACACAACAAAATGGATGAACCTCAAAAACATCATACTAAGCAGAAGAAGCCAGATACAAAAGACTTCTCATTATTCTCAGTAGTTCTATAAAGTCTTGGCTAACACCAAGTTAGCAAATAAATACCAAGCCACTACTCCTAGGGGAAATACCAGGTTAGGTTTCTGTGAGCCTCTGGTCACATTTTTGTCAACCAATCAATTCATAACCCTCCAGAGCTACATACATAGAATATATAACCTTGTATGTATGTTTCTGTTTAAAGACACTTTTAATATACAGTAGTCTCCCCTTATCCATGGTTTTGATTTGCACAGTTTCAGTTACCCAGCGTCAACCACGATCCAGAAGCAGATGGTCTCCTCCTAAGGTATGGTCAGGTCAGTAGTAGCCTAACGCTACGTCACAGTGCCTTCGTCATTCACCTCACTGCATCTCATCATGTAGGCATTTTATCATCTCATATCATCACAAGGGTGAGTACAATACGATATTGTGACACAATATTCATGTAACTTTTATTACAGTATATTGTTATAATTGTCCTAATACTTTATTAGTTATTGTTGTCTCTTTCTGTGCCTGATTTATAAATTAAACTTTATTATAGGTATGTATGTATAAGAAAAAACATAGTACATGTAGGGTTCAGTAACATCCCCAGTTTCAGGCATCCACTGGAGGTCCTGGAAAGGATCCCCTATAGATAAGGGGGACTACTGGATATTGTTGACACATTAACACTGCACTCTCAGCCAACAGTACTATAATTCATGTCTGAACAAAACTTATCTAATACACGTATTTTCTCCATAAGGGGCATCACAACCTTCTCATGCTTAGGAAGATTAACGGCGCTTCAGAACTACACTTGAGAGACATTTTAAACAGCAAAATTCCCAACAAAAAAACACAAAAATGTGAAAAACCATGGCACTAAACAGACCATGAAAAGGACACTTGTTTACCGAATTAGAGCTAAAACAAGAAGGCAGAGTGTCACCTTGTTCCACTTCAGCTGGGAATGGACACAACAGGCAATTCAAATTTTTTGCGATTTCTGGTCGGCAAAGGGTTTTCTTTCACCAGCGAAGTGGCTCAAATTTTCTTAATTCATTGCCAAATTAAAAAATCAGGAAATTTCACATAAAAATTCAGATTTCTTGTTTTCTTTAAAAAAAAAGAAAATCACAAGTGGTGCCTGGGTGGCTCAGTCAGTTAAGCGGCTTCCTTCAGTTCAGGTCAGGATCCCGAGCCCGGAGCCCCAGCCCTGAGTTGGGCTTCCTGCTCAGCAGGGAGTCTGCTTCTCCTCTCCCTCTGCCCCTCCCCTCCAACTTGTGCTCTCCCTCTCCCTCTCTCACTCTCTCTCAAATAAATAAATAACATCTTAAAAAAAAAATCAAGATCTGGTAACACAACTGGCTGGAACTGAGCAACAGTGACCCTTTAGATAAGGCCTGTGCTTGCTAGATCACCCTAGTCCCTATCTCTATGCAATGCCCTTACACTCTGCTTCCCTAAATTTGTCGCCAGCTAGCCCGTGATGTAAACACATCATTTACCAACACGGATGTTTATATAATATACTGCTGACTATAAAAAGGTACAAGTCAGGATATATAGCATTACCTCATTTTTGTAAAAATTAAAGACAGGGAAAAAAGTCTGGTTATACACTAAAACACAGGAAGTTAAGGATGATCCTTTTTTTATTTCTTCTTGTTACTCATATATTATCTTTTTTTAAACTAGAGAATATAATTACTTATATAAGTTGTTTTTATTTTTTATTTATTTTTTAAGATTTTATTTATTTATTTGACAGAGAGAGACACAGCGAGAGAGGGAACACAAGCAGGGGGAGTGGGAGAGGGAGAAGCAGGCTTCCCGCAGAGCAGGGAGCCCGATGCGGGGCTCGATCCCAGGACCCTGGGATCATGACCTGAGCCGAAGGCAGACGCTTAACGACTGAGCCACCCAGGCGCCCCAGTAAGTTGTTTTTAATAGCAGCTTTGAGTTATAATCATACAATTCACCCATTTAATGTGCAGAATTCAGTGGTTTTTAGTATATTCACAAACATGTGCAATTATCACTACAATTTTAAACATACTCATCACCTCATAAAGAAACCCCATAACCTTATCTATCATTCCCCTATGCGCTCATCCACCTTCAAGCCCTAAGCAACCACTAATCTACTTCTATCTCTATAGATTTGCCTATTCTGGGTATTTCATACAAATGGAATCATATAATATGTGATCTTTTGTGTCTGGCTTCCTTCACATGTTTTCCAGGTTCATCCATGTTGTGGATGTACCAGTACTTCATTCTTTTTTATTGCTAAATAATATTTCATCATATGCACATACACTTTATTCATCCATTATCAACTGATAAGACAGTTGTTTCCCCCCTTGGCTATTATAAATAACACTGTATATAAACATTAACATACAGGTTTTTATGTGGACATGTTTTCATTTCTCTTGGGTAGATAACTAGGAGTGGGATTTGTGGGTCATACGGTAACTCTATGTTTAACCATTTAAAGAACTGCCAGACTCTTTTCCAAATCCTGGTAAAAGCACAGATCCATTGGCACAAATATACAAAATGCCGGACTCCTCTCTAACTGCATCATTTTACATTCATACCACTCTCTGTGTATGAAGGCTCTGATTTCTCCACATCCTCACCAACACTTGTCATTACCTGACTTTTCAATTACAGAATAAGTCGTTCATAAGTGTTCATTCAATCCTAACACACCCAGAGTTTTATGTACTTCAGGCTGCTCTTATTCACAGACATCAAATTTTAGACTTGAAAAGAGACCAGTTGGGGGCGCCTGGGTGGCTCAGTCAGTTAAGCGTCTGCCTTCAGCTCAGGTCATGATCCTAGGGTCCTGAGATCGAGTCCCGCATCGGGCTCCCTGCTCAGCGGGGAGCCTGCTTCTCCCTCTCCCTCTGCCATTCCCCCCGCTTGTGCTCTCTCTCCTCTGTCAAATAAATAAATAAAATCTTTTACAAAAAAAAAAAGAAAAGAAAAAGAAGAGAGTCCAGTCCTAGACCTACTCACCTAGACTGCCCACCTTCTGTAAAATGAAGGGACAGGAGTAAATGATCCAAACTCCCACCCGCAAATGAAACTTTTACAAGAGATTAGCAGCAAATTTTCTAACCACTAAACAAAATGAAGTCACTAACGGGGATCCAGCCCTCAAGTGAACATGTTTTCCCATCAAAACTCATTTGCAATGCCTCCTACATAAATGCAACTTTAAAACATAGTAGCAAATGACAGTCTTGATCTATCACTTTTCATAAAAGAACCAAGGTATCTTAGGCTGTCCCACACAGAATCCACTGCTCAAATCCTGCTGTAATAGAGGAGGAGAAATAAAATCTAATTTAAAATTGGGGCAAAAGCACAGATCCAGTGGCACAAACACACAAAATCCCCTACTGCTCCCTTGCCCCAAGCCAGAGACAGAGTGTACTGTGCAGCCTTTCCCCAGCTCTCCCATCACTGCTCCCCACAGTCTCAGGGCAGCACTGGGAGGGCAAGCAGCAAATAATACTGACACAATTACAGCAGCCCAAGGTGGCGGTGAGACCAAGACCCAACCAAGAAGAAGGTCTAAGAATCTCGGCACCCACTGCTATGTTCACCCAGTGCATGTTTTCCAAGAATCAATACTGGATCTTAGCCAGGAAAGGGATGGACCACACAGCCCCTTCCGAGATGCAGAATTACTTTCCGTTTTCAGGCTTCAGTTCTGCACTTTGAGCAAGTTCTGCCTCTGTCCTACAGCACTGAGGATGGGCCTCCATAAGACCCTACAGGTGCAAGCACTTCAGGCAAGGTAGGAGGTGGAGATCCATGGCCACCAAATCCCCATTTTCATGTGTTTATTCTGCCCATTTCCCTGTTTAAATACAGAAGGTATTTTGAACTCAAGACAAATTTAACACTCTTGTAAACATCTAGTTCTCATCTACTACATGCAGGGGTTAGGTCTTAGCAGAGGAAACAAAAAAAATATTCTTAAAAGAGCAACTACTATTTTGTTTTCTGTATAAGGGCAATACCCCTTATACAATACACCCCTTATACAAGTACCCCCAGGGACTGGAATATCTGGGGAATGTTTCATAAAGAGGACCTGAGCTGGACTCTAGAGAAAAGAGAAGTGGGGATGAAGAAGAGCTGGTATCCCAAAGAGGAGCAAAAGCCATTGCACTCGGCTGGCAAGAGAACTGTGTAAGGAAATATCGTGTGTGGGATGTCTAGCAAATCATTTGGTTAATGAGGATTAGGATAAACCCTGGAGAAGTGGGCTGGGGCCAGCTGAGCAGCAGCACCTTGAATGCCAGGTTAGGACATCAGAGCTCATCCCATAAGCCTGCAGCAGTTTCTGACTTCAGTGTAGGATCTCCAGTCTCTCCAAGTGTGTCTGTTGCTCATAACAGTTAAAACTGCTGACATTTACAGGTGAATTACATAAATACAAGGAAGAGTCTTTGTGTTCTCACAAGTAAGACCATCGCAACAGGCCGCCAGCCTCCTCTGGTTCAGCATCTTCTCCAAAAGGATCTCCTGATCAAGGAGCTGGTTTCTTTCAAAATTAAACACTCAGAGATGACAGGATCCTGACACAAGCACACAAAGTATTGTTGCTTGACTTAGTTGATTCATTCAGGCTTTTTGTACGACCACATACATGGAGCCTGTGCAGAGGAGCCAAGGGACCACAGGGAAAGCGCAACGTGTTCTGGAGCACTTAGAACTCTTCCTAGACCTGTACACCTTGCCCATGGTCTCTAACCCTCCCACCCTCGCAGGAAGGGGGCCTGACGGTGTTTTCATTGGGCAAAATACATCTAGTCTTAAAAGTTAATTTGACAGTTCCATACCATCCACAACGACAAAAGTAAGTTTCATTTCTTTTTCTGACTCTAATACAGTCTTACATTTCCTTTGTCTCCTGATGACACTGGCAGAGTATCTACCTCTTTAGAAGATAAAACCAAGTCATCACCATAATATTAACTTTCTTCTAGAGCAAAAAGAAGACCTTACCACAAGTCCAAAAAATGGTCAGAAACCAAAGAAATTATGTTCCAAAATAAAACTCGGGCATCATGGACACTTAAGCAGGCTCTTCAGGAAGAAGCAAACACTGAGCTCCGAGCAGCACAGGAGCCAGGCGCTGGGCAGAGCTTTAGCCCTGCCAGAATCACAGGGCCGTGACACTGGCCTGCCTGGGTTCGTGGGGGCTTTGGCCTGTTTCGTCTAGTCTTAGTTTTCAACTAAGTGAAAAACACTCGCAAGAACCACATCTAAGAAAGAGGCAGGTGTGTATTTCTCACTCGGGAGCAACAGAAGACTCCCGAGAGCATCAGGCTGGCAACGGACACGTTTCAGGGATGCGGGTCAGAGGAGATAATTTCCCGCTACCCCGCAGGCCGGCCTTTGGGCGCAGGGCTCTCCGACCTCTCCCCGCGGCCGTCCACCGGCCTCGGCGCTGGCATGTGGGAGGCTCCACGGGCGGCGGGTCAGGACGCTCGAGCGATGTGTGAACGATGCTTGGCGGATGCCCCGGCCCCGCGCGCGCCAGCTCCAACCCCGCGCCCGCCGCCGCCCGCCCCGCCGGCGTCAGGCCGGTCTTTCGGCCCGGCTCCTGTCACTCACCGGCCCGGCCCGGGCAGCGGGCGCCCACGGCTCCCCACGGGAGCTGGGCCCCCCGGGCCTCCAGGTTTCGGCCCGCCCCCGGCAGGCAGCGCAGGTGGATGAGCCCCGCAGCAGCGGCCCAACACCGGCCGCTCAGTCCAGCTCCCGGCGCTGCCCACTGGGTACGGATCAACAACAAGATGGCGGCCAGCCGAGGGGGCAGGGGCCGGGCGTCATAGTAACCAGGACGGCGAAGAACCGCCCCAGCTGAGGATGTCTCCAATCAACAGCCTCTTCATCCGACGCCTAAGGGAGTGCTTCTCGTTGACAGGTCGGCCGACCTGTCACTCAGAGCCTGCCTCTCACGGCCCCTGCCGCACGCCTCGGGACGTGACTGTGACGGCGAGGGCTGGCGCATGCGCGCCGTTCCCAGAGTTGCTGGCGGCAGAGCTTTCACTGGAGGCTCTGAGGCTATACCGCCCTTGGCCTTTTCGGGTGTGCAGCCTTTTTGCGAAGGCGGCAAGCGTCTTCTCACACACGCGCGCACACTTAGAGAATGCCTGCTGTGTGCTATATGATTTTTTTGCCACCCACCCTGGAAGGGAGGGCTTGTTGTCTAGGTTCACTGGTGAGGAAACTGAGGCGCAGAGGGGGAGGCCTGGCCAAGGTCACGCCACCTCTGGAAATGGAGGCACCGGATCTCGTACCTCCTCCTACTGATTTCAAAGCATAATACCCACTTCCCAACGGCTTCCCCAGCGTTGCCTCTCATCAGTGGCGAGGTGCAGCCATGTGTGCTAACCTAACCCCAAGCAGTCCCTGGCCCATTGCCCACGTTTGTCCCTCTGCCTTGAGTTCAGTGCCCAGCACAAGCCCTGGCACACAACAGAAACTCCTCTTCCTGCCCTAGAGCATCTTGTCTTGAGTGCCTGACCCAGCTTTTGCCCTGGATTGGCATGATCTATCTCAGAGGCTGACTGTGAGTCCTAGGAAAATGGTTATCCCTTGTTCCTGGTACAGAGCACCTAACTCTGGGCTTGGCTTCAGGGTTAGGAGCTCAAATGCAATCACACAGCCTGGAACCACATCAAGTGCCAGAACTAGCTAGTTATGTGACTTTTGAGCTTTAGTTGCCCCATCTATAAAATGAGGATAACAAATGAGCCCTTAGACCAGGGTGAGTGCTCAGGAACGTCTGCCTATAACCACTTCCAGTAACAGCCTGCTATCAGGTTGCTGCCACTGGGCCAGCTTTAACACCCTCACTTTCAGGGGAGCACCATGAAGCATGTTTTTCCTACAGCTTCTTCCCCGACCTGGGACAGCATAACTAGCTTAGGAAGGGAGGTCCTCCATTGCCCTGAGAGGGTTCAGGTTCACAGACTTGGCAGAGGGGAGAATATTGAAAGAACTTAGGGCTATCTCAGTAAAGGTAGCCTCTACCCTCTTGGAGAGCTGGCAGTAACCTGAGACCTGATTCCAGGCCCGGCAAGGGGAGTGAGCCAGCGCTGCATCCAACAGAACCTGCACTCCTGCGGGTTATTGTAGGCCACCTGGCTATGTGCAATGGCTCAGCTCAGCTCAGCATTGGGAGGGCTGAGGGCCAAGAAACCAGAAGAAACAGATCAGGAATAAGTGGGAATATCCCGTCAGAAGGGGGCTACCATCAATCCCTCCATGGCCATCCTTGCCACAGGGTTCTCAAGTCTGCACCAACTCTCACCTCAGTGAAAAAGTTCCAGATCCTTCCCAAGAAAACCTCCACACACAGACTGCAAATGGCACTGGAGGTTGGTAAGGGCCCTCAAGCAGCAACAATATCCTCTGTTCAGTGGGAAATGGAAGCTCCCCGGCCCTCCCCATCCGCTAGAGCAGGTGGTCTCTGAAGGGACGGGCTGATTGGAGGCCTCCTATGTCCCTAGCAAGGATAACAGCCTCTTATCTCGGCGTTAATCACGGTCAGGCAGAGCATCATACAATGCCTTCTCAAAAGAAAAATAATCCTACTACTCCCTAGAGTGTTTCCGGAGGCAAGGCCCTCTCCAAATTAGAACAAGGAAGCACAGATCACAGAGCTTCTCCCACAGGTGGATTACAAGGCCGGGACTCTGCTGTTTGTAATTTTGTTTATTGTTGAATCAACTTGAAGACTCAGCCCGTGATCATGGGAAAAAGAAATTCCACACATAGTGAAGCAGCTTCTTGGCCTCAGAGCCAGCGCCGGGCTCCCGTGAGCGTGTTGAACAGGTAATCTCTGCCTGTACCTGAGCTCAGATAAACAGGAGGGAGAGAGGGCGCTGCTGGCCTCAGCAGAACAGCCTCCTTCCCTTAAAGGTAGGGGAAGACATTCCAGAACCGTTGGTGAGACCCTCCATCTCCTTGATCCAACCTGTCCCCTCCCTCCTTTCTCAGCAATCCTGTGAAGTCTGGCTCAAATGCACAGGGAAGCCTCCTTGATTCCCACAAACTGGACACCAGCCCCCCCTAAGCCCAGTGCCAGATTACTCTGCCATAAATCACTGATGACAATGTAATATCTGAGGGCCTCTTCCCTCACCACGATTCCTGCCATAGGCAGGAACCAGACCAGGTCTGAGTCACCTTCTGGTCCAACAGGTGTTTGAGAAACGTTGGCTGAAATGCGAATGGGGGTGAGAATAGACCCCATTCAGGGAAAGAGCAAATAGTGGATGCCTGGTGGTAAAAGGAGATGCTGAGAGGGGCTGAGGAGAGAAAGTGGACCCAGGTGTTGGGAAAAGGGGGACTCACGGGAGTCCTGTGCTCTGCCGTCAAAGAGCTGCTGATGGGAAGAATGAGAGGAGGCAATGAGGTGAGCCCTGACCCCAGGGGGCAGCTGGAGGTCTGCTCCCTGGGGGGTCAGGGGCCCACCTGTTTCCTCCATCCTGATGGTGCTGCCATGGGCTCTATCACAGGGGTAGCCATCCACAAGGAGGCAGGCTTGACAGGGGAGTACTCTAGAACAGCCTCAGTGCCCACTATACAGGATGGCAGGTTGGCATACCAAGCTCATGACACTGCTAGGTGTCTGGGGCATCTCCATCCTCGGTGCCTCCATGAACCCCTCAATGGACTCCTCAGTTCCCTGGATACTAGGGCAAAGTAAGAGTAGGAATAAAGGAAAAGGCTCTTGGTCCCAGCGTGAGTTTAAGGGATGGACTCTAGGCATAGAGGTATGCAAAGGGGGCTGACCTGTTTAGTAGCAGAGCCTGAGCTGGTTTTCTTCGTGTCTGTAGCATCTGGGCCAACCTAAAAGGCCAGGAGGAGGGACCAATCAGTGAGGGCAGCAGACCTGCTGGCTCCAGGAACCAGCACCATTTATCTGCCCCTTTATACTGGGGATAGCCAATGTCTGTAGGCAATGCCCACATTGCTACCCCCACCTTCCCCTGGATTCAGTCCTGTGCCCACAAAAAAAAACCTCATTTGTAGGGGCAGATCAGGTTTGAAGCGGAGGGTAGGGGGTCAGAAATAGGGATAAATGCCCAATGCACGACAAACTCTGGGTCTCAAGCACTGGGTCTCATCCACACCTACCCCAGTCCAAGACCGGGCTTTGCCAATAAGGGAGCCAACTTGCTCCCAGTGCCTCTCCGCCTCTGACCTGAGGACCTCTGGAGGGAGAGCAGCTCCCATTAATATCAGTTTGTCTGCACATCACCTCGGGCATTGTCATCAAATCTTGGTGAAACCACCTATCACAGATGGGGTCCATTAGTGGGCTGGGGGGAGGCAGAGAGCAGAGGGATAGGAACCTTACCCCTGGAAGAGCCTGCTGAAGAGCCAGCCCAGAGCCAAGAGAAAGAGGGCACTGGTCACGGTCAGCACCACCACAAACCAGGGTTCCGGCTGCCAGAAAGCCTCCGTGTCTGTCACAAGCATGGGTGTCATCATTGAAGGCACCTGAAATGGGGGCCACAGCCCTTCCAAAATGTCCTGATCATCCAGCCTTCAGACCACTCCAAGAGTTGGGCCACCACACACCGCAGAGTTGCTCTTCCAAATTGCTAGGCTCTTAACACTCAATGGCTCCCTCTGGAGTGCCTTCCCCCATTGTTCCACCTGGAAAACTGGGTCTCATCCCCCTTCAAGATCCTCTCTCCCCACCTCCCAAGGTCCCAAGGGCCCCCCTCACTGCAGCTTTGCGGGTGCGAGTGGCCACTGTGCTGGTGCTCCAGGGAACGAGATGCACAATGACAGTGGCTGTGGTGCTGAGGTGGGGAGTGGAGGGACCTGCATCAGCCACCCGGATCAATAGCTCATGAGTATGGGGCTGCTCTGGCCAGGGGGGCCCCAACATGTTGTTGTGCACCAGGATGGGTCCTTGCAGGCTGAATCGGCTCTGACTATTGCCTGAAAGCAGAGTGGCAGAGGAAGGGGATCATTGCTGGCCTCGGCCTGCTCCTTCCCCAACAGCCAGGAGGCCCCCACGGCCCTCACCTCCCACGATGCTGTAGGAAAAGACCAGACGCTGTGGCTCCTGAGGAACCCAACAGGACACCTTGGTCACCTCCACACTACGGCCCAGGGGAGCGTAGATGGTGAGTTCCTGAAATGGGGGCTGGCACTCGGGGGCATGGTCGTTCACATCCTGCAGGAGGGTAGCCAGGTCACCCCCAATTCCCCAGGCCAGCCCCTCAGTCTCCCCCAACTACAGCCAGAGCCTAGAAGTCAGAAAACGGGTTCCAAAGGTTTCCATTATGAGGCACCACTTCCCTCCAGCCAACCAATGGAGGAAACTTAAGCCCAGTGTAGAAAAGTAGAATGCCAGAGGAAGATCTGAACACTTTCCAAGTTTTGCCAAGGCCTCGGGGCTCAATTACCTCAACCTCAATGGTAATGGTGCAGGAGCCAGAGCGGCGGTGGGTGGGGTCCTGGTCTTGGCTCTGGTCGGTCACTAGGACTGTGAGCCTGTACAATTTCTGCAGCTCATAGTCCAAAGATCCCAGGAGGTGAACCTCCCCTAGAAGAGGTGCCCCCAGCCTCAGCCTGCAGTCAACTCTGGTTCCACCCCTCCCTCCCAGCCCTGGGGTGCGAGTACCGCTGACACGGTCCACAGAGAAGGCGGTGGGCCCACCAGAGATGTCGTACTCAATGCCGTTGTGTGGGTAATCCTTGTCCGTGCCCACCACAGCGCCCAGCAGGGTGTGGGGCCCTGCATCCTCCCGGATCCGGAATGTGTGTGGGACACAGGCTGGGGAGAACTCATTGACAGGGGTCACCATCACCAATACCGGCACCTCAGCTGGAAGCCATTTGGCAGTCACGGAGCTGGCCTGGGGTGCCCAGCCCTTCCCTGGGGTCTGAGGAGGGAGACATGGCCCTGCCCTGGGGGTCTAAGGAGGGAGTGGGTCTGGAGGAAGGAAGAGCAATAGCCATTCCTCACGGCGGGGAGGGGGGTGTGTGGGCTAGATGTCAAGGAGAGGAGAGATAATGCCCCACCCTAGGGGTCTGACCTGGAGACAACCCTGCCCTATTGGTTTCTGTGGGAGGAGAGGTGACCCTATCTTGAGGCTAGGGAGAGGAGTACAGAACAGCCCTGTCCTGAATGTCCAGGCCTGGGTATGGTCACTCACTGGTCATCAGCGGCTGACCACCATCAAGCACCAGGATGGAGGCTGCATGCTGAAAGCAGGCCCCAGGAGTGTCACAGTCCAGTGTGGCATTCACCTAGCCAGAGGGGCCACAGAGTGAGGCCGAGCCAAGGCCTGGGTGAGCCTAGAGCCACACTGGGCTGCATCAGGTCAGGGCATCCACACATAGGCAACCCTGAGCCTCTGTTTTCTGGACTACAAAGCAGATTGACTTCACCACCATCTCCTTCACCGCCACGGTCTCAGCTCCCACAGACCCTTGCCCCCCAATCCTCCACCTTCCTGTGCCGAGCACCCTGCACATGGGTCTGGAGGCGGGGACTGGGCACCTCCAAGGCCCTGCCTCGAAGGCAGAGGCTAGCTGGGCCAGGAGGGCTGTGGAACCGCAGCTCGTAGTCGAGGGTGGAGCCAGGAGAGTCTGGATCAGTGCAAGTGAAGGTGTTCAGCACCGTGCCCACCGGCGTGGTCTCGGGGATTTCAGTCCTGGGAGCAGAGTGTGGGCCGCAGGGCAAGAGTCGAACAGGACCACGAGCCATGGCCATCACCCCAATAGCTTAGGTAAGGTTCCGGTATACTCACACGAGCATCGCTGGGAGGCAGCGCGGGGGCCAGCGGTTGACCGAATGCACGTTCACCGTGAGATCGAGGTCAACACTGGCCCACGGCCTGAGCCGCTCATAGGCCTTCACCTGCAGCCTAGTGACCGCCGCGCCCCGGGCCTGTGCCAACTCCAGGGGCGCGGTGGTGCGGACCACGCCGTCCTCTGGGCAGGGTAGGGGTGGGGAATGCTAATTTAGCCCCTCCCCCAGCTCAGTCCTGTCCCCAGCCTCCCACCGGATCCACCGCAGCGGGAGGGCGCTGAGCCTGGCCCCTCTCGCCACCTCCTCCGAGGCTCGCCTCTAATTCTAGCCCGGCCTCCAAACGCCACCGCACCCCTGTCTGCCTCGGCTCCAGCCTCGTTTCTCAGGAGGGCGAGGAGGTAGCGCGGGTCACTCTGGACCAGCCGCAGAGGCATCCCGCACCACCCCCACCCCCAGGGCCCCTCACCACGTCCGATGGAGAAGAGCGGGCAGGGCACTGGGGAGAGGATTTCGTAGCGCACGTCGAAGCCCCGGGCTCGAACCTGAACCACCTTACTGCCGGGGGCCAGGTCGTCCGGGATGGTGATATTCGGGGCCTGCCCCCTGGACCAAAAGGGGGGGGCACTAGCTCATGCCCGCTCACACCACCCCTAGCCCTGTCCACAGGCCCCTCCCCCAGGAGTTCCCTCATACAGGAGCTAGCTGGGGACACTCCAGCAGAGCCACACCTTAACCTTACTCCTAATTCCCTGGGGCTAGGCCTGGCCATCCCCACTGTACCCAGGGTAGGGAAGCCTTACAGGAAGGAGATCTGACTGGAGGGAACACGCAAAACTTTCACCTTCAGCATCCCATGGCAGCTTCGATTTTGGCCAAAGGTCACCAAAATCTGAAGCTGGAAAACCTGTGGTGCACACAGAACAGGAAGGGGACTAGTGTGTCTACTGTATGGCTGTGCCTAGTCTTCCCTGCAAACAGGCACCCCCTGCCTCAGGCCCTCCATGGACAAGGAGCCCCAACCCTCACTCTACCCCAATACCTGTCATTCTGCTGACAGGTACTCCTTTGAGTCCTGTTCTTGGGGGCCATAAATTTTTCTTTTAGGATGCAAACAGCCCAAAAAAGTGTGATATCTGAGTCATTCACAGTATGATATCATCTTAGAGTTGCTAAGAACCAATCATTAAGACATGGAAGTTTTAAAGAAGGAACTTCTCGGGGTGCCTGGGTGGCTCAGTCATTAGGCGTCTGCCTTCGGCTCAGGTCATGATCCCAGGGTCCTGGGATCGAGTCCCTCATCGGGCTCCCTGCTCCGCGGGAAGCCCGCTTCTCCCTCTCCCATTCCCCCTGCTTGTGTTCCTGCTCTCGCTATCTCTCTCTCTGTCAAATGAATAAATAAAATCTTTAAAAAAAAAAAAAAAAAAAAAAGGAAGGAACTTCTCTAACCTCCAGACGAGCCACTTTACCCAGAACTTTCTCTTCCTGTGTGACTGCTCTGAACACTCTCAGTTCTATTAAAGGGAGAGCTCCCAGAGCCAGGGATCCCTTTTCTTTCTGGAACTCCAGAACCCAGCACAGAACCAGGCCAACGTGGGAGAACAGCCAGCATGTGGCAACAGGTACGGATGTGGGCTATGTCTGAGCAGGGCAGCAAAATTTAGGAGGCCAAGAACAAACAAACCTCCAGGAAACTGTGTCCATTGCATGCCCCATCCATGGGTATCCCCAGGTTCCAAGTCAAGCTCACCTTTGTAGCCTGGCCTTTGAGGCCCTGGGATGGCGCCAGCAGCCAACCTTGCCCATTGATGGAGAAAGGTCCAGGGAAGTATGGAGGGTCCTGGGCACTGTTGATGCTTATCTGACAGGACAGGGATGCTGGAGGCCCCAGCCCCAGCCCCCAGTGCCCCCAAATCCCCCAACAACCCAGCTGGTACCTGCCCATACCCAACTCTCCCATAACCCATCACCGGGTGGCTCCCCAACCTCCACCCTGACCCCTGGCCCTGATCCTCAATCTTTTCTGCTTTTAAATCAATTATTTTGTTCTTGTTTGTTTGTTTAGCAACATTTTTGGGGGGATTGCAAAAGTGATACAGAATTTTCATAAAGAATTCAGAACACACAGGAGAACCTGAAAGAACACAAGCCCTTAAGATGTCCTTGTAGGAACAGCCATGGTCACTGGGGGTGGGCAGCCCTCGGTGGTTCTCTCCAAGAACATGCATCACGCAGAGGCTTAGTGGACACTAAAGGGTCTCTCTGCAGTCTGTGTTTGGCCAGAGAGGAGCTGGGCCAAGGAGGGGCCGGCCTTGGTTTCCCCATGTGCCTCCCCCATCCTGTCCCCCCACTGTCCATGTGCTGGGCTCACCTGGGCACGCTGGAGTTCCAGGCCTGGGAGCAGCAGAGTGTACAGCTGGGCCCCAGGTGTGACTGTTTCCCGAACCTGAATGATTTCCCCAGCTAGCCAGAGGGGAGGTCAGGGAGGCTCTGTTCAGGCCATGCCCGCTCACCCCCTGCCTGCTGCCCCTGGCCTCACCTGGGCTGGCAAATCGGCCAGCGCATGGGCTATAGCCAGGGTCCTGGTACACATCCACATAGAGTGGTACCTCCATCGAATCGTTGCCACATGTGAACCGAAGCTGCAGTTCATAGTGGCTCACCGCTAGGGCGTCCAGCCGGGCTGAGCTGCTTAAGGTCACCTGTGGCAGATGGGCAGTGTCATGTGGGACTCCAGGCGCTCCATCCCCCTACACTACCTCTGGCTTGGTGAATTAAGGGCCTGCCCTTGCCTCCCCATGGTTCCCATCTGGGCCCATGACCCTACCATGCCCACATAGATCTTCTGCCACCTGCTCAAGCTGGGTTGGTTGAAGAAGGTGGTGGGTGGCTGCACACGGACCAACTCCAGGACGGGCATGTGAGCAGTGCAGTTGAAGGAGAAGGAATGAATGACGGTGCCAGGTCCCTGGCTTTCAGAGACATTTATGAACCAGGGCAGGCAATGGAGTTCTGTGAGAAAGAGACAATTCAGGCTGGAGGCCCCCCAGGCTCGTGGAACCACATAGATGAGCCCTTCAGCCTCAGGGCCAGGTCGCATCTCGGGGCCAAGCAGCCATAACTCTTCCTTGTGCCCCACATCCAACCAGGGCTCAGCACATTGAACAGAACGGGAGTGAAGACTTGGTTGAGGAAGCAGCCACGATAAGGAATGAGGGTCAGGGAGTTAGATCTTTGCCCTTCCCTGGCTCTCCCACAGCCCCTGCCCTGCATGGTAGCTTATCCGAGAAGAGTCACGATTCCACTCCACTGTGGAGTGTGTTGGGGCATGAGAACTGGGGTTCCCCCACCCACCGGCTCCTCACCAGAGACAACCAGAGCAAGCAGAAGCGCCGGGGGCCTGAGCAGGGCCATAGTGGCCTGAAGATACAGACAGCAGATGAGACTCCGGAAGACCAGACGTGTTTGTCAGGCCTACCCTGTTGCTAGGTCAGTTGCTTAAACACAGCTGGGCAGGCTGGACTCCTGGGCCTCCCAGATCCTAGCCCCGCCCATCCTGGTGACTTGAGCTCTAGACTCCAGGCAGGCATTAAGAGGCCTGGACAAGGGGCGCCTGGGTGGCTCAGTAGGTTAAGCATCTGTCTTCAGCTCAGGTCATGATTCCAGGGTCCTGGGATCGAGCCCCACATCGGGCTCCCTGCTCAGTGGGGAGCCTGCTTCTCCCTCTCTCTGCAGCTCCGCCTGCTTGTGCTCTCTCTCTGTCAAATAAATAAACAAAATCTTTAAAAAGAAAAGTTAATGGGCGCCTGGGTGGCTCAGTCGTTAAGCGTCTGCCTTCGGCTCAGGTCATGATCCCAGGGTCCTGGGATCAAGTCCCGCATCGGGCTCCCTGCTCGGCAAGAAGCCTGCTTCTCCCTCTCCCATTCCCCCTGCTTGTGTTCCTGCTCTCGCTATCTCTCTCTCTGTCAAATAAATAAATAAAATCTTTAGAAAAAATAAATAAATAAATAAAAAGAAAAGTTAAATAACTTGCCCAATGTAAAAAAAAAAAAAAGAGAGGCCTGGACAACCCCAAGTTTTACTGCTTCCAGTGAATTCTCCCATTCGTTACTATAACCCAAAGGAAATGTTAGGGGGAAAGGATCAAGCTTCAGGTGGGGAAACTGAGGCTTAGGGAAGTAAGTCTTGGTCATGCAGTCTTTGGAGACACAAACACAGCACCCAGGAAAACTAGGTTAAGGACTTGCTACGCCACAGAGTCCAAACTCCAGTTGCCCACCCCCTCTCACCATTAAGAACATTATCTGCCTAGGGCGCCTGGGTGGCTCAGTCCATTAAACCTCTGCCTTCAGCTCAGGCCATGATCCCAGGATCCTGGAATCAAGTCCTGCATCAGGCTCCATGTTCAGCGGGGAGACTCCTTCTTCCTCTCCCTCCGCCGCTTTCCCCTGCTTGTGCTCTCTCTCTCTCAAATAAATAAAATCTTTAAAAAAAAAAAAAAAAAAAAAAGAACATTATCTGCCTGTAAATCTGAGCCCAGCCATCAACAAAATCTCTTAAAAGTTGCCTACATCCCAGAAGCAAAAAGAATCCTTGGTGATATAAATCAAAATAGTGGTTATCTTTGGGGATATCAATCAGAGGGGACACAGAGTGTCCTCCCTGGAGTAGCTGGGACTAGTCTATACCTCGATCTGGGTGACAGGTGTACAAGGGTCTACAGATTTTAACATTCATTGAGCTATACCTTTGAGAGTTGTCCATTTGTTATATTTATATGTCAATATTTATTTATTTATTTTTAAAGATTTTATTTATTTATTTGACAGAGAGAGAGACAGCGAGAGAGGGAATACAAGCAGGGGGAGTGGGAGAGGGAGAAGCTGGCTTCCCGCCAAGCAGGGAGCCCGATGCGGGGCTCGATCCCAGGACCCTGGGATCATGACCTGAGCCGAAGGCAGACGCCTAATGACTGAGCCACCCAGGGGCCCTATATTTATATGTCAGTTTTTAAAAAGTTGTCCACACTTGCTCTTTCTAGTTCTTCGTCTCTCACTCTCTTCTGCCCGCTATCATCCAGTTTGTCCCTCTCTTCGTGAAACTGCCCTCGTCAGAGTCCTCAGAGACCTGCATACTGCTGACTTCAGTTCATTCTCCAATCTTACCTCCTCTAGTGTTTGACGCTTGCTCCTTGACTCCTAAGTGCCCACACTCTCTCAGTTTCCTCCCACCTCCCTGGCTGCTCCTGCTTAGCCCGTTTGCTGGTCCTGCTTCCCTACTACCACCAGGGCTCAGTCCTGACCGCTGCCCTCTGCTGTCTACACTCACCTCCCCCAACACATCCAAGCCCGTGGCCTTAAATACTATCCACTCGCTTTGCCTTCCAGATCCAAGGCTTCAGTGCCAATCTCTCTCCCAAATTCCAGAGTCACACACCCAGTGGCTGACTCTGCATCTCATGTTGGATGTCCAACAGGCATCTCAAGGGTCGCATATCCACAAATAATCGTTTGGTTTTCCTCCCCAAACCCGTTCTTCTGCAGTCTCTTTCCTGGATCAAGTCACAGCAATCTCATCCAACCAGTTGTTCAGGCCAGAAATCTAGGAGTCCTGCTGGATGCTCCTCGTTCCCTACCCATATTCATGCAAAAGCAAGGCTTGATTGTAGCTCCAAAACATACCCCAAAGTCACCCCCTCTTGTGCCCCAGCCCTACCCAGGCCCAGGCCCTCCCCTCTCTTGGTGGGTGAGGGCAGGAGCCTTCAGTCTGATTACAGAGTGGTTCTCCTAAAGCAGCGGGGATTACCCAAACAGGAGCCAGCCCAGGTCATTCCCTGCTCAAAAGCCCAGTGCTCCCTATCACACCAAGAACAAAACCCTATTTTTCTTTCTAGGGTTGCTAGGAGCCTGGTTTTGCTGACCTCCTTCCCCCCAACAACCATCGTCTAGACACCTGGGCCTTCTTTATGTTAAGCCCTGTGCAACTCCTCTCTTCTCAGGGCCTTTAACTGGCTGGTGCTTGCTTCTGCCTAGACTACCCCTCTTTTTGTTTTCTTTTTTTGAGAGAGAGCGAGCATGGGTGGGGAGTGTTCAGAGGGAGAGAGAGAATTTTTTTTTTTAATTTTATTATGTTATGTTAGTCACCATACAATACATCATTGGTTTTTGATGTGGTGATCCACGATCCATTGTTTTCGTATAACACCCAGTGCTCCATGCAGTATGTGCCCTCCTTAATACCCATCACCGGGCTAACCAATCCCCCCTCCCCCCTCCCCTCTAAAACCCTGTTTCTTTCTCAGAGTCCGTAGTCTCTCATGGTTCCTCTCTCCCTCCAATTCCCCCCCCATTTTTCCCTTCCTTCTCCTAATGTCCTCCATGCTATTCCTTATGTTCCACAGATAAGTGAAACCATATGATCATTGACTTTCTCTGCTTGACTTATTTCACTTAGCATCATCTCCTCCAGTCCCATCCATGTTGATGTAAAAGTTGGGTATTCATCTTTTCTGATGGCTAATATTCCATTGTATATATGGACCACATCTTCTTTATCCATTCATCTGTTGAAGGGCATCTCGGCTGGGAGAGAGAGAATTTTAAGCAGACTCCACGCTCAGCGTGGAGCCCAACTCCGGGCTCCATCTCACCACCCTGAGATCATGACCTGAGCCGAAATCAAGAGTCAGACGCTTAATCTACTGAACCACTCAGGCGCCCCTAGAATACCCTTCTTGATCTCCCATGATGGCTCATTCAGATCCCATACAGAATGCTGCCTCCTCTGTGAGACCCCTCTCCCAGACTAGCCCATCCACCCTCCTTAGGGCTATTTTTTTGTCTACTGGCTTGCCTAATCTGTCTCAAGTTAGACTGTATCCTGGAACCTAGCCTCGGATCCTGGAGCGGCCTCCAGGAACGGGCTCTGACCATTCTGGACAGAGAGTGCCGCCCTAACCCCTTGCACTCACTCTAGGTTGGCTTGTGGTGCGGGCAGAGGGAATGCAGGTGTCGCCGAGGTAATCCCTGCTAACCGCGCGCTCCCCACTAGAGGGCGGCCCTGCCTAGCTCTGCCAGACGCGGGGCGGAGAGGGCGTGGGCTGGGCCGTGGCCGAAGCCCCTCTCCGGTGCCGCCGCGAGGTCCGGTGCTTCCGGAGTCCTCAGAGAGGCCGGACCCATCATTTCCAGGGTTTGTCGAGGCCCCTCCAGGAACGGATTCAGTGGCTCGTGCCCGGAGTGGGCCACAGCACTGCTAGGTCCGACGGTTGGGGGCGCTCTGTCCGCACGTGGGCGTGGCCGGAGGATCCGCGCGCTCACGGAGCCCCTGCGGGAGGGACCGCAGTCCTATCCCGGGAAAAACGGGGAAGCTGAGGCTACCGCGGGGAATCGCCTTGTCTTGGGTCATGCAGCCAACCGCCCAGGGTGTGGGGGAGTCCCAGGCAGGACCCGCCCGGCTTCCAGCCACAGCCCCGCCCCTCCCTCCAGAGCCGGAGAGAAGTGGGGAGCCGGCGTCAGGCTCACGCACCCACTCGGCCGGGCCCGAGGGGCGGGGCCACTTCAGCCCCGCCCCGGCCCCATTGGCTGCGGCACCAGGGGCGGGGCGCGGCTGCCAGATGTTGGGGCGGTGGCGGCGGCGGCGGCCGGAGCTGTGGAGAACGAGGAGCGGCGGAGCCAGGCGGAGGGCCGGGCGCCGCTGGCCGGCCCGCTGGGCCCTCTCCGCGCCGCTCCCGCTGGAGTTCGAGGAGGAACTGGCAGGCCTGGCGGGGGCTCCAGCACGGGTATGCACAGCGCTCGGCTTGACAGCTTCCTGGGCCAGCTTCGCTGGGAACTGGTGAGGCTTGGGAGCGGGTGTGGCATGTGGGGACGCGTGTGGGGTGCCCAGCTGCCATCCGGCCCGAACGACACCCGGGTAGGGGCCCGGCCCGAGTGCCCATCCGAGGCAGGATGGGGGCGGGGCGGCGCAGATGGCCCAGATGGCCCGCATCGGGTTTCGGACGGTTGGGAGCTGCGCTGGGCATCAAGTAACAGCCGCCCAGCTGGCCTTGCTGCCGGGGTGACGGAGAGAGTTGGCGGGGAGAAAGTTCTTTTGGGGCGGATCAGGGGGCTGCGAGGGACTAAAGAAGTGCTGGCGCTGGTATGGATGCCTTCTACCCCAGGCTGACCTCCTTCCTCTACCCCCCACCCCCCGCAAGTGCTCTTTCTCTGAAAGAGGCTGTGAGCTTTGGGGAGCCAAATCCCTCAGGAAGCAGGGATGCTCCCCCACCCCCAGCCCTGAACAGGACCTACTTCCCGATGCAGGCAGGCCCGCAACCCTGCCTCCCGCCCTGGTGGCGGGTACCGACTTGCCCAGCTGTGCGTGCTGCAGCCTGCCGGACTGCCACCAGGTCGGCTGACGGGAGCCACACGAGCTACGTGTACCAGCGCCCCCATGCCGGCCCGGTGCCCGCTGGAGGCGTGCTGCCCGGGCCCACAGGCCTCTCCAGCCCCCTGGGTCTGCTGTTTTGGGACTGGTCTGGCCAGGCAGGCAGGAGTGACAAGCACTACCCCCTCCAACTTGGGCCCTCTCTTCCTCCACAGCTGTGTGGCCGGGACACAGGCTCACCCCCCATGTCTGGCCCCCTTCCACCACCCCCCAAACCCGGCCCACGTGTTCCGCTCAGCCACCGACTCAGGGCCTCAGATGCCTTGGAAGAGGACTCAGTCTGCTGTGTGGAAGAGGAGGAAGAAGGTGTGGCGATAGGAGACAAGGGTGTTGTCTTGGGGAGCCCCAGGGAGCATGGCCTGGACTGGGACTCTGGCTTCTCTGAAGTGTCAGGCAGCACATGGAGAGAGGAAGAGCTGCCTGTACTCCAGCACCCAGCACCCCCAGCGTGGCCCCCACACAGACAGCGCCTCTCGGCCAGTGGCATTCCCCTGCCCAGCCGAGCTCCTGGGGCCAGTGCACCACCTGCCCACCGACCACGGCCCAAGTCTACCCCAGATGCCTGCCTGGAGCATTGGCGGGGACTGGAAGCTGAGGACTGGACAGCAGCCCTGCTGAACAGAGGTCGCAGTCGCCAGCCCCTAGTGCTGGGGGACAACTGCTTTGCTGACTTGGTGCACAACTGGATGGAGCTGCCAGAGGCAGCGGGTGAGGGGGACGATGGAGGAGGGCCCCGTGCCCGTGCTCGGCCCCCTCAGTTCTTGCTTGGGCTCTCTGAGCAGCTGCGGCGCCAGCTGGCCAGGGCACGCAGGGCGGCTATGGCGGGAAAGAGACTGTCGTGCCCACCTCGCCCGGAACCCGAGCTGCCTGCAGATGTCTCACGCTTTGCAGCTCTCATGCGCTGCCGCAGCCGCCAACCCATCATCTGCAGTGACGTCAGCTACCTCTGACCCTGCTCTCCAGCCTGGGACAATAAAAGGCCTTTCTCTGGACTATCCTGGTTCCATACCCCTGAGGCTCTAGGAGGTGGCCCCAGCCCTTTGAGGCACAGCCCAGGCAGGCGAATCTAAAGAGCCTTTTCTCTCCCTGTAGGGGTCCCCGTCATGTCCATGTCACACGCCCTGTGCATTACTGCCCCATGTTTCCTCATCCATCTCCACTTATGCCCTCCTTCAACAAGCATTTATTGAGTGCTTACTGTGGGCTTGGGATGCAGGGCTCCGTAGAGCCGGGTGATAGGGCTGCTGTCTTGTCACAGCTCGTAGTGCAGGGGTGGGAAGGTAGTGTCCTCCTCCTCACCCTCACAGCTGAGCTCCAGCACCAGCACCCGCTGCCCTGGCTTAGGCATCCGGCCTGTCACCTGCTGCACCAGTTCCGTCACCCTGGTGGTGTGGCAGGGAAAGCGTTGGGGGTGATTGGCTAGGTGAGCAGCGGGAGGCAGAGCGACCGGGCATGGACCAGAGGGTGCTGATGGGCCATAAGGAGCCCAAGCCAGGGGCCGGAGCAGCTCAAGACAGGAAACATCTGAAACTATTTTAGGAGCAACAGGCAGGGCGGGCAGGAGGCAGGAAGCTGCGAGTCCCCTGGGAGTGGGCTGTGAAAGGGGGGCTTAGCAGGGTGTGGAGGAGCTGATGAGGCCCGCCAAGCAGGCAGCTGGGAGGCCCCTCCTCAGGTTTTTTGTCCTCACCCCACCCCCAGCCCATTTGCTGGCTCCATTTGGCAAAAGAAAGCCTCAGGAGGGTGTGAGGGGCCCAAACGGGGTTGGGAAGAGGAAAGACTTCACGTCTCCCAACTCCAACCTCCAGAACAGAACAAGTCCTGGCTAAAGCCACGTGTGGGCTCACCTGAGGGCTAGGCGCTGGGCCTGCTTATTAGGCGACCATCTTGCTGAGTAGAGCAGGGCCTTCCCATGCAGCAGCATCGTCACCCTCAGCCCAAATTGTTCCTAGAGAGAGATGGGTCAGGTGCCAGCTAGGCCAGGTTGGGCCAGGCCTGAAGGCAGGGAGGAACGGGGCTTACGTGGAGATGGGCCAGCAGTAACTCCAGGGTCTTCTCTGGCTGCCCAGCAGGCACCTTCAGGCGGTTCCAACACGTCCAGGTCCATGTCAGGTAATGTAACTGCGGGGGGGGGGGGGGGGCGGGGCGTGAGAAGCTTCTCCCACACACCCTCCCCTTACCCATTACCAGCAGCTGATGGCCCCTTTCCTAGAGGAGGAGATGGACTAGAGGCAGGAAACAGAAGCCGGGGGGTGGGGTTGGAAGGTGGGATCTGGGCCCAGAGTCTCAGCACCCTCCCCGCCTATGCTGGGGCCAGCACAGGAAATGGGGCTATGGGGCCCCCGCACAGGGAAACAGGCAATCCATCACGCAGGCTGGTTGTGTGTGTGTGTGTGTGTGTGTGTGTGTGTGTGTGTGGAAGGGGGGACGTTGCTTCCTGAGGAAGCAGGAGCAGGGCCGCTGCAGTCACCGATAAAGCTGCTTGATCCTCAAATGCAAGGCTGGGAGCTGGGGGGGGTACATCCTGCCCCCTCATCCTGTATTGCCAGGGCATTGGACTACATGGGCACAGAGGATCAAGGGGCACAATGACCGCTAGGGCCCCGCTGGCTGAGAGCCCCCAGGGGGGATGCACTCCGCATAGGCCTCTTCCTCCTGTCCCCTTTCCTTCCCTATTTCAAAAGTCTTGGGGTTCTAGTGCCTGGAGCTGAGGGTGGCAGGTGGCCAGGGGCCAGGAAGGGGGCCCTGCCAGCTCCCCGAGAAAGCACAGTGGGGTCAAGCTGAGATGAGGCCAGAGGTGAGTTGGGGGGGATGCTTCCTTGCCCCCTCCCCCTCCACCATAGACAAAGGCAGCTTATGTGCTAGCTGGAGGAGAGGCCCTTCACAAAGGGGCTCTGTGTACTGTGCCCTGAGGGACCCCAGGCCTGCTCAGCAAAAGCCCAGTGCTGGCCCATGACCTCTCCCCTCTCCCCTGGTGAGGGCATTCTCTCCACCCCCTCTCTCCTGTGCCCCAAGAAAATGCCAACTACTGCCGAGCCTGGGCACACAGCCAGGGGCATTCACAGCCCTGCACTGGAAGGAACACACACACACACACACACACACACACGGCCAGGAAGGCCTGCATGTGTACTCACATGCACACCCGTGCACGCCGCCAGTGAAGAAGAGCCCTGTACTCCCATCTGGCACACAGATGTACAAGCGTGCTCCCTCCATGCCCACACACCATAGGGCCAGGGATGCCCAGACCCCTGTGCACTCATACACATGCAACGAACACACACGAGCCCACCCGCGGTGGTGAGCTCAGTGCCCTTTAACTCGGCTTGGAGGGGGTGGGCCAGGGTCCCCATGCCCTGCAGGCGGAGGTTAGGCTCTGTTTGGGGCTAGGGCTCTAGTTCCCCCCTCCCTACCACCTCCCCCTTAGGGGCTCTACTGGAAGGAGGAGGCTGTGAGGGATGTCTGGCTCCACTAATGAGTTAAAGCTGCAGCAGCCCCCCAGACCCAGGGCAGGGGAGGGGTGAGGGGTGGGGGCGGCTGATGGCTGCTTCCTGTGTCTGACAGGTCCCAGTCTGGCTTCACAGCAGGAAGGGGGCTGGAGGGAGTCTTAAGGACTCCCCCAGAGTCTGGGTTCTGGTGTGAAGCCAAAGCCAGAGTAGAGCCTGTTTTGGTAGGTACAGGAAAAACCCAGGCCTGGTGGGGAGTGGGGTGTCAAGCGCTCACCTTCTGGATGGCTGGGGCGCAAGGCACCCTGCAGTCGAAGCGGTTTTCAGCCAGATGCAGGTAGCTGTGGCGAAAGGCACTGCGGGGCCGTGGCCCGCCCACCAACTTGTACAGTTCCAGGCCCACCAGGCCCGCCACAGCGGCTGTGGTGGTGGCAATGGCTGGGATAATCTGGCCCACAATTCGCTTGCTCTGCCAAGGACAGGAGATTTGGTCTGGGCCCGAGGTGTAGGACTAGGGTTTGACCCCCACCTCCAGGCCTGAGCCCCAAGGGGCAGAGTTACCTGGGTGCGGTTGGCAGGGGGGATCCCATAGTTCTGAGCACGCAGGCTTGCTGCTGCCACCACAAAATCCATATGGAAGTTGCTATCATTGTCCTGTGAGGCCCAATTCCCAGTATTGTTAACACGGCCCCAGAGTCCCTCACCATGGCTGACCACCTGTCCCCGCACAGGTCTTCCCACAATTCGGCGGCGGGGGGGGGGGGGGGGTTGCTGACATCTGTCCCCCTTATCAGATAAGGAAGCTGAGGCTCAGGGAAGGTGATCTGCTTTGGGGTTCCTGCCAGGAGGAGAATTCAGGCCAAGGGAACTCCAAAGCCACCTTCTTAGCTCTTGACCTTCCCCAACAACCTCCCCATCTTGCCCCTCAACCCCTGCTTGGGCTCCCACCTTCTCAAACTTCAGGGGCTCGAGAGGAGGGCTCCCGCTCCAGACCTCCAGCACTTGGTGCAGTTTCTTCAGTTGCTCAGGGCCTGGCAGAGGAAGGGGGTGTCGGGCAGTTCTTAGCCCCCACCTTCTGCCCTCTCCCTGGAGCCTGGTGCCTATTCTTGGTCTCTCCTAAGCCTAAACTGACTACGTTCAGAGAGATCCCTTGATTGATGCTGCATTCTCTCCAGCAGCCCGAGCCCTGCTTGTGTGCGTGCACGCACATGCATCCGTGCGTGCACCTATGGAATTCTGTCCTCACCTGGGGACCAGAGCTGGGTACTCTCCAGAGCCCAGTGGTTTGTGGGGGTCTTTTTTGCTGAGAATCTGCCATGGGAACAGAGGCGTGGGAGTGTGGGCAGCAGGGAGAGGGCCTACTGAGGGGCTAGAGGATGAGCCCAAACATCGAAAGAAGCAAGGTCAGAGGACCTGAGAAACTGAATTGGCGGCAGGGCCCCAGGGCCCCATCTTCCTTCTGTGGCATAGGCTGAGCACAGGGCCAGGCCTTTGGAGGGCAGATGGGGGGCCAGAGCCAGGGACCTCACCAAACTCAGCAGAAGCCCCAGCTCGGTCCAGGTCATTAGGAAAGCTGGGGGCCGAGGGCTGGGGCCCAGGCAACGGCAGCAGCTTCAGTAGTTCCCTGAGCGCCGTCTGGTCCCGCGAGCCAGGCAGCCCGTGCATCCGGGCATACAGGTTAGCAGCCGCCAGCACGTAGAGGAGGTGTGTGTCCTGCAGTCAGACCAAGAGCACGGGCAGATGCACGGGTGTGAGTGAGCACGTACAGGTGCGTGGGGTGGGGGTCTGCCCGTGTGTGGAGATGTTGGAGCGCCTGCCTCGGTCTCACATGTGGACACCCACATGTGCACAAACGTGGCGGTCTCCCTCAGCATCTGTGCATCTCTGCACAATGCAGAGGTGCCCACCGCTGCTCTGAGGGGGTCACATCCCCGCCTTGGGGTTCCCAAGGGACCCCACTCACTTGGCTGGCATCAAACTCCAAGGGCTCGGGACACTGTTTGGGATCCGACCAGAAAAGAGTTCCATCCTCTAGCACCTAGGGAAATGGAGGCTGTTGGGCTCAGTCTGGTCCCCCTGAACCCTCAGCCTCCTGACCCCTAGACACCCACTTTATCACGTGGGAAACGGCTCAGCAGCTGCATGATGCCATAATGGAAGCGTCGTTGCCAGTGGCCAAGGGCCCACACCACACAGTCTTGCCAGGTCCGTGGACGCTCTCTCAGGACCCCCAGCACCTCCTTCAGCAGGGTCAGCTCCTGTGGCCCATCTGTTTCTGCCAGGGAAGTGAGCTCCCTGCAGAGAGAGGAGGAGGTTTGAGGCTAAGCCCTGAAAACTCTGGGGCTGGAGGCTCTGGACTCCCATCCACCCCTCTTGGTGGCCTTACTGATGGTGGCGGTTGATGGTCTCAGCAGACAGACAGAAGAGCCCCTCAAACTCGTCCCGGGCCCACTGTGGGGGAGAGAGAAACCATGAGGTGTCAGGTGGGGAACAGGTCTGCAGCTGAGGACGGGGCTGGGTGGGTGCTTCCTACCTGCACGGTGTGCTCGACTGCGCTGGGGAAGTGCCGCAGGGTGCAGACAGGGTAGGTAGCATCCTCAGAAGCTAAGCCCGAGGCAGGGGCTCTGTAGGCCTCAGTCACATGTGGCACGAACACGGAAGCATGGCCCAAGGTGCCCTGTGTCCCCGCCTCCAGCAGTGGCTTCAGATAGTGGGTGCAGCGAGCAGCCACATAGTGGCCTAGCAAGGGGGCGGAGGGTCAGGAGTGGGGCTGGCACTGCCTTGAATAAGGGGCTGAGGTTCAAGGTCAAGCACTCACGGGCCCGGAAACTGTCCAGGGCGGCAGCCACGCCATCCACACGGGAGAAGAAGTTGTCCTCGTAGATGTGCTCTGTCGTGTGATCCAGTGCGTAGGTGAGTGGGGTCACCCGCAAGTCTGAGTTCAGGCGGTGAGTGGCCTCTGCAGCTACCTCTGCCTTGGGCCTCTGAGAAGAGAACAGGAAGATGCTGGGGGTGGGGGGGGGGCACTGTGGACAGTCCAGAATGCAAGATGTGCACAGGGGCCAGCACTCACGCCAACGTCCTGGGTCCTGAAGAGGAACTGACGGCTGAGATTGGAGCGCTCTATGTGGTCCATGTCGGCAACAGTCACGCCCCCGCTGGCCCCGGCCCCCAGGCCCACTAGGGCAAAACCTTTGAGCAGCTCACAGCCGATAGCGCCAGCACCCACCTGCCAGCAGGAGCAGCCTTAGCCAGAGGGCCTGGCCTGGCCCTCCCACAGACATCTCCCGACTGGACCACAAAGCTCACCACGAGGTAGCGCTGCTGGCCCAGCTTCTCCTGAAAACCAGCCCCAAACACTGCGATTTGCCCATCATAGCGGCAACGTCTCTAGGGGACACAGACAGGGGTCAGGGACGGCTGTGCTGTGTCTCCTACCTCTTACACTAACTTCTCCAGGTCAGGATCTCTGGACCATTCTTCCTGTTCCTTCCCTGGTCCTAAGTTTGGAGAAGGCTTGCACTCCTACCCCAGGCTCTTACCGGCGCACAGTCCTCCGGTGTGGGAAGGGGCTTCCCATCTTCTGGAAGGCAATCGAGGGCATCAAAGTAAAGCCACTGGTCCAGAGGCATGAACTTCCTGGAGATTGCCTAGAGGCCAGAACTTCAGTGTAGGGACTCCTGCCAGCTCCAAGCCGCCTGCGATCCAGGCTGGGCTTCACCAGACCGATGAAAGCGCCAGGGCCGCTGTCTGGTGCTGGGCACCCTCGGCACGCACACTGATCTCCACACCCTTCCCAGTCTCATCCTGCCTGAGCCTCTGCCCACCTTCAGCACTTCCTGGGCAGCCACTGCACCCAGCATGGCCGCCATGGGGCTCAAGCTGCCAGCGCTACTCAGGGCGACTCTCTGCACCAGAGCCTCATCCAGCAGCTCTTCCAGCGGCTCTCCTTCTGTCCCCTTCAGTGGTTCCAGGGACCGGGCCAGGCCCACCACCATCTCTGCGTCATCCTGTGGAGTAGAACTCTGTGGGCACAGCGGCCCCAGCCTGAGCCCCATCCCCCACTCAAACCCTTCAGGCAGCCATCCCCCGTTTCCACAGAGGAGGAAGCAGAGCCTGAGTGTGAAGGCCCCAACCAGTTGCCAGACTGCGCAGCCCCCAGAGGATGCCTCGAAAATGCCTGTGGAGGCTTCGCCGATGTCGGTAGAGATTTCAGCCCAGAACTGAGGGGTGAGGAGATGGCCAGGGTCCCCAGGCTTTGTGCCTGGTCCTTTCAGGGACCCGGTCTCTGGTCCGGGGACAGTGCTATCATTTCCTTTGTGTAAGTGGGAAGCAGCCTCTGGGATTAGAACTCGGGTCTGTGAGATCGTCATCGTTGCTTCCTGGCAGGTGAGACCCCAATAAGGCAGAGGCTCGGGGAGAAGCAACGGGGCCACTCACAGGATCCCACGGCTGGGGCAGGCGGCCGTTGAGGTGCTCGAACTGGTGCAGTGCACGGAAGGCCTGATGGAGGCAGCGGGCACGGTCAGCTTCCTGGGGGCCCTGGGCCACCACACGGGGCTGGAGCAGGGCTACATCCAGGGGCTTCTGCAACAGGCACTCAGCTCAGGGTCAGGTGCAGAACACTGTGGGCCCCCTGGGGCTCCCAAGTTCCCCCATCTCAGGTGCACTTGCACTCACATGGCTCACAGTCTCGGATTTCTTGACCTCAGTGACAGCCCCACCACGCAAGTAACGGGAGAAAATGGCCGTGTTCCCAATCTCCAAGGTTCTGTCCTCTGGGGGAGATCCAGCCTGGTCAGTATGACCTCTGAACCTGAGTTGCTCTTCATACTCTATCCTGTCTTGCGCCTGTGTCCTTGACCTTGCTCCACACCGAGGAAGGTGGAGGGAGAACCTATCCCCAAGGACCAGGCTGCGTACGCCCCCCGTGGGGGCTTGGGGGTGGAGCCTGGGGTTGGGTTGGCTTACCCCGCACGCGAATAGGCCGGGGATCACAGCCATTGAGCTCAACCATGCCCTCAATGCCTGAGAAAGTCACCAGATCCCCATCACGGAAGTAGCGGGCATCGGCCTCTTTTCTCAGAGTGAGAATTCCAGGGGAGCCCTGGAGAAGAGGTGGTTTGGTTCAGGGGTGCCCCCCGCTTGGTCATCAGCTGAGCACCCACTCTTCCGCACCCACCTGGGAGATGTGCTGGATGGCAGCTGTCAGAGGCTCTGCCTCCGTAGGGTCCTGCACGGTGAAGTCCTTGCCGAAGTCACTGAAGAGCTGCCTGGGGTGGGGTGGTACGGGTCCCTGAGCCGGTGTAGTGGTTACTCACCGAGCTTGCGGTGAAGGGTGGGAGACACTAGGCCCAGCCCAGAGCGCCAGCACTGGGGAAGGGATGCTGGGAGAAGCTTGGAAGCCGGAGTTTGAGGGATTTACTGGAGCAGGTCTGGGGACTGGGGTGGAGGAAGCAGAGGGGTGGGACTGGGGACTACAATCAGGAGGGGATGCTAAGACAGGCCCCGGGGCGGGGGGCTGGGGAGGGGCACAGGAGCAAGCCTGGAGCTTGGGAACAGCCCTGGGACCGGTTGCCGCTTGAGATGTGGCAGGTTAGTCTCACTCACCCCACGAGGCCCCGGGTATCGGCCACCAGAAAGCAGATTCCGAGCTTGCGGCATAAAGCACCCACCCTCAGCTGCTCCTCCAGCTTCGAGGCAGTCAGCACCACCACCTGGGTGGACTCCGTGATCAGCAGGGCCAGAACCACTGCTCGGCTCAGGAAGAGGAAGGGACCGGGCTCACCTGGAGAGTGGGGCAGGGAGGGTACCTGGAAGTCCAGCAGCAGCTCCTCAGTGATGTCCCCTGTGTGCACACACACCTGGACGGCTCCGTTGAGCTTGGCCACAGGTTCTTGAGATGCCTCAGCCCTGCTCCTTTCCAAGTCCTTCTCTGAGAGGAAAAACTAGAGAGAGACCCAGTCTTCCTTGAGCAAGATTTCTCTTGGGCCCCACCCCCACCCTGGCCTGGGCACCCATAGCACCTCCCCTTCACAACCCCCACCTGGGCAGCCAGGTCAGACCAACAGGTGGGGTGGGGATCATGCAGCGTGAGGCTGCCCACACCCATCAGGACCAAGTTTTTGGCCACCTCAGCCCCCAGACCCTGAAGGCCTGATAGCAGGACCTTGGCTCGCCGGATCCTCTGCATGGCCGTTAAGTCCAGCACATACCTGTGGAGGGGGGAGAAGAAGGTAGGCAGTCGGAGGTCAGAAGTCAGAAGGCCGCCCCACTCCCTTCCCCACCTTGGGCCTTACAGCTGCCGTGAGTATAGCTCCTCATCCAGCAACTTGGAGGTCTCCAGGGCGGCCATTCTCAGGCCGGAGGCTGGGCAGCTGGCCGCCGCGCTCGCAGGGGGGGTCGCTGCGTGGGAAGCGGGGCCAGCAGAGGCCAGTGCCCCACTGCAGCTAGTGCGAACAGGCACTAAGCTTCGCTACTGGTCACAGTAGCTGTGACCTTTCTTCCTGGCTCCTCTGTCATTTCAGGAGAAACGAAAGTGAAAGTGAAACCGGACTGAGCCAGCTCCTGGTCCCGCCTCCAGACAGTTCTGGCAGCTGTAGGACACAGGCAAAGTGGGGCAGAACTCTTGGCTATTTGGCCTCTGGGAGAGCAGGTATCTTTCTCTTTCTTTTTTTAAGATTTATTTATTTATTTGAAAGGGAGAGAGAGAAAGCGAGTGAGAGAGAGCAGGAGCGTGTGAGTGGGGGGAGGGGCAGAGGCAGAGAATCTTCAAGCAGACTCCCTGCTGAGCCTGGAGCCCAAGGACATAGTGCTCCATCCCACGACCCATGAGATCATGCCCCGCGAGCTGAAACTGAGAGCCGGATGCTCAACCAACTGAGCCACCCAGGTGCCCCAGCAGGTATCTGTCTTGAGGAAGGGAGCCATGGGAGGGACCCATATGGGCTGGAGGCAATGGTCTCCTGTAGGTCCCTAGATGTCCCAAACCTCGGGCCCCATCCCCCTCAGCGTCGCTGCCTGAATGGGCTTCCTGCCCAGAGTTTTGGCAGGAACCCCCGTGCCATGAACACTCACCTGGTCCATAACACAGGGCAGAGCCAGTCCCATCCCAGAGGCTGTGGGAGAATGTGAGGCTTACGTTGTCCCATCCCCGGAGCCCAAAGCACAGATCCAGGTGAAGCCTGACGTCTTTGGGAGTACCTGCTTGGCCTTGGGCCCGCTCCTGAGGATAAGGATTCCGCCTTGCCCACAGCTGCCAGCTCAGGACAGATGGCAGTCCTAGGTGGCCAGTCAGGGAATAAGTCCTGGGACTCAAAGAGATTGGTCAGTCTCTGAGTGCCAGACCTGAGAGTGGCAGCCATGGGGCAGCCATGATCACACATGTCCTTACTTTTCATTTCACCTTTTATTTTGAAATAATTACAGACCCAAAGAATGTTGCAGAAACAGTAGAGGTCCTGTGTACCCATCCCCCATAGATGTGTCCTTTTGCCTTCTCGGGAACTGGGGGCCAGTTCTCTGGAGGGTGGAGCACAGCTTGCCACAAAACTCCACAACACCTAAACCAGATGTGGTCATAAGTTCTTTTTTTAAATGGAAGTAAAATTCATAGAACATTAAAATAACCATTTTAAAGTGTACAATTCAGTGGCATTTAGTGTACTCACAATGTTGTGCAACCACCACCTCTCTGTAGTTTCAAAACTTTTTCATAACCTACTGAAGAACACCCCCACCACATTAATCACTCTTCATCCCCTACCCCGATCCCCTGGCAAATACTTAGATTCTTTCTGTCTCCAGGGATTTACATAGTCTGGATATTTCTGTGAAAGGAATCATACAAAACGTGACCTTTGATATCTGCTCTCTTTCACTCAGCATGGTTTTGAGGTTCATCCAAATTATAGCATGTATCAGTACTTCATTCCTTTTTATGGCTGAAAAATATTCCATCGTATGGCTGTATCACGATTTGTTTATCCAGTCACCTGCTGATGGACATTTGACTTGTTTCCACCTTTGGGACATTATGAATAATGCTGCTATGATCATTCTTTTTTTTTTTTTTTAAAGATTTTTTTTTTTTTAAGATTTTTATTTATTTATTTGAGAGAGAGAGAATGAGAGACAGAGAGCATGAGAGGGAGGAGGGTCAGAGGGAGAAGCAGACTCCCTGCCGAGCAGGGAGCCCGATGCGGGACTCGATCCTGGGACTCCAGCATCATGACCTGAGCTGAAGGCAGTTGCTTAACCAACTGAGCCACCCAGGTGCCCCCTTTTTTTTTAAAGATTTTATTTATTTATTTGACAGAGAGAGAGACAGCGAGAGAGGGAGCACAAGCAGGGGGAGTGGGAGAGGGAGAAGCAGGCTTCCCGCCGAGCAGGGAGCCCAATGCAGGGCTCGATCCCAGGACCCTGGGATCATGACCTGAGCCGAAGGCAGCCGCTAACGACTGAGCCACCCAGGCGCCCCTGCTATGATCATTCTTGAAAATGTATTTGGGTACTCGTTTTCAATTCCTTGGGGTACATACCTGGGAGTCGAATTGCTGCGTTGTATGGCAATGTTTAATTTTTTGAGGGACCAACAGCTGTTTTCCACCAGCAGTGTACAAAATTTCTATTTCTCCACATTGTAGCCAATACTGGTTTTTCCTTTTTTTTTTTTTTTTTTTTTGATGTATACCCATCCTAAAGAATGTGAAGTAGTATGTAATTTTTTTTCATTCAGTAAACATTTACTGGGTGTGTCATATGTACTAGGTACAGAAATCAGGGCCAGACTGTCTTCTTGTGGCTGGCTTATTTCACTTAGTAAATATCTTCAAGGTCCATCCATACTGTAACATATTACAGAACTTCCTTCCTTTTTAAAGCCACATTGTAGTCGTTATATGTATGTACCACATTTTGCTTATTCATTCATTGGTGGATGGATACTTGCGTGGCTTCCATTTTTTAGCTATTGTGAATAATGGCATTATGAACATGGATGTACAAATATTTCTTTGAGATCCTGCTTCCAGTTCTTTTGGGTATGTATGCAGAGGTGGAATTGCTGGATCATATGGTAATTCTATTTTTAGTTTTTTTGAAGAGCTGCCATACTGTTTTGCACAGTGGCTGTACTATTTGACATTCCCAACAACAGTGCACAAGGGTTCCAATTTGTCCAAATTCTCCATAACACTTGTTTTCTGTTTTTTAGATAGTAGCCATCCCAATGGGTGTGAGGTGGTATCTCATGGTAGTTTTAATTTGCACTTCCCTAATGTTTAGTGATATTGAGCATCTTTTCATGTGCTTATTGGCCACTCAGATATCTTCTTTGGAGAAATGTCTGTTGCAGTCTTTTGCCCATTTTTTTCTTCAAATTTTTATTTAAATTCATTTTAGTTAACATACAGTACAATATTGGTTTCAGGAGAATTCAGTGATTCATCACTTACATACAACACCCAGTGCTCATCACAAGTGCCCTCTTTAATACCCATCACCCTTCTAACCCATCCCCCACCTCCCTCACTCCATCAACCCTCAGTTTGTTCTCTAAGAGTCTCATGGTGGGGTGCCTGGGTGGCTCAGTTAGTTAAGCATTTGCCTTCTGCTCAGGTCATGATCTCAGGGTTCTAGAATTGAGCCCCTTGTCAGGCTCCCTGTTCACCCTCCTCTGCCCTCCCCTCCTCCCCCTGCCACTGCTCGTGCTCTCTCTCTCAAATAAATAAAATCTTTAAAAAAGTCTCTTATGGTTTGTTATCCCCCCTCCCCCCCGGCATGTTCTTCTGTTTTGTTTCTTAAATTCCATGTATGAGTGAAATCATATGGTATTTATCTTTCTCTGACTTATTTCCCTTAGCATAATACACTGTAGCTCCTTCCATGTCATTGTAAATGGCGAGATTTCATTCTTTTTGATGGCTGAGTAATATTCCATTGTGCGTATATACTACATCTTCTTTATCCATTCATCAGTTGATGGACATTGGGTTTCCATAGTTTGGCTATTGTTGATAATGCTGCTATGAACGTAGGGTGCATGTACCCCTTCAAATCTGTAGTTTTGTATCCTTTGGGTAAATACCTAGTAGTGCACTTGCTCGGTTGTAGGGTAGTTCTATTTCAACTTTTTGAGGAACCTCCATACTATTTTCCAGAGTGGCTGCACCTTTTGGCATTCCCACCTACAGTGCAAGCGGGTTCCCCTTTCTCTGCATCCTCACCAACATCTGTGGTTTCCAGTGTTGTTAATTTTAGCCATTCTGACAGGTGTGAGGTGGTATCTCATCGTCTTTTGCCCATTTTAAAATTGGGTTTTTGTTGTTGAGTTTTGTTTTGTTTTGTTTTTAAAGATTTTATTTATTTATTTGAGAGAGAGAGAATGAGAGAGAGCACATGAGAAGGGGGAGGGTCAGAGGGAGAAGCAGACTCCCTGCTGAGCAGGGAGCCCGATGCGGGACTCGATCCAGGGACTCCAGGATCATGACCTGAGCCGAAGGCAGTCACCTAATCAACTGAGCCACCCAGGCGCCCCTGTTGTTGAGTTTTATAAGTTCTCTACATATTCTGGATATTATCCCTTATCAGATATATGACTTGAAAATACTTTCTCCTTTCTTTGGGTTGCTTTTTTACTATGTGGATACTGTTTTTTGGGTGTTAATCCTTTTTTTAAATGTTTGATAGAGGAGCGCCTGGGTGGCTCAGTCATTAAGCGCCTGCCTGAGGCTCGGGTCATGATCCCAGGGTCCTGGGATCAAGCCCCGCATTGGGCTCCCTGCTAGGTGGGAGGCCTGCTTCTCCCTCTTCCACTCCCCCTGCTTGTGTTCCCTCTCTCGCTCTCTCTGTCAAAATAAATAAATAAAATAAAATAAAGTGTTTGATAGAAAATAAAATAAAATAAAATAAATGTTTGATAGAATCACCAGTGAAGTTATCTTGTCCTGGGCTTTTCTTTCTTGGGATTTTTTGTTTTGTTTTTTAAAGATTTATTTAGAGGCGCCTGGGTGGCTCAGTTGGTTAAGCAACTGCCTTCGGCTCAGGTCATGATCCCAGGGTCCTGGGATTGAGTCCCGCATCGGGCTCCCCGCTCGGCGGGAAGCCTGCTTCTCCCTCTCCCACTCCCCCTGCTTGTGTTCCTGTTCTTGCTGTCTCTCTGTCAAATAAATAAATAAAATCTTTTAAAAAAAATTTTTTTAAATAAAGATTGAGAGAAAGGAGAGAGTATGTGCGCATGCGAATTGGGGGAGGGGCAGAGGGAGAGAATCTTCAAGCAGACTCCCCACTGAGTGTGGAGCCCAACACAGGGCTCCATCCCATGACCCATGAGATCATGACCTGAGCCAAAACCAAGAGTCAGACACTTAATCGACTAGCCAGCCAAGTGCCCCATCTTGGGAGTTTTTTGAATACTGGTTCAATCCCCTGACTAGTTGCAGGTCTATTTATATTTTCTCTCTCCAGTCGGTTTTGTTAGTTTCTGTGTCTACAAATTTGTCCATTTCAATTAGGCTATCCAGTTTGTTGGTGTACAGTTGTTCACAATATCCTGTTATAATCCTTTCCATTTCTGTAAAATTGGTTACAGCATCCCCATTTTGATTTGACTTTGATAATTTGTCTTTTTTCTCTTAGTCAATTTATTTAAAAGTTTGCCAATTTTCTTGACCTTTCAGAGAAGCAGCTCTTGGTTTTGTTGATCTTCTCTATTGTTTTTTAGGATTCTGACACTAATTCCTAAGTGTGTATTTTATTCCATACCACCAAGCAATTTTCTAATGCCAATTGCACGTCCTGCAATTCAACTCAATTCTGAGACCATCTACCTGGAGACCACCTCAGATCCACTTCCTGCTCTGGCACCAGTCAGCTGCTTTTGCAACTGGAGCTGCTATCCCCACAACCATGAGGAATAAGGGATGGTGGCTGGTTCAAGCCTGGCTCTTCCTCCATCAAGTACTTTCCTAGTTGTCTAATCAGGTATCAGAGTTCTGAAATAGTTGATTATAATTGCTCTTTCCACTTCTTTGTATTTAGGTCTAGCATAGCTGTTTTGTAACCATCACCACTATCTATTTCTAAAACTTTAAAATCACCCCAGGCAGAGGGAAGGTAGGTAAAATAGGTGAAGGGGATCAAGAGTACCCTTATTGTGATGAGCCCTGAGTAATGTATGGAAGTGTTGAATCACTATATCGTATACCTGAAACTAATATAACACTGTATGTTAACTATCCTAGAATTAAAAAAAAATTTTTTTTTTAATTTTTTTTATTGTTATGTTAATCCCCATACATTACATCATTAGTTTTAGATATAGTGTTCCATGATTCATTGTTTGTGCATAACACCCAGTGCTCCATGCAGAACGTGCCCTCCTCAATACCCATCACCAGGCTAACCCATCCTCCCAACCCCCTCCCCTCTAGAACCCTCAGTTTGTTTTTCAGAGTCCATCGTCTCTCATGGTTCTTCTCCCCCTCCGATTTCCCCCCCTTCATTCTTCCCCTCCTGCTACATTCTTCTTCTTCTTTTTTTCTTTCTTAACATATATTGCATTATTTGTTTCAGAGGTACAGATCTGAGATTCAACAGTCTTGCACAATTCACAACGCTTACCAGAACACATACCCTCCCCAGTGTCCATCACCCAGTAAAAAATTTTTTTTTTTAAGTAGGCTCCATGCTGGGCCTGAACTCATGACCCTGAGATCAAGACCTGAGTTAAGATCAATAGTTGGATGCTTAACCAACTGCGCCACCCAGGCACCCAACTGTACTGGAATTCTTTAAAAGCTGGGGTGGTGGGGGGTGGGGGGGGTAGTTTATATAGCAAGAAAACAAATCACCCCAGACAGAAACTCTCTAACCATTAAGTAAGGACTCCTCATTTTCTCCTCACTCTAGGCCCTGGTAACCTCTATTCTATTCTACTTCTGTCTCTGAATTTACCCATTCTAGATACCTCATTTAAGTGAAATCACACAATATTTGTCTTTTGAGGCTGCATTATTTCCTTAGGGGTCATAAGTTCTTAACCTGCAACGCTGACTCATCAGGTTCTCACAATTGGGAGGTTAGTGCTACTGTCCCCACTTTAAAGAAGCCGAGACACAGAGAGGCTAGTTTACCTAAGATCACTCGGCTGGCTATTAGGCCGCCGCCGACTGCACCCTTAAGTCGAGGCTGCACTTCCCCTCATCAAACCTTGCTTCAAGGTGGCAGCAGAGGCTCCAGCTCCCATAACCAAGCATTACTTTCTCTCCGTGATGCTCCTCCAGGTGCGCTAGAGGCAGCGGGGCATGCTCGGCCCGAAGCATGAGGGCACTCACCTTCACTCCCGGTGCCAGGCCCGTGCTGGGCCCCGCAGAGACAGATGAACCCCCCTGCAGTGGTGAGAAAGGGAAGTGTAGGAGACCTCAGCCAAGCTAGAGGTCACAAGGGGAAGTCTCGGAGAAAGTGCTCTTGAAGTTAAGACTCAAAGGTCACTGATTATTTATTTTGCTTGCTGGGAGTTCCCTGTATGGCTATACCTGTTAACCCAACTGCTCTCCAGCCTATGGCATTTGGGCTGTGCCCAGCTTGGACTGTGGACAAAACGGCAGTGGTCTCATTCCTGCTGGAGTCTCCTTGTGCCCTAGGAGGGGGCACATGCCTAAGGGTAGGACTACTGAGTCTGAGTCTAGGCGAAGGCCCTACTTTAGAAAATTATGCCAAATGGTTTGCCAAAGTGTTGATGCAAATTCATACTCCCAGAGCCATGAAGAAAAAATTCTTTTTTATTTTACATAGAAATCTCCCCCCCCCCCCCAATCTTCTCCCCACCATGATCCCCTCATTCCCCATCCTGCTTGGTTCTGGCCACGCCTAGCAGCACGTCAGAAGCAGGCAGAAGCTTGGGCAGGCTGAAGCTGCCCAAGAAGCCTCAGGCACTTTGGTCCACACAGTCAATAAAAGACCTTAGTCTGGAGAATCAGAAGCAGCCCAGCCACATCTGGCCACAAACAGGAGCCTCCGACAAGGAGGAAGTCCTGCTGGTCTCACTTCAGCAGCCACACATAGGCCCAGTATGGTAGACCCAGTGTGTGTGTGTGGGGGGGGAAGGGTAAGTGCAGGTAAAGCACAGTTTCTGGGACTCACCCTCACCCCCATCTTTTTGTCTACCCTTGCCCTTGGCGCTGGTCCTCGAAGTGGGGTCTTGCCCCCCAAACCCCTTGCTGAGCCAGTCCTGGCCTATGAATTGGAGGCATGTATCTGGCCATTGATCCGGCTCACTGTTCTCACTACCACAGGAAGGTGTCCAGCTTGGCCTGGGAAGGAGGGAACGCTTTCTTCACCCCCACTCTCTGCTTAGTCTTGGGCTTGGGTTTCACAGGCAGTGGGCGGATCATCGTCGTGTCAGTCTGAAGAAGCCGTCAAGGAAGAGGCCTAAAGAGGAGACTGGGCAGCAAAGGCTTAGGCTTGGGGGGTGGGCAGCTCTGCTGTCCTGAGGGAGGTCCAGCTCCACACAGCTGAGGCTGTAGCCACTGCCAGGCTGGGGCTGGGGTTACGGGTGAGGGACAGTGTGGCTAGCTCAGCTCAGCCCAATGTCACAGAACAAGGATACAGGTTGGATGAATTTTGTCCGACCTCCAAGCCCATCGAAGCCTGTCCTTACCTAAAGTAGAAGGAAGAAGTGAGTGGGCCAGGTTAACAGGCTAGGGGGCTGGCCCCCCAAGAGGGCTGGCACTTGCCACTCGTGGGAAGCCATACTCACGGTATCTCTGCTGCGACAGGGCTCTGCCTTGGCCCTCTTGGGCTGTTTCTGGCCTAGGACGGCATTCCGGATGAAGACAGGAAAGGCACTAGCTAGCTCCTCATCTGGCTCTCCCACACAGTGCTGGCCGCCCAGTGAGAGCTGGGACTCCTGGAGGGGAGACCCCAAAGCCAGACTTGATGAGCCTGATGGCAGCAAAGGAGGGGGCGGGTCGTGGTGGTGGAACAGGACCAGGATCTCTGACGCCTCACCCGGAGGCAGGAAGGTTAACGAGTAGAGTTCCCAGGTAGCTCCGAAGCGTTTCAGTCCTGGGCCCGGAGTGAGAGGGCTCCGGCAAGACCCTGCCCGCTCGGAAGCCCAGCTTCACACTCGGTGCTGGCAAGGGTTGGATGGTGACTGCCTGACTTCTGGGAAGCCTTACCTGCTTGGGGCCTTTGGGCATCTTCTTGGGGATGTCCTGAATGGGAGAGCTGCGAGAGCGAGACATGAAGGCAAGAGGCAGGTGAGCAAGACACAGGGCCGGGCAAGCCAGGCTCAGCACACGGCCCTCAGGGAGCCACCATGAGGCACGGCTGCTGTAATGGCTGTGTGCTGGGCAAGGCCCCTCGGTCAGCCGCACCCCAAGTGCAGGTCTGTGAAGAGCTGGACAGTCACAGCTGCCAGAGTGGGGAGGGGGAAGTTGGACCATTTTCCAATCTTGTGGCTTCCACTTGGAGCCAAGCCAATGTGAATGCTCCCCAAGGCCTGAGGCACCCCACCGTGTCCTGGGCTCTATGTGGGGATGGAGATCCACCAGCCACAGGAGGAAAGCCAGTCATGTCCTGATACAGGCAGAAGGCACCTCATGAGCTCACACTTAGCTGCATCTGCCCAGAGAGGGGCACCACCACCCTAAGACCCTCGGTAGAGAGCTCATAAAGTGCTCCCCTCACACAGGACTAGGTCATCTTCCTAGATAATCTGTGCAGGCAGGGTCTGGGGGCAGAACTGATCATGGCCCCAAGCCCTGGCCATCCACTCCCAGCTCCAGAACTAGACACAGTGTTTCCATCCAATTCCTGGGGACACTAGCAGCTGAATACCCTTTCCTGGTATTTTCCCAGGTGGGTAGAAGGATGGTAACCTAAGGCTGACCCTGTGGCTTCTCAAAGCCATGAGGACAAAGGCAAGATTGGGCCTGTCAGCTCTGGACCCCACCACTCCTGCCCCCATAGACCGTGGTGAGGCTACATGATGACCATGGGAAGATTGTCCACTTGCTGCGAGTTTGGCCCTGGGGAGGCTGATCCAAGGTGGAAGCATCCTGGGTTCCCTCAGCCTCCCTGCAGGCCCTGAAGATGATAAAAATGTCTCACCCTTTACAGCTAAAGAGACGACATGAAGAAGCCAGGGCGTGCAGCAGGCACTCGTAGGTCCCCTGACAGCAGCCCGCACACCCAAGGGTTGCTTTCCACGGCTACCAGGCCCAGCCCTGTACGGCCCAGGTGCCTCCAGCCCCAACGGTGGGGAGAGGTGGAGAGTCCAGCTGGCTCTCCCTTTTGCCCTCTCCCCAGGCCTCCCCACCTTCACTGCTTAACACCTCAATTTCTTTCTCTCATGTCCAAAGTCTCCGATTAGGAGGAAACCCACTCTACCCTTGACCCCCTTACCTGAGCAGCGTATACCTACACGTACCTACGGGAGTAGTTCTCGTCTCCCTGATGAACCATACTTGGCCTGCCTGGCCAAGCAGACAACTTGCCATTCCCAGTCCACTGCGCCCCTAGTGCAGGTCCCACCCATCCCACTGCAGCTCCCCACAGCTTCTTACACCTGCCCCTGCGGAATACCCCCTTAGGTGGTGGGGCCCTAGGCTCCATGATTTGAGATGGTTCTAAGCATGAGCCAAAGAGGCACACAATGGAAGAGGAAGTTCAGAGTCCCTGGCTCAGGACTCTGGTGGGCAGGCATTCAAGGTATGGGGAGAACACACACCTTCCAACATCATCAACCCAGACCTGCCCCTACTGGGACCCCTGTGTTCTCTCCAACTCACATCACAACCCCTTTGCCTAAAGGGTGGCAGTGATGACTAAAACAAACAAGAGAAGAGCTTTGCACAGAGTACTCAGGAGAGGGAAGAAGAGGTCAGAATCAAAGTCATGGTCAACCCCAGGTGACCCTCACTGCCCTATCAGCCACTCGGAGTGATGAGGGCAGGGCCTGCAGAGACCTCTTGGTCATCCTCCCTCGAGGCTGTGGACAGGGCCAGGGACTCCCACTTACTGTGCTATCTCTTGGCAGAGCTTCTTGGCACGGCCATGATGGATGCTGGAGGGCTGGGATGGAGGCGTGTCAACATCAAAGGTGGCGTTGAGGTCAATGTCATCACCAAAGGCTGGTCGGCGAAGCTTCAGGCTCAGCATCTCCATGGGGGCTGGGCTATAGGCAGAGTTGGCCCGGTTACTCTGGACCACCATGGCAGTCCAGAAGGACAACAGTCCCTGAAGCATCAGAGATGGCTTGGTTCCAGGGGTCTGGAGCCCACACCTGGCTCAGGGCCATCCTGCAAGGAAGCCTGAATCTCTACAGAAAAAAACCACTTGGCTTAGTGCTTCAGTCATGGGACCAGTGAAAGTCTTCAAGACATGGAAGGAAGCAAGCAAAACACACACAAAACCCAAGTGTACAAACAAAAGGTTGCCTTTTGACCAAACAGCTTCATTTCTCAGAATGCAGAGCAAGGGGCCAGAGATGTGACCACAGATTGATATAGATGGCAAATGGCACAATATTGGAAATGGTCAAATGACTCCCCAGGGGGCTGGCACTTTCACAACCTGAATATGATGCAGACATTAAAGTAGTGTTTCTGGAGAGTAAACTTAATAACATGGGGAAATGCTCATACACTACATTTAAAAAGTAATACAAAACTCTGTATACTAGGCAATAAAAGAAAAAGACAAGTTGGACTTCAAAAAAATTTAAAATTGTGTGCATCAAAACACACAATCAGGGCACCCAGGTGGCTCAGTCAGTTGAGCATCTGACTCTTGGTTTTGGCTTGGGTCATGATCTTGGGATTGTGGGATCGAGCCCTACATTGGGCTCTGGGCTTGGCGCAGAGTCTGCTTGTCCCTCTCCCCCCTGCCCCCATGCTCTCCCTCTCACAAATAAATAAATAAAATCTTAAAAAGACACTGTCGGGGCGCCTGGGTGGCTCAGTCGTTAGGCGTCTGCCTTTGGCTCAGATCATGATCCCAGGGTCCTGGGATCAAGCTCTGCATCGGGCTCCCTGCTCGGCGGGAAGCCTGCTTCTCCCTCTCCCACTCCCCCTGCTGTGTTCCCTCTCTCGCTGTGTCCCTCTCTGTCAAATAAATAAAATCTGAAAAAAAAAAAAAAAGACACTGTCAACAGAGTAAAAAAGCAATCCACAGAATGGAAGAAACTATTTGCAAATCATCTCTCACATAAAGAACTAATATCCAGAATACAGATAGAACCGAAGCTCTATAATGGAAAACAAACAACCCAGTTCAAAACTGCGCACAGGGCTTGAATAGACTTCTCCAGAAACGATCTACAGATGGCCAGTAAGCCCATGAGAAGATGCTCAACGTCACTCGTCACTAGGGTGATGCAAATCAAGACTACCATGAGATACTACTTCACACCCACGAGGATGGCTGCTATGAACAACAACAACAAAAACCCCAAACAAACAGAAAATAACAAGTGTTGGTGAGGATGTTGTAAAATTGGGACCCTGGGGCGCCCTGCTGGCCCAATGTGTGGAGCAGGCGACTTGATCTCAGGGTCATGAGTTCGAGCCCCATGTTGGGTACGGAGATTACTTAAAAACAAAATCTTGAAAAAAAAAATTGGAATCCTTATGTCCTGTTGGTGGGGATGTAACATGGTACATCTGCCATGCAAAACAGTACAGCAGTTCCTCAAAAAATTAAAAACAGAATTACCATATGATCCAGCCGTTCCACTTCTGGGTATACATCCAGAGCTGAAAGCAGGATTTCGAAGAGATATTTGCACAGCCATGTTCATAGCCGCACACTCACAACAGTTAAAAGGCGGAAGCAACCCACATGTCCATCCACCAGCAAATGGATAAGCAAAATGTGGTATGTACATACAATGGAATATAATTCAGCTTTAAAAAGGGAAGGAAATACTAACACCTGTACAACACGGATGTACCCTGAGGACATTACATTGAGGGAAGTAAGCCAGTCACAAAAAGACAAATACTGAATGATTCCATTTATATGAGGGATTTAGAGTAATCAAAATCACAGAGACAGAAAGTAGAATGGTGGGTGCCAGGGGCTGGAAAACAGAAGTTATTGTTTAATGAGTAGAGTTTCAGTTTTTCAAGGTGAAAAGGGTTCTGGAGGTGGCTGGTGGAGAGGAGACCACATTATGTATGTAATGCCACTGAATTGTGCACTTGAAAATGTTGCTAAATTTTGTTAGGTATGTTTTACCACTGTAATTTGGGAAAACAACTCTATGGAAAGTACAATTTTGGTGCACACACATCCCCCCACCCCTTTCCCCACATACAGAGAAAAGACTAGAAGAAAATAAACCACATGTCAACAGCGACCTCTGCGCTAAGTCCGTATTTTCCAAATTCTCAACAATGAATGTGTTGTTACTTTTATAATGGGAGGGGGCGGTGGTATTCTGTTAGAAAACTGCAGCCACTAGGATTTTTCTAGCCCACCCAGTCCTGGTGGGTCTCCCTAGCTCCTGTGGTCAGAGAACTCTGGGGAGTGGCAGGGCAGCCCCAAGAACATCCTCTATTTCCTTCCCTTAGGGACCTTGTCATCGGGGCTGCCCAAAGCCCTACTCCCACTGCTCTAGGACAGAGGGATGCACTGTGAGGGTATGAGCCTCTGGCCGGGGCCCATTGGGGCATGCTGATCGGAGGAAAGGGGACTACGTGCACTGATTCGGGTGGGTAAGCAATGTGGGAAGCTTGGACTATCTCTTCCTTTCCCTGGCCAGGTCCCTGGAAGCTCCACCCCTTCTTGCCTGCAAGTGAAAACAAAGGTTGCACAAGCCTACCTCAAACCAATGCCATGCAGGTTGCTTTGCTTCCCGCTCTGGGAGCCACAGCAGAAAGCGGCAGCCAGAAGCACTCATGGCAACATTTCTCTAGTCTCTGTTAATTCTGCCACTATCGACCGACCCCAGCAAGTCCTCTGCCACTGTCTCCCACCCCAGAGGGTCAACAAGCCTCATCACACCCCGCTCTCCACAGCCACGCCACACACGCACACCCCCAGCCCAAGCTGCACACCCTGGTGGCTCCCGCGTGCCCCAGCCCTGACAGCCAGGCTCACCCCTCACTGAAGCCTCTAAATGCAAATGGCACAAGCGCCTCTTTTCTTGTCATGGGATGTGGCCTGTCGTGGTGTGTGGTCGGGGGCGACTGGGGCTTCGCCATCTTGGGGCTTCACCATCTAACCCTGCAGTCTGTCTACCCCACTGGAACACAAGCTCCAAGAGGACTGAGAGGGCCTGACATGCAGCACGCCCTCAGTAAGAACCGGTTATAGAAGTCTAGGCCTCGGGGCGCCTGGGGGGCTCAGTCGTTAAGCGTCTGCCTTCGGCTCAGGTCATGATCCCGGGGTCCTGGGATCGAGCCCCGCATCGGGCTCCCTGCTCTGTGGGAGGCCTGCTTCTCCCTCTCCTACTCCCCCTGCTTGTGTTCCCTCTCTCGCTGTCTCTCTTTCTGTCAAATAAATAAATAAAATCTTTTAAAAAAAAAAAAAAAGAAGTCTAGGCCTCGCTCCGGCGTGGAGTGGTAAAGAAAGTAAGCAAAGGCAGGTATGCAAAGTCCCTGGGAGCCTAGAGGCCTCCCTCACTGTGGATGCCAGACACAGAGCACATGTGTGTAGAAATACCCTGAGGCCCACGGAGTGGGAAGCGGAGGGAGCACTGTGGAGCTTGTCGATAGCAGCCTTGATAGGCTAGGAAAAGGATTTTTCCTTCCTGCCTTGAGGCAGTTTGAGTTCTAAATGTTTGACCACATGAGATGGTCTTCGAGACTATCGGCTCCCTATGAGTCAAGCTCCTGACAGCGCCCTTGTGCTACCTGGGGCTTCCAAGCCAGCGTGGCCAGTGGGCTCTGAGGGTGGAATGGGGAGGAAGGACCAGACATGGCGTCTAGTTTGTCCAAATCAGCAACACGCTGGACCTCACAGAGAGTCATGTGCCCATCAGACTCCCACAGCCATTTCTCAGTCCAACCCAAACTGGCGGGGGGCAGGCAGCTCTAGTTCCGTGAAGAGACACTGGAGGGTCTGAGGTAAAAAGGAAAGAGTACGGATGAGGAACTAAAGGTAAAATGAGAAGGAGAGGACACTGGCTTGTTGGCACTCGCTCCCCGGTGCAGATGCTGACCAGGTCGTATGGTGTGGGGAAGAGAATGTATGTGTAAGGAAGCTGGTGGTGAGGAACACAGATCAAGACGCGGCTCCCGGGCTACGCATAGCCGGGTGTGTGCTTATGGGCTCGCTCCACGAGTGCCTTAGGCACAGTGCCAAGAGGTCTGGGAGTGTTTGGTGGGGGGAGGAATGACATGAAGCCGGGGGCTGATAAGCTGGGCAGACAGGAGGAGCGGAGGATGGGTCACTAGCCTCACCTGGAGGTGGCGGCCAGGGTTAGATAGGATTAGGAGGCACCCCAGAGGTTAGATGGGCAGACTCTGGCAACTGATTGGATGTGAGGAAGAAGGAGCATAATGATTTTCCAAAGGACATTGAAAAGTGGCTCAAATAAAAGGCTGGGCCACTGGGTTATGTGCTTTCCGTCTGGGCCATCAGCTGGGCAGCTAGGACAGCCCAGAGATGCTCTTAGCTCGGCTTCTGTGAAACACTCAGGAGGAATGGGCAGCCAGTCCCGGCAGGGACACCCATCCCTCTGCCTCTTGGCTCCCTCTGCCGGCAGCTTTAATGCACACATTCCTGAGACCAGCGAATTTATTTTGGTGACTGGTTTCATGTTTGTTTCAGAATCTGGGGCAGACAAATGCATTTGGTAAGCATTTCATAAATAGGATGCGTGAGGACAGTCAACACTCCTGCCCCTTCCCTACCCATCCCTAGGTCCTCTCTGGCCTACCTTAGCCTTTCATTGTCAGCCCAGAACTTGCCTCAAAGCTGCTTTCCAACTAAATCTTGGCTGTGTCCCAGGGCAGGAGGCCCACAGCCTTCAGGCCCACATGGACCACCCACCCGACCAAAGCCAGGAGTAGTGAAGACCCTTACCAGGGACTTCTTCCAGCTTATGACCCCTGCACCACCCCAGCAAGTCAACCAACCTCTCTAAAACCAGGCGGTTGACAGTCTCACTGTCCACGGGTGGCAGGTTCAGGGTTTCCTGCAGCATCGTTAGCTTTTTTTTCAGGCTCTTGGGGAAGGAAAGAGAAGAGTGTGAAAGGAAGGCTGAAGCAGCAAGTCCAGAGAGACTGTCAAGGACATGAACAACATGCACGACAGGCAAGCCCACTGGGAACAGAGCAAGGCCTGAACCCCCAACATCCTGAACCCCCGGGATCACCTGGCCTCAGAACCCCTCTCTGGTGAAGCCTCTCCTCTGGTGAGGCTATATCCCTGGGGATATAGGTACAGGACAGGCCGTAGGGGAAGACCCATGGTGCTGTCTGTCCCCTACTGAGGAGGCCCAGGTTCCAAATCAGGGCCAAGGTACACATCCTGACCCACTCTGACCCAGGAGGATACAGGGAACCCAGAACCACCGCCACAGACTGGGGCACAGGTTTCTAGGTTCTCGGAGGACACACAAACGACCCCTCGTTCCCGTCTGGCCAGGGATGTTCCTTACCACAATCTCCTTGTCAGCACTCTGTAAATCCTTCTGCGCCGACTTCAGCTCCAACTTGGTCTGGTCTAGTTCAGAGTAGACTGTCTGCAACTACAAGAAAGTATAGGGAGTAAAGGACAGGCCAGCAGGTGGCCATGTGCTCTGCCCCCACCCGCTGCTACCCAGTGCATGCTCACAGAAGCCCAGGGTCCAGAAGAGTCTGAGGACACATGGGGAGACTGTGGCTTTGTGGGGCCTGTCCATGCCCATCTGGAGCTGCCCAGGAACTAGGGCTGCGTTCTAAACCCGACAGCCCATGGATGCACCGGGCCCAGAGATAAAGCAGCTATGCTGACTGAATGGGGTTCCAGGTACATTCCTCTTACTCTGGGCCTGGGACAAAAGCGGGCCTCTAACACTGTCACATTCGGGATCTGCCCGGAGCCAGGAAGGAGAGAAGGGAGCGTAAGTGTGCACGTACTGGGGGGGCTGCCTGCATGACCTGCCACCCGAAGGGGACAAGCCACAGAGCCAGAGCCAAGGCCCAGTAACCAGTCTCTGTGAATCACCCAGAGGCCCCGTGGAGTCTGCTGCACCAACAGGCCCCACGGCTTTGCTCAGGAGACAGGACCGAGCACGACAAAAGGATAGCCCCCGCTCCCCTCACCTTCCACTCCCCACCGTTACCTTGCTTTTGGAAGAAAACAAGTCCTTCTTCAGTCTGTCCGCCAGCTCCCCTGAGGCCTTCCGTGCCTCTTTTAGATTCTCATACTCTCTATGAGGGGGCCAGGAAAAGAGATGTCAGAATGGGGCACCCTGCTGGTCAGACTGCACCACAGCACCGAACAAACGCAAAGCCCAGGCTATCCCCTCAGCCAGTTCTCGTTCCTACTCTGACACCTGAGCCCAGCAGCGTGGTGCTGCGGAGGGTCCTGCAAGGAGAGCAGGGGAGTCTCTGTTCCCTGCCTGTCCTGTAGGCACTGGTGATTGGAGAGGGTTTGCAGGAAGCCCTGCCCTCACGAAGAGGCCCCCTATACCATCTGGCCCTCATAGGAGACATCTGGGATCCTCCGTGCCTGTCAGCCAAGTAGCCCCCTTTCCCCAACCTCACATCCACAGTAGCAAAGTTTCTGATGCAAGTCAGGCAGAGTCGGTGAGTGCTGATAGGAAACAGGCTCCATTTATCACGATGGGGCTTATAGCCCAGAGAGTGGTGCCAACCTTCTTAGAAATAACATTTATATTCACACTCATTCTCTCAATAACCCAATGAGGCAAGTTATTACTATCTCCATTCAGGAAGCTGTGGGTCAGAGGCCAAGAAACTGGCTCATGGCCACACGGTGAGAGGTGGGGTCAGGGTTCAAACTGAGGCAGCATAGCTCCGGAGCCCGCCCCTTAGGTCTGCCTGCTCTGCTTTACAAGAGACGGGCAGCAGAGAGGGGCTGGGGCTTAGCTCCCGGACTGGGCCACAGGGGCCGGAGTACGCACTTCTTGAGGGACACGCAGTACACGGTCAGCTGCTCCACGGCGGACTGCCCCACACCCATGTCTCGGATCATCTCCTCCACCTCGGGCCGCTGGCTCTGGAGCAGGAGCTCGATCCTGAAAAACACCCAGCCCACGGCATTTACAACCTGGAGGCTGATGGGTAGGTACCCAGTGCAGCTCGGCTTTCCCTTGCTGCTGTTGCTATGGTGACAGCCTGGCCTGCCAGCATGCTTCAGCAGGCGGGTCTACCCAAAGGAAGGCCCCACAGCAGAGCTGAACACAGCTGCAGGGACGCTGCTGGGGAAGGATGGGTGCTGACAGGTCCTCAATGTCATGGATCCTTGGAGAAAGGTCTCTGGAGCACAAGACCTGCCAGGTCACCGGGCCACGGGCAACAGGAAGAGGGAGGACTGAGGCAAGGGGCCCCATGGAAAGTGGAGGAGCCCACCGAGGCCGAGCGAGGACACCTGGGCCCACACCCAGTTGGCCTGAACCCCACATGGCCTACGGAGGTTTGCGCCACAGAGGTGCCAACCCCTACTGCAGTCCTAAGAACTGGGCCCTCTGGGGGCCGTAGGAGCAAGGGCAGAGGGAGTTCCCAACTCCGGGCTCACCGCTCCATGGTTTTCATCTTGCTCCTGAGTCGGCGTGCCTCCTCCTGGGCTTGTTTGCTCTCGTCCTGCTGCTGCTCCAAGTACTTCATCTGCTTCTGAAGAGCAAACACACCCGTGCCTACCTGTTGCTTGGACGATCCTAGGGCCCATGGCTAAAGTCATCCTGAGACCTCTACTCTAGAACTGTCTGCTTTTCCAAGTGCTGATAACCGTGTGTGCCCAGCCTCTAGGGAGGAAGGCTCCTGGGCCCCACTCGGGCTTGTGCTTTTTCTGCTATGAGGCCCTATGCCAACTGCTTCCTCACCTCCCCGCTTGCTTCCTCCTGAGATATGTCTCACCCCAGGCACAACCCACTGCCACTAGCTAGAGGCCCACTGTGGGCTGCCAAGGTCCTGTGGCCTAAGGGCTCACGGTGCATGTCATGTAGGAAGCTGAAGAAACACAAATCCAGGTCTCATTATCCACCATCTAGACCCAAGGACAGTTATCAGTCAGGCTAGGAGAGCTGAACCAGAGGCAGCTAGCCAGGCTGCCCTCAGCACAAAAGCACTCCATCTCTGACCTGGGAATGCTATCAAAGATGCCCGCTCTGCAGCCAGGTCCTGATTCACTCCTTCCCTCCCACTGGCCAGGCCACGTGATCCAGCCCAGCCACCAAGCAGGAACAGAGACAACGAACACCCTGGGGCTCTGTCTGTTCACAAAGATGGCTCCCTTTCCCTTTCAAATGGCATCCAGCAAGGACTGCTCCTTCTTACGAGGCCAGAATATCAATTGCGGGCTCAGATCAATCGCCTCATGCCCCTTAGAGAGCAAGAGGCTCACCAACCCAGGCTGATACAAAATTCATCTGGGTCTAGAGCGGCTTGCTCTGCAGGCTTTGATCTGCCCGGTCAGCTCAGCACAGCTGACTTCAAAGGCCCCCTGCTCCTCCTTGGGATGCTGTTTGATCTGGCTCCAGAGAGCAGCCCAGCCAAGGACTAGAGTGCTAATGGAAGGTTCTTCCGTCTGGCTTCATTGGTGGAGTACAAACCACTTTTGGAAACAAGGTCCAGCCTCACTGAGGTCTTGGCTGAGCTGCCCCTCCGAGAAGCGCCAGGAAGGCCTGACCTCTTCAGACTACTTGGTACAAAATCCATAAGCACAGCCAATATGACCCCTCGCTTACGGACTGGATGGGTACAACACTGGAGGCCTGGGGAAGAAGGGATTTGCCTTCACTTTATAACTGCACAAACGAAGGTCATGACCAAGGCAGAGCCAGAAGATAAGGCCAACGGACTTGTGCCCACAGGACCCGGGGACCCACCTTGAGGGTGGAGCACAGCATTTCAGCCTTGTCTAAGGCCTTCTGCAGAGATTCCACAGTGGCGTTGCGCTCTTCCAGCGTGTCCCGCAGGGTGTCAATGATGACCTGGCTGTCCCTTTTCTCCTTCTCTGCAGCAGGGGTGGGAAGGGGGAAGGCCCGTTCACCCATCAGCATAAGAACCTGAGCCCTTGGGCTCCAGCACTGCACCCCTGAGCCAGGTAAGGAACAAGTCCCCGGTCAGCAAGTTGGGTGACCCACTTCTCTCTCTGGCATGCACCAAACCAGAGAAGCTAAGCCAGAGTCTCTTCATTCAGGGGATGAGACCCTCTTTCTGTTGCTTAGAACTACCTGAGTAAAGATTTCACCGCTGTCCACTCCCATGGGTCTAGTTAATTCATCATCTTAGAACCCAAGCAGGTTTCCTGCCAAACTCAGCAGCCAAACACTCTCCTAGAAATAGTCTGTCCCATTAGGCAGCCCCCTCCCAGCCTCGGTCCTGGGCAAGTAGCCTCAGACAAGAAGAAGCTCATCTGGCCTAGGTGGATGGCTTGAGGCACCTCCCTTTCCTCTCCTTTCCTGCCAATCACAAGAGCCGGCAAAACTCTTGGATATAGAAAGCAGGGAGAGCCCCTAGCTTCACCAGAAGGCTAGAGGCATTCCTCCCAGCGCCTATCCCCCAAGCACCTAGGTCAGGAGCTTCCCAGGGCCCCCTGTCTCTTACTAACTCACCTTTCTGGGAAAGCTGGGCTCTCGTATTATCCAGTTCATTCTACAAGGCAATATCCACAATAAGAAGCAGAAAAGCATCATACCTGGCTTCCATACAGCATCCCAAAAAGCTTGCAGAGAGATCCAGGAGGTGAAAGTGAGGCCTGTAGGTCCAAGGAGGCACAGACCCTGCTATATGTCACGGCCAAGCTAAGCCAACAGTGAAGAGATATGTCTTGCTTTATCTCTATGCTTTTTTTAAGAAGTAGGTAAGATGGAGGAAAATAATCTCAAGTACAAGACACTGGGACAGGGAAGGAGGCAGAACAGGGGCAAGAGAAGCAAAGCTGGACCTGTGTGATCAGTCTCACAGCCAAGGCCTCCATCACCTCCTTGGCCCTGTGCTGGCCCTTACACTCTCTGGGCTTCAGCTGTACTCACTGGGGACACAGAGTGCGGATGGCTAAGGACCTTGGGTCACCACTCCTTCACTGCACCCCAGGTCCTGCTTGCTTAGGCTACTTCTCTCCAAGCTCTGAACTCACTGTGTGTGCCATGAATCTTCAAACCCTGATGAGGTAGGTAAGCTGGGACAACATTATGTCTCCAGATGAAACCTCACACGTGCTGGGCTCTAACCACACTACCGTGAGGGTCAAATGAACCTCTCAAAGCCCGTACGTAAGTTACAGAGCCACGGCCACAGAACCACTGAGAGGCTCCCACTCAGGAGTCCGGAGCACTCAACACCCCCATGGGCAAGAGAAGTTTTCCATAAGCAGGAAAACCAGGCACTGCAGAACTGAAAGGCTTGGCCAAGGAAGGGTTCATGGTGGTAGCAGGATGGAATCCAGGCAAATCTTCCTCCAGATCACCCTTTCCAGGTCAATACAAGACTCAGAATTTCACATGTGACCAATACTAAAGCCCAGCCCCAGTAGGATAAGCTCCCTGCTGTGAAAATCCCCACCCAGGACTCTGGGGCAAAAGCTTTTGGTGGCTGGGCGGCTCAGCGTAGGCAGAACATCCTGGAGTGCAAGTGGTGGGTAGAGAAGGGCATGCACGTACTGCCAGAGAACAGACACCAACCCAAAGCTCCCCCGAGTCCCCTGGCCCCCACACCTAAGCAAGGTACCTACAAGCCCTTGCTCCAAACCACTCAAGATGTTGTCTCTCTGTCTCCTAGATCTGGCTTTGAAAGCCAGAAAGAAACGAAGCTGCCTTTGTTGTCTTTATCACAGGGAGGACGCAGCTTAAAACCAGGAGCAGTTACCATGACGATGAACATGCTGGCTTTAGCACAAAAGCTCTACGTTCTTGAAGCAGTAAGGTTCCAAGGACATCATGGCACCCTGGGGCCAAGGCCAAATGAACCCTGGGCTGACAGATGCCCAGCAAATGAACCCGCAGAGTCCAGGTACATTTCAAACCCCAATCCTGCTTCCTCAAGAGGTTTTGGCCAATCCAGCCCCCTAGTGCACAAAGAAAGTTAAATCTTGGGCTTGAAGGGAAGAAGTGTAGGGGGAAATTCACCCATTCTCCCCTGCATTGTGGGTTTCTGCCCTGGCTCACATCCTGATTCCAGGGGTTCTGCCCTCCATTCCTGGCCTGGGAAAGACTCAGGCACCTGGATATATACCAAGCTTCCCCACAGTTTTGAGGCACAGACAGGTTTGTGAATAGTGGGTCCACACATCTTCCCTGGCTGAGGACTAGAAGAGTTTTCTGATTTGTCTCTAGCTGTCCAAGCAGCAAAGTGGGCCGGGAAGGATAGCTGTAGAAGCTCTGCAAGGTCAAAGAACGTCTGGAGAGACACTCTGGTCTTTGGAGGGAATTGCTCTGAAATCCCAAGGGTGAAGGCTCAGTCACGTGGCTCCTCTCTTCCCTAACAGTGTATTTCTCCAATGACTGGGTCTTATCATCACTTTTCCTCTGCTCTCCTCCCCTCTGCCTTGAAACCTCTATGACTCTCCCTCCAGACTCCATCTCCACAATCTACACACCCACCCTGTGAGGGAGCAGAGAGTAAATTCTCAGACGGCTTGGGGTTCAGTAGAATGACATAAATCCTGGGTACCTTTAGGAATTCTGCATCTAAGACACTCTCCTCCTCTTGGGCAAGGTCAAAGAAGAGCTTATTGATAATGGTTCTTCTGCCAACCTGGATGGAAGGACAAGAGAGAGTATGACTGTATAGCTGGGTCATGTGCAAGGATGACAGGGATGTACATGCAGCTGAACATGCAGCCAGGCCTGTTCTCAGCCCTCACTTTTCACGGCTCATCCCTTGGAATCAGATGAGCTCTGTAACCCTACAGTCACCCCACGCTGGTGCCACTGGTTTGGTGGTTACTAAAGTCATGTCACCGCAGACCCATGAGGTGACTGTTCAAAAGATACCCCAACTCTAGGTGCTGGGCATTGAGGATGGGGAAAGGCAAGGAAGGAGGCTAAATTTACCTAGGTGAAAACCGGCCCGGGCAACAAGTCTATCTGCCAGCTACTCTTGGGCATAAGCAGGCCTCCTGAGCCACTTAAGAGCACAAGGCTTAATCAGCCTCAAACCAAGAGGGTCCAAAAAGGTCAAAGATACTGTTCAGTTTCAGAGATCTTCCTTGATTCCTGCTCCCTGGCAAGGAAAAGATGTCTTCAGCTGAGGTGTTTTCACCCCATCACCCTCACCTGGATTCGGCACTGTGGGCAGGTCCGACTTGGTGCTGTCTCAAACCACTGAATTAGGCTGGAATGAGAAGCAGAGAAGCAGGCTGGTGAGCCCTTGCTTGGGTAGACACACAGGCCAGGCGGGCACCCTGCCCACCACAGTGTGTGACTTACTCCTGCTCGGCCCGACGCCTGACCACGAAGGAGGGCAGTACCACAGGTGGCACAGCACAGCCCCCAGGGCCCCACTGGTACAAGCACTCGCACCAGGGGCGCCTGGGTGGCTCGGTCGTTAAACGTCTGCCGTCGGCTCAGGTCATGATCCCAGGCTCCTGGGACCGAGCCCCACGTCGGGCTCCCTGTTTGGCAGGAAGCCTGCTTCTCCCTCTCCCACTCCCCCTGCTTGTGCTCCCTCTCTCGCTGTCACTCTGTCAAATGAATAAATAAAATCTTTAAAAAAAAAAACAAAAAACAAGCACTCGCACCAGTTGGCCCTTTTTTTGGCCCTGTTAGGGTCCTCCCGACCCCTGAGCTGCTCTTTTGTCAGCATTCAGGGCTCTGACTGGGAGGGAGCAGGAGCCAAAGTTCAGGGTCCCTCAGAGATGGGGATTCTAATAACACCCCCACTTTAAGCTGGGACTCCAAAGGGCTGAGCTTTCAGAGTAAGGGTAAACTAGAAGCAAATGCTAGTCGTGGGAAAAGCAAAATACAGTCCAGCTTCATATCCTCTATGTGAGTGGTCCAACAAAACCTCAAGCCTTCAACTCTAATTAGTCTCCTACTAGTAGACTCTCCCACCAGAGACCAGGGAGAAACAGAGTCCTTTCTGGAAGATAATACCATCATCCCAGGCCTCAGTTTTTTTCTATAAATAACTTTCCGTATATTAGGACAAGATAAATTCAAAGGTAGCCAGGCACAGTGGAATACTATACAGCAACAAGAATGAATGAGTCTACAACTAAGAACAATATTATGGATGAATCACATACACATAACATTGAGGAAGAGAAGCCAGACACAAAAAAGGCATATTAGGTATGATTCCATTTACATAAAGTAAATGTTTTAGTTGTTTTTTTTCTTTTAAGTAAATAGACAAGGAAAAAAGCACTACACGTGCAAACCAGAACATATGCACGAGGACTTCGGATATGGGAACAGTCAGACACAACATAATACGGCATGCTAACGAAATAAAAATCAAGACTGAAAGTATCAGTAGACGGGCGCCTGGCTGGCTCAGTCGGTACGGCATGTGACTCTTGATCTCGGGGTTGTGAGTTTGAGCCCCGTGGTGGGGGTAGAGTTTATTTTAAAAAAGAAAAAAATTTATCAGTAGAGAACTACAGAATAAAAGGTGACATGGCAGAATTTAATAAGCACCAAACATAAATTCTAAAATTAAAAATGGCCAAAATTAAGAATTGGATGGACGAGTTTAACTGCAGTTTAGGCACAGTTGAAGAATTAGTAAAATGAAAAGACAGGTCAGAGAAAACACTGAGAATTAAAAAGATGGAAAAATATAGAAGAGATGATAAAAGATATAAAAGATACTGTGAGAAGGTCTAGCATACATATAATAAGGAATTCCAAAAAGAAAGTATTAGGTGGAATTATGCATTTTCCCCAAGAAGTCTATGTCCTAATTTCTCAAACCTGTGAATATTTCACGTTATACGACAATAGCAATTTTGCAAATGTGATTAAGGATCTTGAGACAGGGGGCTCCTGGGTGGCTCAATCAATTGAGCGTCCACCTTCGGTTCAGGTCATGATCCCAGGGTCCTGGGATCAAGCCCCACATTGGGCTCCTTGCTCAGTGGGGAGCCTACTTCTCCCTCTGCCGCTTCCCTCTACTTGTGCACTTTCTCTCTCTCAAATAAATAAATAAATCTTAAAAAAAAAATAAAAGGATCTTGAGACAGGGAGATTATCCAGGTGTGCCCCCATGTAATCACAAGGGTCCTTAAGTGAAGCAGGAGTGTCAGAGGCATACAGAGAGATCTGAAGATGGAGAAATGGGCCACGAGCCAAGAAGGGCATATCCCCATTTACAAACATTGACTATAATCCAGTAAACTCATTTTGGACTTCTGATCTCTGGAACTGCAAGATAATAAATCTGTGTTGTTTTAAAACACCAAGTTAGGGGCACCTGGGTGGCTCAGTCGTTGGGCATCTGCCTTCGGCTAGGTCATGATCTCAGGGTCCTGGGATCGAGCCCCACATCAGGCTCCCTGCTCCACGGGAGGCCTGCTTCTCCCTCTCCCCTCCCCCTGCTTGTATTCCCTCTCTCGCTGTGTCTCTCTCTGTCAAATAAATAAAATCTTTAAAAACAAAAACAAAAACAAAAAAACACTAGGTTAGTATTAATTTGTTTAAACAGAAATGAGAAACTAATATGAAAAGAGATAATGGAATAGAGACAATACATGAAAAGATAACGGCTGATAATTTTCCAAAACTAACTAAAGAAACTGTTCCACAAGTTAGAGAACCACAAAGAATCCCAAGCAGGATAAGTAAAAAAATGGTAACAAAAAGAGCTGAAGTGCTATGTTATTGTCAGACAAAATAGACTTTAAGTCAAAAAATGTTACAAAAAAATAAAGAAGGACTTTATATTTTGATAAAAGGTACAATCCAACAAGAAGAAATAACAATTATAAACATACATGTACCTAACAACAAAGCCCAAAAATATATGGAAGAAGATTGGACAGAATTAAAGAGAGAAATAGACAGTTCTACAATAAAAGTTGGAGATGTCAATAATCCACACTTTTAATAATGGGTAGAACAATCAGACAGGTAATCAATAAGGAAATAGGGGACTTGAACAACATAAACCAACTAGATCTAACCCACAAATACTCCACCCAATCACAGCAGAATACACATTTTTCTCAAGTGCACAAGGAACATTCTTCAGGATAGACCATATGTTGGGCCACAAAACAAGTATTAATAAATTTTAAAAGATTAAAATAATACAAAGTATCTTTTGTGATCACAATGGAATGAAACTGAAAACTAGTAACAGAAAAAAAAAAAACTGGAAAATTCGCAAATATGTGGAAATTAAACAACACACTCTTAAACAACTGATGGGTCAAAGAAGAAATCACAAAGGAAATTAGAGAATACCTTGAGATGAGTGAAAATGAAAACACCACATACCAAGACTTATAGAATACAGTGAAAGCATGCTAAGAGGGAAGTTGATAGCTGTAAACACAGACATTAAAAAAAAAAAAAGGCACCCATTAGATAACTATTATAAAAAAACAAACAAAAACAGAAAATAACAAGTGTTGACAAGGATGTGGAGAAATTGGACCCTTGCGCATTGCTGGTGGGGCTGTAAAATGGTGCAGTCAAAGTGGAAAACAGTAAAGCAGTTTTTCAAAAAATTAAACATAGAATTACCATATGATCCAGTCATTCCACTTCTGGGTATAACTCAAAAGGAATGAAAGCAGGGACTCGTACAAAAACTTCTAAACCAGTTCATAGTAGTATTACTCATAGCAGCCAAAACATGGAAACGACCCAAGGTCCATTAACAGATGAAGGGATAAACAAAATGTGGTACTTCCATACAATCGAATTTTAGTCATAATAGGAATGAAATTCTGATACATGCTACAACATGGATGAACGTTGAAAACATTATGCTTAGTGAAGCAAAACTCAAAAGAAAAATATTGTATGCTTCCACTTATACAAGATACCCAGAATAGGAAAACTCAAGGAGACAGAGGGTAAAATAAAGGTTTTCAGGGGCAATGGGGAGGGGGTAATGGAGAGTTGTCGTTTAATTGGTACAGTGTTTCTGTCTGGAATGATGGTAAAGTTCTGGAAATAGATAGCAGTGAAATAGATAAAGGGAATTAAGAAGTACAAACTTCCAGTTATAAAATAAATAAGTCATGGAGATGAAAAATACAGCGTAGGAAATATAATCAGTAATACTGTTGTATGGGGGCGCCTGGGCAGCTCAGCCGGTTGGGCGTCTGTCCTCCACTCAAGTCATGATCCCAGGGTCCTGGGATCAATCCCACATTGGGCTCCAACCCCACATTGGGCTCCCTGCTCAGCAGGGAGCCTGCTTCTCCCTCTCCCCTTGCATTCTCGCTCTCTCTCAAATAAATAAATAAAATCTCTTTTTTCTAGATTTATTTATTTATTTATTTATTTGACACAGAGAGAGAGAGAGAACAAGCAGGGGGGAGTGGAAGAGGGAGAAGCAGGCTCCCCGCTGAGCAGGGAGCCCATGAACTCTGGGATCATGACCTGAGCCGAAGGCAGTCGCTCAACCAACTGAGCCACCCAGGCGCCCCATAAATAAAATCTTAAAAAACAAAACAAAACACTGTTGTATGGTGACAAACAGTGACCACAATTATCGTGGTAAGCATCGAGTAATGTGTAGAATTGTTGAATCAATATGATGTGCACCTGAAACTAATATAATATGGTGTGTCAATTATATTTCATTTTAAAAAAAGAGCTCTGAATCAACCAGGCCACACCTGCTAGGGGAATCTTTCCTCACCAGCTGTACGTTCAAAGGGTCAGCAGGACGGCTGGATCAGGGAGGACCTCCTTGCCCTTCCATGGGTTTTTGGTATTTTTTAAAGATTTTATGTATTTATTTATTTATTTGAGAAAGAGAGCGAGAAGCAGACTTGCCGCTGAGCGAAGAGCCCGACTTGGGGCTCAATCCCAGGACCCTGAGATCATGACCGGAGCAGAAGGCTGACTGAGCCACCCAGGCGCCCCCTTGCCCATCCATGTTATCTTGGGTTTCTTGGAGTCAGTGAATACACTGGGGTGTCTGACCAACGAGATGACTCTGGGTAGAATAATCCCAAACCATCAAGCAAACCACAACAAATCGGATAGCCAGAAGCCTACCAGGTTATCTCGAAGAAATAAAAGGCCTCGTTAATTTGGCCAAAGTTTACCTCCGCCCAGAGGTGTTGAAGTCACACCTCTCTGCCAGCGGATCAAGGAGCCCCCTACTTTATCTTCACTGAACCAACTCTGTTTCCCTGGACTCAGTTCAGCTGTCACCTCCTCCGGGGAGCCTGCCCAGACCCGCCTCAGTCCAGGTCAGGAACCTACGGTGGGGCTCAGGCTAGTGCCGTCTTAATCACCTGTCTGGGCTCCGCCCGGGGACCCCATACCCCACAGTTCCGTAGCCGTACCAGGCCGAGAGCCCGGCCCCGCCACTACGGTCACTCACCACTGCAGGTGGAAGGTGTGGCCGCAGTGGATGGCGGCCACATCTCGAGAGTGGTCGAAGAAGTCTGAGCAGATGGTGCACAGCGCACGGATAGGCATGATGACTGGTCTAAAGGGGATCAGGCAGCCGAGGAAACCTCGACCGGTCCAGCTTCGCGGCCGCGCCCCCGCGTCCCCGCGGGCTTCGAATTTGGCTCCACTGCGCAACTTCCGGGAGCGGACCGGAAGTGGTTATAAGGAACGGGGAGGCTGGGTCCGGATTGGACAAACCATGGGGGCGGGGCTTAACGACCGAAGAGAATCCTGGGGCTGAGCGCGGGACTGTCAGCTGTAATTCTCCAGTGGCTCCCGGAAGGATTCGGCGGGTACTCGCGGCAGCTACGCCGTCGGCGGGCCCCTTTCTGGGGCAAGACAAGACATTATGGTCCGACGCCAGATCTGGTGCGAGGCGCGCCGGGCATTGGCTCCTCAGCCCAGTTCTGTCAGGGCAGCCTTCTCTGCACTTCGAGAGTCGAGAAGACCGAAGCCACAGGGGAATGGGACGATGGTCCCGATGGAGAGCGGTCCCTTGGGCTCTGGGCAGTGCTCGACCGTACGCCCGTAGTTCCCACAGACTAAAAGAATGCTCCACCCTCTCAGCCTTCGGCTCTGAGTGGTCCTAGAAAGATGGACACAGGTCCCAACCCCTCAGGACACCCCAAGCTTACTCTGGCTTTATCCAAGCAAGGCATGATGATCCCTAAGTTTGGAGGCAGCAAGGCCAGTACCCTGACTTTCGCTCTTAGCTCTCAGGAGGACCAGCATGCCTCTGGACTGTATAGTGGGGTTACAATTTTGGAGGCCCAGATGCTTTATAGACCAGTGACTAACAAACCCTTTTATTGATTCCCACATCAGAGAAGTCATCTTTGGGGTTCTCCCTGAGAAAGAGCAGCATCCCTGGTGAATTCATCTGGGCCAGTCAGGACTGGAACAAGTCTTCCTAGCAGTTTTCATGCTTAACTGTTTTTAGCAGTGTTACTACCCTCTCCCCAGAAGAAACCTTATGTAGAGCCCCATGATCTAATGTTGATTTGTTCCACCTGAAGTAGACCCAGAGTGAAGTTCTTTGGGCCTGTGTGGAAAGCACAGGCATTGTCCACAGGGAGGAGGAATCAACACAAAGGGCAGCATAGAACCTTTGTGTACTGCCCACCCTGCACCCTCTCCCCAACCCAGGGAAGCCCACTTTGGCCATGGGCAAGGTCTCTCCCTATGGTGGCTGGTCTGTGGTGAGTTTCAGTTATATGCCTAAGTCAAGACAAGGGCTCCTTGTTCAACAGGACTTGTCAGAACAGCAGTCCAGGGGGTTTTCCTTGGCACAAGCCCAGGACAGGACCCACCACCCACATGGATTTCTAGAGTCCAGAGGACCCGCCACAATCAAGGAACACACAGTGGTAAAGAATGATCTGTACCCAGCCCAAGCAATCCTCATGGCACTGAGCACAGACATGTGAACCTACTCCCAGCCTCTTCCCTCCCCACTGCCTTCCAGGGGCCCCTCCCCAGTAAGACAGAGGAAGCAAAGGCAAGAGGATGGCCAGAGGCTTTGGCAGGGTGACATTTATTTGCCAGGTTCAGCAGGCACACAGTTAGCCTACCGACCTTCATACACCAGAGCAGACCCACAGGCATGCAGGGAGAAGGGCAGGACTGCCACTGGAGTGCCGAGCAAAGGCCGGGACCAGTGTGGCTGCCTGCCCAAGCTGTGGTGGGGTCTGACAAAGGGTACCTGCCAGGAGCCTCCATCAGGAAACTGGGGAGCCTTATTCCACTTCCTCATCCCAGTAAAAGCAACTCAGCATAGCTCAGAGGCACCTGGGCCTCTCTCTAAGCCCTGACAGAAGGGGAAATGGGTCACAGACATAGAGGGGCGGGGGTGGGGGTTCCTCTCTATTTTATTTTTCAATTAGGAGAGCAGAAATCTGCCCCTGTGAAGGGCAAACCTCAAATCAGATTATGGGACACTGCCATGTGGCAGGCCCCCTGGGATGGAGAGGACTGTAGCCTGAGCCTGAGGAACACCATCAGAGAAGAGCCAAGGGCTATCAGCCTTCCCTGTCTGGCTCAGGGTAAGGACCCAGCTAAGCTGGTGCACTAGGTACTGGGCCTACACTCTGCCTTCCCAGTTTTCATTGCCACATCCCAACTGTTCCCTCCTTCCCCTTACAGGCTCATGAAGCTCAGGGCACAGGGCAACCCACTGCAGAACCCAGGAGGGCAGGAAATACCACAAGGATATTATTGGTGGGAACTCTCCAGGAACAAAGGTGGACGTTTCTACCCCCCTACTCATTCTCTTTCACTTCTGAGGACCCCCAAAGCTACCAAGCAGTGCCCCCAACCATGCGACCAGTCTTGTCTTAAAGCATACTGCCCTAGATTTGTACATTCTCTATACCAGCCTGTGTCCATTCTTAGAGCAGCCCACATACCACAGGCACATACCTTCATGTGCAGGAGCCTAAGACCGCTGACAGGGCCTCGCTGGAGGACCAGCTCTCAGGGCAAGGCCACCCAAGTTTAGGGCCTGGGAGAGGATGGGACCTGCAGGGCCTGCCTGGGGAAATTGTGAGGCAAAAAGGGAAGGGGAAAGGGAGCAGGGACCTCCTGAGTATCCCTAGAGCAGCATCCCGCAAGGAACAGAAACTGGTGAAGCTAGCGAAAGACAGAAAAGCCACAAGGAATCCATGCAGGGGCTGGGGCCGGTCCTGCCTCTGGCCTGCCCACCACTCACGCACATACACACAGGAGATGAGACTGCTCTCCCGTGGCCCCCAAACATGCCCCACACTGGGAGGCAGGGGCAGGAGGGAGCAAGGGCATCATGCCAGTGACTCTTATGTACAGTGAGAAGCCCCTCATCCACTCTCCCACCCTCCTGCCCGCCCCCTGCCCCACACCAGCCTGCTCACTCAGCTGGTCTCCTCCCTCCGAGACTCCTGGGCATAGCCAGCAGCCTCTTCCCCTTTACTAGAGGGTGGAGCCTGGCCTGTTGTGCCCCCGGGGGCTGTGCTGTCCGGCTGGGCCAAAGCCGGCTCAGGGGTGGCAGCTGCCTTGGTGGCTGGTGTGACACTGCTTTGGGTGGTGGGCATGGTGCTCTCTTCTGTGGCTGGTGTGGCTCTCCCATCAGTGGCTGGAGTAACACTCCTATCGGTGGCTGGGGTGATGCTCCCATCGGTGGCTGGGGTGATGCTCCCGTCGGTGGCTGGGGTGACACTGCCATCGGTGGCCGGGGTGGTACTGCCATCGGTGGCTGGGGTGGCACTACGGTCTGCGGGGGCTGCATTATCGCTCTTTGCGGCAAGAGCAACAGCACCCGCTGTGGCTGAGGTGGCACTGCCCCCCAGGGCTGGGGCAGCCCCACTTGCAGCTGCGGCCCCGCCTGCAGCCCCAGCGGTGGCAGTGTCTGTGGCTGCGGCAGACTGGGCTGTCGCTGTGCTGGACTGCTCCGGGGCCCGGAGCCGTTTCATGAGGGTGGTCACTCGGACAGCCTTCTGAAAGGAGGGCAGCGGGGAGAGGCCCAGAGTGAGCTTACAGAAGCCGGATCCGTTCCTTGGCAAGAGCCAAAGCCAGACCATTCTGAGCCAAAGCCTCTGACCACCCCAGGGCAGCAGGCCAGGGACCCAGCTGTTCACACACCCACGTAAGGCAGACGGTGGCTACAGCCACACCTGATGGCTGAATCAACGCCTTTGTGTGGCTGCAGGGGTGTGATACAGGCAAGAGACTGTGTGGCAGAAGGAGCTCTTGGGATCAGTCCAAGAAAGGGAGTCATCCGAGCCTTACCTTCCACTTGGCCCTGGCAAAGTTCTTTTCAATCTGGGCACAGACACCATCCTTGATGTTCTTATCAGAAGCAGCATTGCCAGAAATCCTAGAAAGGGTGCAAGTGCATCGGGATCTGAGGGGGTATAGGCCTTCATGGAGACTGCCCAGCCCTCTTCTCTTAAGATCCAGAGGTTACCAGGCAGGCCCTCTGGGCTGGGCCTGAGCTCTGGGCACCCCCAGCCCCTACTCAAAGCCTCAAGGATGGGGGCTACTAGATGTGAGGAGGACTAGGCCAAGGGAAACCTGGCCTCTCCTTCTGTCCTCCATGGGCCCTGCTCACCACTCATGGGAGATGGCCTCTTCTGCGGTGATGCGCTGGTCTTGCTCCACCTCCATCAGCCTTGTTACCAGGTCTTTGGCTGGGGACAAAGCCAGGGAGAGGCTAGGCATGGGCACCTCATCTCACTGTCTATGGGTGATGAATGGGCTGGGAGGTAGGAGCAGAGTCCAGCAGAGAAGGCTGAGAGCAGGTCCCCCACACCAACCCTTCCCTTTACCCACATGCTGGGCACCTCCTCACCCGCCTGTGAAATATCATCCCAATACGGAGAGTCAAACTCATAGTCGCCAGCCAGGATCTTGCGGAAGAGGTTCTTGTCATGGTTCTCATAGTCATCTTCCTCTACCTCCTCATAGAAGGGTGGGTTCCCTGAAAGCCTGCATGGGGGGCCAAAGGGCAGGGTCACCCAGGAAGGCCATGGACACAGCACCCCACCCGGCCTGGCTGCAAGCCTGTTTGCCTGCCCATCCACTCACAGGATGTACATGATGACTCCAATGGCCCAGCAGTCCACAGGGCGTCCGTACCGCTGCCGCCCTACCACCTCCGGGGCTGCAAACACAGTGTCCATCTGCTGGTCAGTACCAGGCCTAGGCCTGGTACCACTCACACCACTTCCCGGGCTAGACACTTCCTTCCTCCCTTACCCAGAGCCACTCCTTGAAGGCTGTCTCCCACCCTGCCCCTGCCCCACCCCCTGCTTGCCCAGGTACTCGGGAGTCCCACAGGGCTCCTTGATGAGGCCATTCTCTAGCTTAGCCAAGTGGAAGTCACTGATGACGATCTTTGAGTTCTTCAGCCGATTGTAGTAAACCAGGTTCTCCAGCTGCTCCGGGCAGGAATGACATGTGGGTGAGCAGAGAAAGACTCCATGAGGACCCCAGAGGCTAGACTAAGACCCCAAGGTGCTGCCCACCTCAGCCCCAGGCTGGCTGCTGTCAGACCTGGTTCCTGGCCTCACCTTGAGGTTCCTGTGCACGATCTTGAGTGAGTGCAGGTAGGCCACGGCCTCCAGGACCTGCCGCACCACATTGCTCGTGTCTCGCTCGGAGTAGTAGCCCTGGTCCAGGATCCAGTCAAACACCTCCCTCCCCGTGGCCCTGAGGGACACCAGCCCCTGAGCCCGGCGTGGGCAGGATCGGGGGTGGGGCAGGAGTACTTGGGCAGGCTGCCTACATCAGGGAGCTGGCTGGGCAAGGCACAGGGACCCAGGACCCCCAGGGTCCAGAAAGGGGGCTTTCCCTGGTTGCAGAGGGCAGAGCAAGTAAAGGCCCTGGGGACTGAGGAATCCTGGGACCCCAGGCCCACACTCACAGCTCCAGGAAGATGAAGTACTCCTTGCGGGTCACAAACACATCCACCAGTTGCAGGATGTTGGGATGCTTCACCCTGGCGGCAGGGAGAAGGGCCAATAGTTAGGGCTGGGTAAACCCCTAAGAGAGGCTCTGGTTGCCACTGTGGGCCACAGCAAACTGGCCAGAGGCTGGTACTGCTTGAGGCCCCCTGCCCTTGAAACCCTTCTCTGCTACCTCTTAGGCCACCCTCCCCCTAGGCTTCACACTCACATCTTGAGGATGCCTATCTCGTTCTTGGCCGCCTTCCGCACCTTGCGGCCGTCCCGCTTCTGGAACTTCTTGCAGGTGTGCAGCTTGCCCGTCGTCTTATCCTTGGCCCGGAAGATCTCACAGAACTCCTCACTGCAGCCGGCAAGCACCCCACTCAGCCCTGGCCTCAGTGTGGGCTGCCCTCTGCTCCCCTTTCACCAGCCCTTGCCCACCCACCCTTGACCACCAGACCCAGCACTCACGTCTTGATGACCTGTCCCAAATCATATCTGTCAGTCACCTCCGACGGCTGGTTATAGTTCTTCTTATCACCCAGAGTCACACACCCAAACGGCATTGCCAGGGTCTGAGCTGCAGGCAGGATGGAGTCTGGCTCAGCTGTACCACAACATGGAGGCTTCTCCCCGCAATACAGAGGACGCCTCCGGGAGACCCCAGCCTGGCTCAGGCCAAGCAAGGGCCAGAGACTGCATCAGAAAGGGCTAGAGGCTGGTCAGGCTCCCACCCCTGCTTTTCTGGTCGTGGCTCATGCCACTCGGCTCGGCTGCCTGAGCTACAACAGCCCCCACTTACGAAAAACATATTACACTGACATAGCAAGGAATCATTTTGTATTGTATACATTCAACAACAACAACAAAAGATTTACCAAATGATTTCTTTATATTTCAGCTATTACACAGGTGAAGGGGGCTATAACCACCCACCCAGCAGATGGCCATCTCTGAAAGTCTGAAGATCCCAAGTGTTGGCAAAGACGTGGAGAACATAAGCACTGCTGGTGGAGGCTAAGTCTCTCCTTTGGAAAACAGTTTGGTAAAACTGCTAAAGTTGAACATGCCCCATGAACCAGCATTTGCACTGCTAAATATATGCCCTACAGAAATACATTTATGCAGCAGACCACTCATACAGGAAGGCTCATAGTGGCAACATTCGTAATTGCCCCAAACTGGAAACAGCCCACATAGCCACCAGCAGCAGGACGTAATATGGCACAGTCACACGATGGAATATTACACAGCGATAGAAATGAAGGAGTTACAGCTACACCCGATCACGCTCACGCTCACGCGGTGCATTTCACCAACGTAGTGTTGCGTGGAAAAGACACAAAAGAGTACATAGAGCATGATCCTATTGATACAGAGTTCAAAACATGCAGAACTAACCTGTACTGTGTATGGATACAAACATTCTGGTAAAACTATTTTCAAAAAAAAGCTAGGAAATAAGTACTACAAGTCCTTCTGAGAGAAAGAGAGTAGTTGTGATTGAGTCAGGACACGGGGAGATTCTGGAGGGCTGATTTCTGAACCTGAGTGTCGTTCCACAGGTGTCTGTTTTTATAATAATTTGTAAAAATGTACGTACAAGTTGGGGGGCACATTTCTAGATTTTTGTTATATTTCACAATTTTAAAATGTTAATAAAAATTATGGCCATCCTGGGGCACTTGGGTGGCTCAGTCGCTTAAGTGTCCAACTTTTGATTTTGGCTCAAGTCATGATCTCAGGGTCATGGGATCGAGCCCCTGTGTTGGGCTCTCTGCTCAGCGAGGAGTCGGCTTGGGATTCTCGCGCCGTCTCCCTTTGCCCCTCCCGCTCGTGCTCTCTCTCTCTCTAAGTAAATAAATAAAATCTTTAAAAAAAATTATGGCCATCCATATGAAAGAGTACTTGGTGGTTATTACAAAGAATATAGTAGCAAAATGTGCTATGGTCGGACAGTTTCTTTTTTTATTTTTTATTTTATTTTTTTTTTTTTAAAGATTTTATTTATTCATTTGAGGCACAGAGATACAGAGAGAGAGAATGAGTAGGTGGGGAGGCAGAGGGAGAGGGAGAAGCAGGCCTCCCGTGGAGCAGGGAGCCCGATGTGGGGCTCGATCCCAGGACCCTGGAATCATGACCTGAGCCGAAGGCAGATGCCCAACCATCTGAGCCACCCAGGCGCCCCCGGACAGTTTCTGAGATGTTAAACGGAAAAGCAAGGGACAGAATGATGGGTCAAGGATGCTGCTATTTGGGTAAATTTTTTAAAGCTTATGTACCAATGTATACTCACAAACTCAATTCTGGAAAGACACCTAAGAAAATCAGAGTGCTCTCTGGGGCAAAGAATTAGGTGTTAGAGGGGCAGATTTATATCTTTTATTACTTTTCTGTTAGAATTTTTACTACAGGGGCACCCGGGTGGCTCAGTTGTTTAAGCATCTGCCTTTGGCTCGGGTCGTGATCCCAGGGTCCTGGGATCGAGCCTCGCGTAGGGCTCCCTGCTCAGGGTGGCGTCTGCTTCTCCCTCGCCCTCTCTGCCCCTCTGCGTCCCATTGCTTTGTGTTCTCTCTCTCTCTCTCTCTCTCTCTCATGCTCATGCTCCCTCTCTCTCCCTCTCTCTCATATAAATTAAATCTTTTTTTAAAAAAGAATTTTTACTACAATTACCTTTATTGATTCAATAAACGTTGTATTCAGGCACAGCGCTTGGAGAGTTTCCTCAGAGAGAGGACGCCCATTTGGGTGGAAGTGAGGAAAGGCTTTGAGGAAGAAAGGGTGTCAGGGCTGGGTCTTAGAGGGGAAGGATTTGCCAGGAGGCATGCAGGGGTAATAGTCTGGAAAAAAGTCAGACAAGTCTGCCAGTGAGTGCCTCGCTGCCGGGGCCCACAGGAGGCCTGGGCAGTCAGGTCTAGGGCATAGGTCCCTGGCCAGGGGTGGGTGTTCTAGGCACAAAGGTGACCACACGCAGGCACTCTGGCACCTGGGGCCTGGCACCCGTGGGTCTGCAACGCCACTCACCCAATCCTCTCGTGCGGTGCGGGGGGGGGGGACTGGCTCCAGCACCCAAAGGAAAGGGCACTCGCAGCTCTTGCTAGAGGTCAACTTCAGGAGGGGAGTTGGTGAGTGCCTGGACCTCCATAATGCCCGGCCAATGTGATTCTGGGGCCACGGCAAGCTCAGCCTCGGCTGACTGTGCGCATATCCTCCGCACGGATGAGCACGTGCTGTGCACCGGGCCCGGCCTCTGGCCTTGACCACCTAGATGCTCCCCTACCTAGAGTCACTCCCGGCTATAGGAGGGAGTGGAGAAGGGAGGAGGCCACCCCCAGAGGAGGCAGCTTGGGTCACCGCGATTCTGCCAGCCAGGGTCAAAGGCCAGGACCCCCACCAGCCCCGTGGCCAGCCCTGGCTTTTGCTTGCTTCCTCCTAGGCAGAGGCCACCCACTTCCCAGGGGTCATAGTCCCAGAAGTTTTCCCTCAAATCTGCCCTCAGCATTAGGGAACAAATTCCATCATTCCCTCATCCTGGGCTCAGGGAATGCAAATGCATTTCATCAGCGTGATTTAAGCCAGGGCTTAAGCCATCTTGTGAGGCACTGCGGAGGCAAACAAGGGAAGCTTTGAAGATCGTCCCCGACTGTGTGTCTTTGCCGCCATGGTCACAGCCCTGCTCCTGCGTCTGCCGGAGAAGAGCATGTGGCTGGAATCCCACACTCGCAGCTGAGAGCAGAGGCACAGCCACCCACCACTGCCGGCCACCCATCTCTATGCCCCAACAATCTGGGGGAGGGGGCCCGTATCAGTCCCTCAGTGGCGCTACCGCACCGCAATTTCCTTTCCAGGCTGGAATCCAAGGCCTGCGTACTGGGCGGGAGGGTGGTCCCTTAGGCTGCGGGCCCCCCAGGAAGCTGGGAGGGACCTATGTCCCAGCCCTGTTGCTTTGCTTACACCGTTCCCGGTGGCAGGAATGCCCTTCCCCCAAAGCCTCCCATCAGTATCCTATTTGTCACAGCAGAGTTATTTATAACGTAAAAAAAAAAAAAATCAGCAACTACCTAAAATCCAACAACAGGTGACTCGCCAGCTCAACTGTGTCCATTCGATGGCAGGGAGTGTGGGCCCTGGCAAGGGCCCTGCCACCTTGGCCTCCCTGCGAAGCAGCCTCCCCATGAGCTAGGTGTCCAGACAAGGGCTTAATCTCTTTCTTCTTTCCTTGTGATTTCTGACATTATAAGGTTGTTGGTGCAACAAATCGTCTAAAATGATCCTGCCGCTCCAGACTCAAAACGGCCCTTCTCTGAGATACCTTCCAGAAGCTCCATCTCCCCCTGCCCCGCTCCACCAGCTCCCAGCTCTGCCGCGTGGCGGGGGAGGTTTTGTATATGCCCTGCCTGATCTTGCCCTCGGCCACGCATATGCACTTGTGCCCACAAGAGCCCAGGGTTGGTCTTGCAGTCTGTCTCTCACCACAGAAATCCAGGCCTCTGCTCACAGTCACATCAGCCTGGATCCACATCCTAAAACCTCATGGCTGGGGAAGGGGCAGATCTGCCTCTCCCCCCTGCCATGGGGGCCCTGATCGCCACCAGTACTGCTTCTCCTCGCCAGCCTAAAACACTCATCTGTCTCCATCCCCAGCCTAGCCCCAGGGCAAAGAAAGGAGAAAAGGGGTCCCCTCCATCCTCACCCACTCCACCACCTGCTACCCACTGCTGCTGCTTGGGAGGCTGCTGGTGTACGCACCAAGCCCCTGGCACCTGCTGGCAACAAAGGGGGCCTGGACCCTGAAGCTGGGAGGAGCCGTCAAGGGACAGCTTCAAGAACAGTGGAAGGCCAGGCAGAAAGGGGTTTGCTTTCTCACCCCCATGGCCCAGACAGCCCAGACCCACTACCCAACAGTGAAGAGCTCTCCTCCCACTGACGCAGGACCTGGGCTGTGCCATGGGTCCATACTGGGACACAGGACAGCACAGAAGCCCCATAGCGGCCGTTTCCCTAGAGACATGGCTCCTTCCATTTTCTGCAGAGAAACAGTGTGCACGGCGGAGCTGTCCAAAGAGAGCTTGGGGGAAGTGCGGAGCCTGGCACTGCCACTGCCCCCCAGCTGGCTCCAAGTGCCTGAGGCCCAAGCGCTGCCCAGTTACTGCTTGCTCCTCGGTTCTGACCCCTGGGCTTGGGCAATCGAGCCTCAGGCAACCCTGAGGGAGCCTCTGCCTGTTGGTGCCCTGGTAATAAAGGGTCCCCTAGGGGCCCTACTGCAGCCTTAAGCAAGTCTGGCTCCAGAGGCCCAGTGGTCCTGCATTGGAGTCCTGTCCCCTCCTCCACCGGGGTCAGCCTGGCTCAGGCCCCACCTTTCATAGCCATAAACAAGTTTCCTGCTGCCTTGGTCCTCTCCCATGTGGAGTTCCAGAGCTTGCAGTAAATCTTGGGAGGCCAAGAGGGGCCCAAGAGGCCTCCAGCTACCTCCCGACAACTGTGGGCAACACCTCCCAATTTAGTGGCAGCTGTGAACACCAGCCTTCAGATACCCCCCTCCCCTTCCCTGCTCTCTCTCAGGGACTGGGGCTGGGTTTCCTGCTACAAAGGACATGCCTAGGCCCAAGCCTTGCCTGGCCCACAGCTGAGGTCTCACTGGAAAGATGGGGGGGAAATGGAGACTTCACCCTCAGGGTCTGGTGTCAGGAGGCAGAGCCCAGCTTCTAGCCCACTGCCCTGGGACATGGGTAGGGCGCTGCCCTGGCTGGCCTCAGGCTCTAGCCAAACCATGGTCCGCAGTTCCTGCTGTTGACTCTCCCATCTAATGATGGAATAAGGAGAGGGGGGTCTCTCCAGTCTCAGTGGTGGGCATACAATCCAGTGCTGTGTCCAGAAAGTTCAGCCTTGAACCTGGCATGGCAGAGGTAAGAGCCAAGGTCCTCCCACGCACCTGGGGTCCCAGTCTTTGAACCCCTGAAGGAAAATCCACTGGGGTCCCTGCTTCCCTGTGGGTGGAGGAGGGAAATGAAGGGGAAGGCCCCAGAGTAAAGGATTGCTATGGTGATGGAAGTTTTAAAACAAAGGGAAGGGGAATGGGAGAGGTGTTGGCCAAACCTCTTCTCCAAGAATTCCCTGAGACTGGCCCGACTCTTTCCCCATGGGTTCTGTGACCTGACGCCGTCAAGTAAGGGGAGGTGGGGGAAGTGAGAGACTTTAGAAAAGAGAAAGGGGCAGGGACGGAGAGGGACAAAGGCAGAAACTGTAATGAAAGGGGAGCAAAGAGGTGACAATAAAAAGGACACAGGCACAATGACACAGGAGGGGAAGATGGGCAGGGGGTTCTGAAGGGGCCTATGGGTGCCCAGCAGAGCCCTAAGGCCCCCACAGCCATGTGCTCTGAACACCTGGGTAGGAGCTGTCCGTGATTCCTGGACCGTTGACACTGAACCCTCCTATATCCCTCAGATATGCATTGGACTTGGTGTGGGAGGCATAACCATGGCTTGGGAGAAGAGGTCAGCTGGTGCAGTCCCCTCCGAACAATTCCATGGCCCCTCTCCCGGTCATCAGGCAGCTTAGGTAAGGCAGGTCCATCATGTGGAAGACACAAATGTGGTGGTGGGAAATGAAGCTCAGAGACCTGGCTGCTTCCCTTTATAGCCCCTCCTCTCAGCTGGCCCAGCCCTGCCTAGACTCCCCAGCCACGCCCCCCCCCTTATCCGAGGTCCTCCCTAGGCCTTGGGTCCCTCGGGCCCCTCTTGCAGTTCGGCCTAATTCCCTACTGCAGCCGTCCCCCTTTCCAACAGTGGATCCTGTCGGGGGGGCAGAAACAGCACCCTGAACAACCCAGAAACAACTGCACAGCACCAACCCCCTGCCTCAGTTTCCCTAGATGGAGATCATGGACTCTGCAGCCTTCTCCCAGGGCAAGGACTGCCCATCTGCCAGTGAGTGGTAGCCAGGCCACGGGCTGGACAGGGTCAGCAGCAGATATGGGAAAGGTAGCCTTTGGCACCTGGGGGTCCACACCAAATGCTGTGAAAGAAAGGCGGAGAGACCTCTGCCCCACCCCTGGGGCCCAGCCTGCCACCGAGGGGAGTAGAGACACCAATTTCCCAGCTGAGGAAACTGGGGTCCAGCAGGTGGCTAAAACTCAACTGGGAAGGTGAGGGTGGGGGAGGGGGGGAGAACCAGGTCTCCCTAGGTGGTCCTGGGGGGCTCAAAGTCTGGGCCTTAGAGTGGGGCAGCAGGACAGGGGCCGGACTGGGGCAGGCTAAGCTTTTGGTGAAGGATAGAGGGCCCTGCTCCCCAGAAGGAAACCTGGTGGAGCAGGCTCTGTCTAGGGGGTGCGGACAAAAGCAGTTTGGCAGAGCTATGGGGGGCTGGGAGAGCCTAGGGTCTCTGCCAGACACTACACGCTGGGGAAGGCAGAAATTCATTTGTTCGTTGTCCACCCCCCCACTTCCCCAGACCGGGGCCCTGCTCCCCACCGTGGTGCCACCCTGACCCCCTTCCCCAGCGCTGCTGACTCGCCCCCGCTGGCACAGCAACACACATGCGGGAGGCACACGTGTGAGCACCAAGCCCCGCACCTCCCAGCAGAAACATGTGCGTCCCCTACCCCCACCGCGCAGCGTTGAGTCGGTGCCCCGAACCCCCCGCTGGCCCCCACGTTAAGGCAGGGAAGCAGGATCTCGGCTAGGGGGCTGCTGGGCCCCAGGGGCTTGGAGCCTCCTCCCCCACCCCGCGGCAGCCCCGCCCAGCCCCCTTCAGGTTGTCGCCCATAAAGAACTCTCCGTTGTCATGGAAATTAGTGACTGCTTAGCGGGAGGAAGGGGGCCCGGGGGCAGTTGGGAGGGGTTGAAGGCGGCCCTGGGAGTCAGGAGGGTCGGCTCAGCCCCTGACCCCTACCCCCATGGGGCACCACGAATGTTCGAGGGTTAAGGTTTTCACAATTAGGAGCCCAGCGAGACGGGGGGCGGGGGGAGGGGGCAGGGAGGGGAGATTCGCCTGGGCCTGAGGCTCAGAGGCTTCCCCTGGGACCCCCGAGCCGTCCGAGGTGACGGGGAACTTTAAGCCCAACCCCGCACGCCGACCCCCGGATCTGCAGATCCCGCGTGCTGTGCCCCCGCTGGGACCCCAAGCCCTCGAGGAGCCCCCGCTCACTGAGCGAGCCGAACCTTGAGTCAGAGACTCAATCCCCCAAGACCCCCACAACGTGCGTTCGGGGGGCGCCCCCCCCCCGCGCGGCCCGCCCCGCACCTGCAGCGCCGGTCAGTCACACGGAGGAAGCGATCGCGTGTTCAGTGGGGCGCCGAGGGCTCCGGGGGCGGCGGGCAGAATCCGCTCCGGGCACGCGGGGCAGACGCGGCGCCAGCTGCAGCCGCTTCGGCTCGCAAACCTCCAGCATCTCCCGCCGCTCGCCGGCTCCGGATTCGCACCCCGGGCCGGGGGCGGGCTGGGGGCGGGGCCTCCCTCAGCCGGCTCCGCCCGGGCCCTGGCAGAGCCTGAGGCCAGAATCCCACTCCGAGGGGGGCGGACGACGGGTGGCAGCGAGTCGGGGAGCAGTGGCCTGCCGGGCGCCGGCCAGGCTCCCAAAGACTCCCTCAGGCCCTCGGACTGACTGGGCAACAGGGGCCAGAGGGGCCTTCCTATGCCCCTGATAGGGAGCCGGCCGGGAGTAGGAGGTGGGGGTAAAGCGTGAGCCCCAGAGCTGCACAGGAATCTCTTGGCAGGTAGTAGTCCCCAGGGGACCAGCGCTCTGCCTAGCTCCCAAAACCTGACCCAAAGGGCAGAACCTACTTACAAGAACAAAGTGGGCAGTCGCTAGGGCAAACTGCATTACAGACTGGCATCCCCTAGCTAGGAATAGTAAACACATGGGTGAGTGTGCGAGCACGTGGTCAGTGAGGCCTCCAGACCGCGGTGGCAGAACCTCCTATCCCCCCCACCCCACCCCATTCAGCCTTTCTCATCCCCAAGTCCCAGCCAGGGTGGCTGGCCCAGTCTGCCCCTTCCTGCGGAGCACTGAATTTCGCAGCCTATAAAAGTCACCTATGACATGGTGTGGATTCCACTTTCTTTCGAGCTTAATGACCCTGAAACACTTCATGAGCAGCATCACCACCAGCAGCCCAGGCTGGGATGTGGGGATACAAGAGAACTATTGCACCAAGGTGCCCCAGCAGGCCTGTCCTCTGATGGGAGGAAGCTGAGAACTGCCAGGAAGAAGCCTTGAAGGAAGCCCTGAAGGAAGTCCATTTCTCTGTCCTTTGTCAGGGAGGCCCAGGGACCCAGGGCTTGCCCCTCCCCACTCACAGGCCCTGAGAACCATCCTGAGGCCCGTGTCTGAAGGCCAGACAGGCTTCTTGGCACCTGGAGCTGGCTCCCACTCCCGCCTCAAACCTCCCAGGGAGTCTTCTGACCCCATCCTGGGTCAGGTCATCCCCAAACCCTTGGATGTTGAGTGAGTGGCTCCCCGTGGTTGCTGACAGGAGCGATTGCTCCGGTGAGGAAGCTGGGGCCGGGGCCGGGAAGGCTGGCCTGGGACATGACCACTCACATAAGGCCCCTCAATATCTTCCCCCCGATGAGAGTGTCAAGGGGCCCTTCACATCCTTCCCTGGCTTTGGGTCACCTCCTGCAAGCCAGACGGATGCCACCTCTGGGCCCTCTGGGCTCTGGGTGGTCTCGGTCACAGCACCGACCCCATCACTAGGTAGGAGTTCCTGGCAGACAGAGGCTCTGTTTCATCTCAGTACGCTGAGTTCATGTCTGCGGAATGAAGGAATGAATGGCCTGGCACCCAGTCCTTCCTGCTGTCTGCCCACTGTCCCTGAAGCTCTGGTTTTCTGAGGTGTATAGTGCCGCTGAGCCGTGGCCTGCCGACCCCGCACATGCGACACACACTTTCCGTCTTCCCTGAAGGTCATGGCTGTCTAGGGACGGACAAGCGGGCCCGAGGAGAAGCAGGCATGGGGGATTTAGAGGCGGGGGGAGAGGTGGTTCGCTAGAGCCCTGCCTGCTCCTGGCAGTGCTCCACCTCTTCTTGGTCGTGTGCACACTCCATGTGCCTGTGGGTGAGCGCACGTGGCGGGGTGTGTGTGTACACGTGTGAGTGTGTCTGTGTGTGTGCGTGCATGCGCGCTCATGCCGGAGGAGATGGCAAGAGCACAGTGTGCGCGGTGGTGCCCAGTGGCACGTGGGTCTGCATTCTGTGTGCACCCAGGCGTGCTTGCTCGCGCGTGCACGGGGACACTGTTTCCAGTCCCTGGAGCCCCTGGTCCCTGGAGCCACCAGTCCCCTTCTGGCCTGACACACGCCTCAGGACTGGGGAGGCTGAAGCGGGGCGTGAAAGCGGGATGGGGAGAAGAGGCTGGGCCGTGCCTAAGGGCTGGCAGGGGCTGCGACGACCCTACGTCGGCGGCTATTTGCAGCCTCCCCACCCAGGGCAGCCCTTCGCTCTCAGGCGTTGGGGCGATAGCCGGGTCTTGGCCCTTGGTGGAAAGAACAACCTAAAGATGAGAACCCAGGGTTGGGACTGGGGCCTGGCTTGTCCCTCAGCCCCCGCTCAGGGAGGGAGGCACGGGCAAGGCAGGGCTTCGGTGTCTTGGCTTCAAGCTGCGGCCACCCTCCGGGCAGGAAGTAGCAGTACCAGCTGGATGCCATCCTCTCAGCTCTTCTAGGCCAGGGACTAGGCCCACGTGGAACTTTATTCCTACCTCCGCTATTCAGAGCTAGACCGGGTCAGGGGCCATGGCTTCTCGCCACCCCCCCAGCCAGAGGAATGGCCCGAGGTCCTTTAGCATAGGGCAGAGCCTGGGAAAAGAGCAGGGGCAGTTGGCATTGACATTGTCCAGTAGCCTCTCTGAGGACCTCCTGAGGAAGCCTGTGCCCTTGGCGCCCTGTGGGTGGGGACAGCCCAGCTTGGAAGGCTGAGGAGGAAAAGGGAGCCCCAGGTTGAGAGTTCTGGCTCCCACCAGAGCTAACCAGTCAGAGAGACAGGATAAAGTGGGAGCCTCCCTCTCCACGGAGCCTACAAAGCCGGCCAGACCTCATCACTCAGCACAGGTTGTACCACCCACCCAGGACCCAGGACTTCTCTGCCACCCCCCATGACCCTGACTTCCTGCCCCAGGGCACCAAAGGCCAGCACTCCCATACCCTCATATTCTGACTGGCCCGCAGAAGCATAGAGCTCTAGCCGAAGTTCAGACTTTAGGGGGCACCTGCATTACCAGGCCAGCTCCCCCAAGGAGCCCAAACTTTGACAGGTGCCCTCCCTTGGGGGCCACAAATGCTCCAGGTCCCCAGCCATCTTCGGAACTGTTAGGCTGTTGTCCACGTTGCTGTCCTCAGCCCCCCGTAGAGGGCCTAGGATGGAGGAGGGCGAACAGTCTTTTCCTCTGGAGCTAGGGGAGGGGGCTGTTCCCCCCCTTCATGACTCACTCCAGGCTGTGTGGGTTATTACATTATGTTTGAAATTGCCATGGCAACCAGCTGGCAATCAAGGGTAATTGCACTTGTCGCCGGGGCAACGGGGCAAAACCCACAGCAGCCACTGTGTGTGGTTGCCCTTGGGGTGCAGTAAAGGTCAGGCTAGACCAGAGCCAATGCCAGCCGAGGGGTTCTGAGGTTCCCTGGAAAGGATCGGATTGCTAGACCCCATGGAGTTCCCATGTGCGGAGGCAGGGTGTGCCTTGGGAGTGCCGGGGCCCCCGTCCCTGACTCCGTGCCCGGCCTCTCTCTGTCCTTCCCCACACCACCCTGTGTCTAAAACAGGCCACAGTGCTCGAAGTAAGCAGAACCAGAACTTTTATGTGCTCACAGATGGTACTTGTAGATGGCCCAAGGGCCTTCCTCCTCGTACTCACGGCGGCTGAGCCACAGGCTCTGGAAGGAGTCCCGGGACGCCATGATGGAGCCTCCAAGCCAAGCAGCCACAGCACGGTGGGGAGAGCCCAGCACAGTGGCTCGGGGGCCCAGCTCCTGCCTCAGGCGCTCGGGAAAGCCAGTCATCAGGGTGCTGCCGCCGTCCAGCACCACATTGGCCAGCAGCTCCTCCTGCTGCTTGGCCTCCAGCCGGCTGATGCTCAAGAGGGCCAGTTGCGGGAGGCCAGGCTGGTTGAGGCCTAGCAGACTGGGCTGGAAGAGGGCCTCAGGGCAGCAGAAACGCTCAGAGCCCAGTGTGATGACCTGCTTGTCTGGAAGCACGAAGTCCACCCGGGCCTGGGGCTGGGTGCGGGCCAGCTCAGCCGTCATGTTCATGGCCACATAGCAGCAGGCCTCCTTGATCTGGTTGACCAGCCCCACCTTGGGCGGCGAGTGGCCCCCTGCCAGCAACAGCTGAGCCAGGTACTCAGTGAGGTCGGCACCAGCCACATCCAGCCGGTAGGTGTCCAGCGGGGCCAGATCCCCAGTGAGGATAGGTGCCACGTAGGAGGTGCCATGGCCGCTGCCCAGCACCAGCCCAGTGGTGCGCCCGTAAGCGTAGAGCGCCAGCAGGGCCTGATGCGCCGTCTGCATGGCGGGCACGTGGAAACGCTCGAAGAGTATCTCGGCCACCTTCTCCCGGTTGGTGCGCGGTGAGATGGGCGAGTCGGCCACCAGGACAGCCAGCTCCTCCGGCCGCACGCCCAGCCTGCAGTAGAACAGGTGCTGCCACAGCCCCTCCAGGGCGTCCCAGTCGGAGACCACTCCGCGGTTCAGCACCGAATAGGAGGCCTCCTGGTTCTCAGGCACCGCGTCCCGGGGCTCGTCCTGGGCCGGGCGCTGTAGCAGCTGCACACGGGAGGGCACCACGCTGAGGACATGGTCCTCCCCGGCCAGGCCACATTTGGTGAAGCCTGTGCCCGTGTCAATCACCACCGCCGCCATGTCCCGGTAGGGGCCCCGCGAGGGGCGGCAGAGCACCGGGGACGGCCCCGGCAGAGCATCTGTGCTGGGCACCAGCTCGTAGCAGGCCCCGCGGGGCAGGCCGAGGTGTGCAACCACCGATGAGTGCGTCATGTCCTCGGGTGTCAGCTTGAACCGGGGACCCTGGGGCTCCGTGCCCACCATGGCCACGGGCAAGACCTTGCAGCCGGTGCCAGGTATGGAGAAGGTGACCAGGGAAAACTGCTCCTCCTGGGTGCCCGGGGAGCCACCAGGTTGCCAGGAGAAGAGCTGATGTGTGGACATCGGATCAAGGGCACCGACACCGACCTTTTCTCTGTGCATGTAGACACACACGTCCTCAGGGGCCAGAGGCACCTGAAGTACCCCCACATGGGCCGGCAAGCTCAAGTGCTCCCCTTCCTGGCACAAGGTGGAGGCCTGGCCAGGTTCCCTGGTGATGGGGGGTCCTCCTGAGACGATGGGCTCTTTGGAAATGGGGGGTTCTTGAGAAAAGGGAGGCTGCCCAGTGAGAGAAATCTGCCTGGCAAGAGGGGTTCCAGTGAGAAGGAGCTGACCAGGAAGGGGGAGCTGCCTGGTGGAGGGGGGCGGCTCAGCTAGGAGTGGCTGTCCAGAAAGGTGGGTCGGCCTGGTGAGGGGGCCCTGCTCAGCAGAGGGAGGCTGACCAGTTGGAGGGGGCTGTCCAGAAAGGGGATGCTGCTTGGCTAGAGGCGGCCGACCACCGAGGGGGGCCTGCCCAGCACCCTCAGCCCAAAGGCTGTCAGGGTGAGCAGTAAGGACTTCTTTCTGGTTGTGGTTGCCTATATCCTCCTGAAGCAGGGATTTCGGCCCCTCCTGGGTTGGGGCTTGTGGGACAGGCTCTGGGGTCTGCTCTGAGTTCACCCACTGCAGTTTCTTGGGCCGGACTGTGGAGGCGTCTTGCATCCTGGAGGTGTCCAGCATCCAGATGGTACGGCTAAGTTCATTTTTTTCAGCATCAGGTTTGGAGCAGCCCGGACCATGGCCATGGCTCAATCTCCTCTCACCAAATTGGAGGGGCATCCCCAGTGGAACGGGCCTAGTGAACACTCTGATGGGGGTCTCAGCACCAGGGGAGTTCTGTGACTCCAAGTTGAGCCTGCCCTCCTTGGGAACCAGGGCCACCTCTTGGTAGCCTCCAGATGAGAGGCTGGAGGGCACAGGGCTGGACAGCATGGGCGAGGTGGACCAGAAGTTGGAGCGATTGTTGTCAGGGGAAAGGATGGGCATGGCTAATGGTGGAGCGGACAACACATTTTCGGGGACATAGATGGATGGGTGGCTGGGCATGACACCCAGTAGCACTGCCCGTGGACCCATGGGGTCATGGCACAGCAGCCCCATCCTGGTGTTCCCCGTGGCCATATCGAACACCAGCACATGGTCTTCCATAGCATCCCGGAGCTGGCAGGTAGGGGCAGTGGAGGGGGGGATCTGGATGGCTTCCCTATGAGACTGGACTGGTGACTGCTTATGGCAAGACACTTGGTAGGCAGACCGTGGCCCACTGGAGCAGGTATTGTTGCAAACGTTGAGAGGCTGCTGGTCTGGCCGAGAGCTGCAACTCCCCTGGTTATTCTTCTGGGCCTTGGGGGTACCCAGAGGCCCTGAGCCTGGTGTTGGGCTGCCTGGCCCAGAGGTACAGACCGGCGGCTTCTCCGCTGGGTTCTCGGGCAGGTTGGATAACACCTGCATTTTGGCAACCTCGAGCTCCTGGACATGGTCTGAGGACTCATTTGGAGAAGGCGCTGGGGTGGGAGGCTCCTTCTGAAAACCAAAATCCACTTTGTCCTGGCAGGACGAGACCACTTTGGAAGACTCCAAGAGGACTGGCCGTTGGTTGCTACTCTTCCTGAGCAGGAGGTCTTGGGACAGGCCACTGGTCATGGTAGCGGTGTCTGCTGAGTGGTCAGAGTTGCAGGTGTCAGTTTCAACTGCTGCCGGCTTTGGAGTTGGAGCCACAGCTGGGGCATCTGCCTGAGTTGGAGTTGGAGGAGCCTGGGCCGCACACGGGCACTTGCCCTGGTTCTGACCTTGGGCTGGAGCCAGGAGAGGACCTTGGGCTGCGGCTGAGCCCTCGTCCCCCGAAAAGAAATAAGGTAGCCACCGGCTCTTCCTGCTGCCCAAGGGGGCTACCTGGTCAGGGCTGCAGGGGCCTTTGCCCCAGCCCACCAGGACTTTAGCTGGAACCTTGCCCTGCCCTGCAACCTGCACCTGAGCCCGGGAGCGGCAGAATCCATGCTGGATCGAATCACTGGTGCTGTCACTGTGTGTGCACACAGGTAGGGCCAGGGTCCTGTTCTCCACGCTGAGATGCGCTGGGGTTCCCACGATGGAGCTCGGAAACGGGCTAGTAGAGGGGAGTCTCGGGGCATCTTGGGAGGCCTGCTCGCAGACACACTGGGAGCCAACCTCAGCAGGATCCTGGTGCAGCTGGTGAACGGGCTCAGGGACATGGGCCTGGGAGGCAGGGCCACAGGTCCTATCAGTGATGGCCTCAGTGGACAATGACAACCCCTGCGCGAAGTATACAGATCCCGAGTTTATCCATGGTCCCTGGGACCCTCTGAGGCCACCCCCCGGCTGCTGGCTGCTGGCCGAGGGGTGGCCTTGGGGGCCCGGTGGATCAGGGTCCCCCACCTTCTTGGTGACTTCCATAGTCCTGCTCCATGCCCTAGGTGCCCTGCCCCCACTTCATTGCCATGGCAACCCCACACATCACAGCCCCTAGTGACCTGGGTGGGGGGGAGGTGACAGAGTGTGGGAAACCAGAGGCCCCACCCCCCTGAGGAACGGGGCCTGCCCAGGGAACCTTGGGAGACAGAAAGGCCCAGGGACCCTGGTGAAGTCTGCCAACCCTAGGCCAGCCTCCTCTCCCCTTACCAGCCAGGTGACTAACTACTCTCTACCCAGGCCAGCAGTAGGGTGAGTGTGGTGCCCTTGTGGCAGGGGCTGGGAGTGGCGGTGTAAGGCCAAAGGAGAAAGGTAGGCAGGGGAGACCGGCGTTCCTGGTCTACCTCAGATGCCAGACTTGGTTCTTTCTCCTCTCTTTCCGTGGGGCAACTTGAGACGTTAGCCCTGACCCAGGGATGAGTTCCAAGTATGTGACACAAGGCCCTTTGGGGATCAAAGCCCCTTTACCACTGAGTCCTGGGACACAGAAGAGGGTGAGGGGCCCAGCTCAGGCCCGGGCTCCCCTCCCCCGTATTCCCTGGCCCCTGCTCCAGGACAGCAGCTCCTTGGCAGTCTTTCTGCTCCAGATGGTTCTCCTCTGCCTGTGCCTCATAGAGCCCCCTCCCCAGAGCCACATGTCCTTGAAGCGAACCAGTATCCCACAGAAGTGGGTATGGGGGCGACAGGGGTGGGGGTGGGGCCTTTGCTCAGAATCCTCAAGTCAGAATGTTCTAGCTCTTATCACATTGTGTCAACTTCACCTTGGCCAGGAGGGGGGCTGAGCACTTAGCATAGGGCTAGGCCACAGTGGACACAGGGCCAGCCAAGTGGCAATTATTTACAGATGGGGCACAGTAAGGACACAGTGAGCATAGGGCTAGGCTATGGGGTGCGGATATGCTCGGTGCTGGACTGGGCACACAGTGGGCAGAGCTGTGTATGTAGTGAGGGCAAGCTGGACACAGGACTGGACCTAGAGTGGGCACATGGGAAATGTAAGCTATTAGACTGGGTGGACACTCCCACCCTCCCTTTCTTAGATGGGCAAACATAGGACAGAGAGGGGTGGGACCTGTCTGGACCACCAGCCCAGGCCTAGATGTGCCCTACAGCCACAGAAGACAGGCCTGGGCAGCAGTTTGGGGACCCACCCATTACCACAGGCCTACTCTGGAGGTTCTGACCTGGTACGGGGTCAGCCCTCCTCCCTCCTCCCAGCTGTGAGCTCTGAGCCTCTTCCTTCTGGTCCCCAGGCCTGTGTCCTTTCAGGCCTCAGTCTTTCTGCCCAGGAAACAGGTCTGTGGAGAATGCAGCTGTCGGCTTGTCCTCTGAAGCCGTGTTTTCACAAAGGTTAAAAATAGTGCTTACAGTTGGCCGTGGGGTGTGAAACGACGTGACCAGGGACCAGGACGGGCACTGTGCAGCATCTGCATCTTCCTGACAGGCACTGGGCAAAGCCTGACTCAGCCCCATTCAGGCCCCCAGGCCTCCTCCCCCTCCCCCAGATGCTGCCTTCAGTTCGGCGTGGGGACAGATGTCTCGGACGCTACTGCTCACCCCCCACTACGGCCCAGGAAGGTGGCAGAGCCGAAGGGTCCATGGCCTGCTTCCGTGTATGCGCATATGCACACACTCACTGAACACTATCAACTTCATTAATCTCTGGCCCCGAGCAAACTGATTTCTTCCCGCACAACAGAGATGCTCGTGGCAGCCTCTAGCGCAGGTGCGGGGCGGGGGGGCTGGGGAGGCAGGGAGGGAGGCCCTGAGAGCCCCCTGCCTGTCCGACCACTCAGCCATCCCCATCTCCTACAGAAGTGGGGCAGAATCCTCCTTTCCAGGGCTGGGAGCTTTGTGAACAACTGACCTGAGATATCTTCCTGAGGTATCCTCAGGGAGGGGGGCAGAGCCAGCTGAAGGGTATGGCCCATGAAGGCAGGCCCAGAGAAAGCAGTCCTGAGAGAGGAGAAAGCTCTTCCACCCTGGGAAGCAAACACCCCTTATAAGAACAATGACTGACGCTGATTGGGTTCTTCCTGCGAGCCGGGCAGTGCTGAGGGCTTGTAACCCAGCCTCTTAGTGATTGGATGAGCTGGGCACTCTCATCCCTATTTAACAAATGAGGAAGTCAAGGCACAGAGAAGAGAGAGAACTCACTGAGATCTCAGCGAAATGAGCAGTAGAGCCAGAATCTGAAGCCAGGCCACCAGGCTCTGGATCCACACTTCAGAAATTTAGGTACCACCGCTGGATCCCATGCCCAGGGCTGGCAGGCATGGACCCTGCTGGAAGGGAGCCAACATGCCTCCCTCTGAGTGCTGCAGCCCCAAGCCCCCACCTAAGCTGTGTCTCACATGAAACCTTCTCCTCCTCCCAATAGCTTAGCAGGTGGCTCAAGACTGGGAGGGGCCTTTTCCCTGTTGTTGGCATCTCTAAGCCAGTGCCCTCCTGGGAGCCTGGCATCGCTGAATAGGGGCCAGCTACACACCTTGCTGAACCAGGCTGAGTCCTTTGTACTCAGAATTCTTGCCCAGCGAAAGCCCACTGCATTTCATCCAGGTAAGGGGAGGGGCAGCAGGGCAGCCAGAGAGGCTCCCAGGCTAGCCCCCTTCTGGTGAGCCCCCAGGGTTCGGGCAGGGACATTGCCACTGTACCCCTCCCCCCCTACATGTTTTTAAACAGTCTCTCACCACGAAGAAGGGCAACCAATTCTATTTCTGATTCTGGAAAGTGAGGAGGGCCAACATGTTGCCATGGCAAACTGGAGAGCCCCTCCCCGAGGCTGAGCCCATTCCCCAGGCTGAGGGCTCTCCGGGATAGGGGGGCGTGCCCAGAAGAACTGGAAGAAGCCCAGTCTGAAGACAAGGCCATAAGGAGTGTCCTCTGTGAGGGCAGGTCCTGAAATCACCTCCTCTCCCACCTCACCTGGCCCTCTCTGATCAGGCCTTGGGGAAAGGCCCTGACCCTTGTGGAGAGGGTCAGGCTTCAGGAGATGGAGTCAGGGTACTCTGAGAAACCATTCTTCCTTGTGGATCAGGCTAGAACCCTCCGACCTAGGATGTCTTGAGGGTGGTGGGCAGGAAGGGCATCGAGGGGAAAGGGAAGGTTCCAGGACTAGCCGAGTCTCCCAGACCTGATTCTCCAATGCACCTGTATTTTTGGCTTCTTTGTGTTCTCAGGAAACAGCTCTGTCAAATCCTTGGCCCTGCACTCTTCCAGTCCACCTGTCTTCCCCTCCCTGTGCCCTGGCAAGACTCTGGATATCTCCAAAAATCTAGGATCAAAAGTTGCCATAAAGGGCTCCCAGCGGAGGCAACCACTTGGTAATGGAGTGAAAAGCAAGGCCTGTTTGCCCGGAGGTTTATGCCCACCGTCCAGGAGCTCATACACCAGCCCTCCTGCCCCAGACCCTGAGCGTGCACATGGGTAGCATTTAGATCTGTGAAGGGAGGGCCTTCTGGGTAGAAGCACAACCCAGGTAAAGGCAGGCTTCTGAAAAGACCTAAAAGGATGTTGTGCTCCCACCTGCTCGGGGTATTAACGGGAAACCGAGGCCCCCAGGGAGGAAGGAAGCACCCTTGGTCTCCTGGCTTCACAGACTGTTTGGTACTGCTCTGTGTCTCCCTCTCCTGACCCTCCTCCCTGGGGCTATCCAAGTGACCTGTGAGCACTAACATCCTGCTTCCCTGAAGCCTGTCCTGGCCAGGGTGCACTCATTCCAGAGAGGCAGCGGGGCCCTCCTCCTGCCTGGTCTCCCTGCCTGACCCCGAAGGAAGACAGCCAGGGTGCAGAGAACTCCAGCCCCAGGGGAGCCCTTGGTGGGATGAGGAGTGATAATCGACTCCTAATCTGGAATGTGGAATGCAGATCCAGGAGTGCCAGGAGGATGTGGCTTTTGAGCTCTAAGGCATAGGAAATTTAAATAACAGATGTTTAAACAACCTTCCCTGCAAGCCGTGGTGCAGTGACCCCTCTGCTGAGACGTGTTACAGCTTAAAAATAGCCCACAATGAACTGCTCTGAGCTCCAATTGACTCAAGCTTACGTAACTCTGCGTGAAAGATGGCCAGCCGCACCAGCCCGGAGGGAGGGCGAGGGCACAGACGCCCTGACGGCCCCCCGGGCTGAGGCCAGCAGCATCCGCAGCCGGGAGCCAATCTAGGTGGGGACAAAGGAAGTGCTTCTGGAAGCACACATCATTCCACGACTATTGGGAAGAGACCTCCAACCACATCTGCAGAGAGGAGCTGAGATCTGCCCTCCCTCGGGGTCCTTGAAGAACCCAGGCCCCGTGGAGGGTGGGGGCAACTTTAAGAACAGGTGGCTGGGTCAGAGCCCGTGGGCAAGGGGCCATGTGGGAAGGGTGACTGGGGCTGCCCAAAGGATTCTTTTTCCCCTTCGAAGAGGTGGCCCCCCAGCTGGGAGGAACACGCCAGGAGGACTGATGCCTGGCTGAAGCTGGTACCACCGTGGAGTCCAGGAGAGGAGCTGGCTTCTTTTTTTTTTTTTTTTAAAGATTTTATTTATTTGACAGAGAGAGACACAGCGAGAGAGGGAACACAAGCAGGGGGAGTGGGAGAGGGAGAAGCAGGCTTCCCACCAAGCAGGGAGCCCAATGTGGGACTCGATCCCAGGACCCTGGGATCATGACCTGAGCCGAAGGCAGACGCTTAACGACTGAGCCACCCAGGCGCCCCGAGGAGCTGGCTTCTTGAGAGCCTCTAAGTCTCTACGGTCCAGGCTGCACAGGCGAGGCTTGTGACATGGGGAAGTGAGCACTGGCTCCCAGCTGACTGACGATCCTGGGATCCTGCTCTGAGTCCCCTGCCTTTCCTGATGTTCCCAGATCCCAAGTGCCCAGGCCAAGACTGACCACAAGTGAGCATGCAGGTGGCTAAACCAACATGAGAGGGAATGGAGGAGAGAAGGCAAGGATGCCCCTGGCATCGGGAGCCTCATGAGCTCCCTCTGCCTCTGCCCTTGCTGAGCCCCAAGGATGCAGCAACTTCCCTCAGCTCCTACCACCTGAGTTCAAAATAGGAACCACCACGGGCCTCGCATCTGAGCTTCCGCTGAGCAACAGGGAGTCTGGTGAGGGCCAAATACCAGGGCTTCCTGTCACAGGCCCAGCAAGGGCAGGCTGTCAGGGCCGTAAGTGCCCCTGTTTCCCTGATAAGGTCAAGGCTGCCAGATGGGTGGAGTAGAAGTTGTAGGGGAATGAGTAGCAATGGTAGGGCACAATCCCAGAATGATCTTGGGATTCTCATCCTACAAGAAGAGTGTGATCTGGGTGTCTCCCTCTAAAGGGCACTGTGACCGTCCCTGCTAGGCCTAGCCTGAATGTCCTGGAACCAGGGACAGAAAGATGCTCAGGGCATTGGAGGGATAGAGAACAAGATGCAGAGACTGTGGGGAGGCTCAGGAGCAGAGCCACCCTCCCTTATAGAGCCTGGAGCTGTGAGTTCCTATCTGGGATGGACTGATGGGGCTGGGGCGTTCAGGAGAAACAGTCATTTCTAAGGATATCAGAGTGAGATGGCTGGGATCCAGGCGTCACACCTATGGACTGAGCGGGGTCAGGCAAGCCCTGCCAACTGCTGGGCATCTCCTGCCAAACTTTGGGCCAAGGACTCCCACCAGGGGAGGACCAAGCATGAAGGCCATGGCTCCAGGTCACCATCCTTAAGCCTGAAGAACCCAGCCCACCCAGGAAGCTACCACAGCCGGATGTGAATGTCACAGCTGCCCAGGCTCTTCTGGCATCTCACTCGTTGGGTTAAAAACCCTGTCTGGAACAAAACTCAAAAGAGTGGCAGGAGAGAACGCGGCTCAGCCGGCCCTTTTTTCCAGATGGGGAATACTGGGGGCCCTTCACCAAGTCACCCCCACTCCTCTGGGCTGGTTGGACCCTCACAGGCCCAGAGCAGAGGCTCTGAGTGAAGAGATGCTCAGATCCTGGGTCTTCACAGAGGGGAGTTCTCCAGTCCCAGCATGGAATAAAAGGTGTTCTTCATCAGGGCCAGGTGGATGCGGCTCCGTGCTCAGCTACCGATTCCTGGGGCTGCCTCTCCCCAGGCAGAGGCAGTAATTGTGGGATGCAGCCTGGGCCTCTCTGAGCCTCAGACACTCCCAGCAGCACCCATGCCCCCCCTCCCCGACCCTGGCACTGGGGTCCTGCTCTTTCCTATAGGCAAATGAAATAGCACCACTGGTGGACCTGTGGCCTCATGGGCTGCACGGAGGGAGTGACTGGTGAGGCCAGTGTCCCAGAAGATCCCAAGGTTTGGAACGGGTCAATATCTGGAGCTCTCAGGTGTGACCCCAGAGGGCCTTGGGATCCCTGGGAAAATTCTCTGAAAGGCTGGGATTGAGGCATAAGGAGGATCTCAGACCAGACCCATGGCCCCCCATCAAAGCAGGTCGGTCGGCCCCATGCCTGCTCTCCAGGTGCCAGAAAACAGTGACACCAATGGGCAGTCAGGAGGCTGTGAGTCATCTGCAGCTTCCTTGGCCCCAGCTCCCATCCTGGCCTCCCTCCAACCTTTACTGGCACCTGCTTGCCCCCATCCCCACTGGGCTGCGATAGAGGGAGATGAGGCCAGAGAGCTGGTACCTGCTCTCCACAGCTCATGGTAGAAGACTGGACTCCCAAAGCCCCAGGAGAAGCCTCTGCTCACCCCATCCCACCCTAGTGGCAGGCCTAGGCCCACCATGGCCACCAGCAACCTTCCTGTTGCACCAGCCACCCACCATGGCTGAGATACTACTCAGGCCTCCCCCAGGGGAAAGGCAGCTCAGCCTTCGCTGGCCCTGGAAGCCACTCGGAAACCTTCTGTCTCCCCCAGCCCATCTGGGGGCCTAGAACTAACCCTCCTTTTCTCTTCTCCCTGGGGGCCCCTTCAAGAATTTGAAACCCTGAAGCAGTTCTAGTTCCTGACACTCCAGCTGGACTTGCGACTACTCAGGTGGCTTTGAGGATGGAGCTCAGAGCCTGGGGGCTGTAGCGCTGGGAGGAGGACGTGCAGCTCTACCATGATCCAGGGGCCCAAGCCCCTGCTTCACTGGGGCCCCCTCTGGAGAATCCTGGCCTTGGAGGCCCCTGGCTCAGAAATATGTCCAAAGTCCAATATTCTGGTTGCACAGAAAAGCTGACACCCCCTGAGCTGTCCTCTATCTCCCTTTTCTGAGAACCCTCTCCTGCTAAGCTCCCCTCCCAGGCACAGACCCCCTCTCTTATGAGCAGGCGAGCCAGTGGTCCATGAACTTCAGAGGCTCAGTGGGAAAGGAGCCTCAGTCCAGCTTCAGAGAGGCCTCTGGGCCTTCTCCTCACTCCCCACCCAAGGCTGGGAGCTCTCTTCAGATCCCCAGGATGAGGTCAGGGCAGGAGGACTGCAAGTTGGAGAGATGGAAACAGCCCTTTCTAACTAGTATGGGGACTACAGCTGTGGGGGTACTGTAGGACATTCCACTCATCTTTCTTCCAACCTCAGGGGCGACACAAAGGATTCCCCCTACATACACACACACACACACACACACACACACACACACGGACCAGAGGTCCCTGGCTGAGCGTGCAAGCCTACAAAACCTCCTCTAGGTCTGAGTGAGGATCAGAGGTACAGTGGTAAACAGGCAGAGTCCATCTCTACCTCTCCAGATCATAGATCCCTGATCTTTGGAACCCTGCGCTTGAGCAGAAGAGCCTCCTTTTAAGCTTTATCCACATGTCCTCGGGGTCCTTAGGCTCCCCATGGCAGGGCCTCCTTTGGCCTGAGATGACAGTGTAGGCAGCAATATGGGTAGAGAAGAGCTGGGCAGCTCCAGTCCCAAGGAAACCCCCACTCAATCTACCAGGGAGCTCTTCCTCCAAACCCAGGGTTCCATGTGTGACAGGGCAAAGAGCTGGGAACTCACAGGAGAGGGAGCTTGCTCCCCTTAGGGTGAGCTGGGGTCTCCCAACTGGCAGGATGGAGGCCACAGGGGTCCTGAGCAGGACAGAGGAATGACCACGATGCACGCCCTGGGCCCAGTCACTGGCATGCCAGCCGCCCCCTTTAGCATCCAGGGTGTGGGAGAGGAGCAGCATGAGGAGGAAACTGTTCTCGCTCTCCGGTGGCATCTGCCCCTCTAGTGGCTGTTGTGCGGTGGCCTTGACGAGTATAAATAGCCTGGGCCGTCCAGCATCTTGAAGCTGGTGCCTTGAAAGTGTGGAGCTGAGGCCTTGTTGCTGGCTCATCTCTCTCAAGGCTGCAAGGGCAAGGCTGGCAGGATTTGGGGGGGGGGGGGGAACGGGTCTCCAGGCCCGGAGGGGGGGTGTGGGGGGGAGGGGTCTTTATACGTGTGAGGGGAGCTGCAGGTGGAGCAGGGAGCTCGGAGAAGGGCTAGAAAGGGACAGACACGGGCTGGCTACTGCACGCCTGGGTACTCAACCCACCCTTCTTGGTTCCATCAAGAAGTCCCCAGGGCCCTGTAACCTGGATCGGGGCCTTGCCCTGCCCTTCCTGTTCCCTGGAGCCTTCTTGCTGACCCTACCCGTTTCCAGCCTCAGAGTCTTTGAATGTGCTGCTCACTTTGCCCAGAGCTCTCTTCCCACACCTCCACTTCTGGCACAGTTCCCCCCTGACAGGGCCTTAGCAGAAATGTCACCTCCTAGGGAGGCTTCCCTCACCTCTATTCTCTCTCTAAAGCTGCCCTCCATTCCCTCAAAGCAGCCTGTCTCTCTTTCATAGCACTGACCACAATTTGCACTCGAATATTCGTTTGTTCATTTACTAGTTCAAGGGCCAGTGCCTGTGCGGTCACCGTTGAGTCTCCTGTGCCCAGCAGGTCGGGCACACGCCGGATACCCCATAAATACTCATTGCATCGAGGATCACCCCACTGCTCCCTCTGTGGAGTGAGGGGCCAAGGGGCCCTGCTCCCTCGGGTCGCCCCTGAAGGTTCAGGGGCAGAGACAGGACAGAGGCCAGCTTGGGCTGCCCCGGGCCTGGCAGGGCCCAGAGGCAGGTTGGGACGAACTCCCTGGCTGCTAGGCAGGGCCAGTCCCTGGGGCCTGCCTAGGGCTGGGGTCACGTGGGCTGCGGTGGCTCTGAGAGAGGCCGGGGCCGACCCATGCTCCTGTGCGCAGGCGTGGTCTGTGACTGTCCCAGGGGCTTGCTGGCCTCATCCGAGGCACCAGGGCCCAGGTTCACGTAGGCTGCAGGCAGCTGCACGTAGTGGTCCCCGAGCAGCCTGGCCACCACGTGCTCCACTTCCTCCACCAGCACCGTGAAGGTGGGTCTCACCGCCGGGTCCGAAGCCCAGCAGCGTTGCATCACGGCATACCTGTGGGGGGAGGGGCATGTCAGAGCAGGGTGCATCCCCAGCTGGAGATTCCGGGCGGCCCACCTGCTGTGAATCCCCGAGGGCAGTCCACACAGGGATGAGGACAGGTGACAGGGCCTACTGCCGAGTGCTGCCCAGTCAGGGGCGGCTCTTCTCAGCCTTGCGGATTGCTGTTCCAGTCCTGTCTCCCCACCTGGCAGAGGCCCAGTTGCCCCGAAGGTTAAGAGCTTGGACTGCCGTGCCCAGTGACCTGAACAATGTGATCTTGGGCATGTTCCTTAGGCTCTCTGTGCCTCTGGATCGTGCCCTGATCATGGAGCTGTTGGGGCAGAGGGTGGGAGGACGCGGGTAAAGCGCATAGCTTAGGGCGCAGTTCGTGAGCTATCACAGTTATGTCTTTTAGGAAGGAAGCCCGTGTCCAGTGAAATGGGGATTAGAAGTCCTGAGCCTCGGACGTGGGGTGTGGCCCCAGTGGCACCGTGATTCCCAAGCAGTGTTTCTCTGGGTTTGCCTGGTGGGTCCTAATACGTGCCTCTTCATCTTGGAAATGCCATCCCTGCCTTAAATGACACTAAGTGCCCTGCACACAATAATCTCCTAATTCTCAGACTCTCTGACGGTGGTACTGTCATCATCCCAACTTTACAGATGAGGAAACTGAGGCCTCGAGAGGAGAATGGACTTGGCCTGGTCTAATGGATGCTGTGGCGGTCCACCCAGATCCCAGCGGCGGCTGCCGGCTCTTGCTGAAGCCCTCCCTAGGAAGTGCCCTAGGCAGAAGACAGCTGCCTTCCCCAAGCTCTCACTGTGACCAGTGACTTACTAATGTCTAGTCCCGGGACCAGGCCCCTTGATCTAAATTTTGTAATACTCCGAAGGGCCACCCCAGATCAAGCAGCCGCTGTGGGATGGGCTACAGCCTCTGCTGCATCACAGGGCACGGCAGCCCAGCTTCTCCCCCAGCCCAGTCCCGCTTCGCTGGCCCCCAGTCTACCAAGAAACCGCCGGTCCATATAGCCCCTGCTCAGAGGCTCTGTCTGGGAACCTGACCCGGCGGGGCAGATGGGCGGTAAAAGTGATTTCCCTTACTTCAGACCAGATGCACTAGTGAAACGAATAATAAAGATCAAACCCAAGGCAGGCAGGGCCGGAGGAAGGGTTACTCACACCCTTTTGGAACACAGCCTGAGACAGGAGTCATCAACCACCTTTACCTGTGACCTGGTTCTTCCTGTCCTAACCACAAAGCCCTGGGCACGGGCGAGGCACGCGGACCGCTTCCGCAGCTGAACCCTCGCATAGACCCACCGGGCAGGCACGGGGACAACGCAGCTGCCACCGTGCCTTGGGAACAGGGAATCTGAAACTATATTCAGTAGGGAAAAATCCTGATCTGGAGATGTGGAGGGGGCTAGTGTGGGAGCTAATGGAACCTTTCCTTGAGGTTAAGTGAATGGAAAAGATGGAAAACAGGCCCCCTTGGCGGGGGTGGGGTGAGAGGAGTGCTGAGAAATCAAATCACTGGCCTCAACCCAGACTCTGAGTGGGGAGTACCGTTACCATGGCAACCATGATATCCTCCCAGCACTCAGCCCCAAATGGGGGTGGAACCGGTCCACAGATGAGGAAACTGAGGCCCAGAGAGGGGCCCTTTCCAGGTTGACCAGAGGATCAGTCAGAGAGCCAGCCGAGAGCTTTGTCTCCTGCTCCTCCCTTGTCTCTGGGGCCCAACTCCCTCCCACCTCCACCTCCGCATACTCACAGAGAACTGGGGCAATACTCAGGCTGGGGCAGGCGCCGACCCTGGGCCAGGAATTGAGTGAGGTCGAAAGGGTCAATGTGGGGGTACGGTGGGGCGCCCCGTGTCAGCAGCTCCCATAGCAGCACACCAAACGACCACTGTGGGAAGGGGAGAGGAGACTCAACTCTTACCCCAAATTTGGGGGCAGGTGAGCCCCCCAGGTCCTCTACCTCCCAGAACCCTCCAGCTGGAAATCAATCAGAGCCCACTCCTCAATACCTCATAAGCATCTTCCCTCAGTCTCTTCTCACCACCGGACCCTGCCCAGAGTTGGGCCTGGGAAGGCCCTGTATTGTCGGCAAGGAGCCAATGAGTTCACAGCCCCCTCGTGCCCTGGCAAGAGGAGTCCAGCTTAGACCTGCTCCAGAGGTGGGCAAATGGGCTGTGTGGGGGGCTGCTCAGCCTGGGGACTCCCGGGACTCAGAGCATCAGCTGGAGCTGACTGGGCAAGGCCGAGTGCTCTCCCAGGACACTGAGGCCGTGCGGACTCTGGGACAGGTGTGGCCTCACCACGTCAGACTTGGTGGTGAATCTATAGGTCTGCAGGCTCTCCAGCGCCATCCATTTGACAGGGAGGCGAGCGTGGTGGTGCTGCCGAACGCTGTAGTACTCCTTGTCCAGGATGTCGCGGGCCAGGCCAAAGTCAGCCACCTTGACAGTGAATGACTCGTCCAGCCTGAGGGTGGGAGGGAAATCACACTCAGGACTGGCCCCCACCAGGCCCTGAACCCATTTGTTCCAGGCTTTCACAGGGCTTCAGAGCCACAGTGTCCGATCTAAGCCTGCGCAGGGCAGACAGAGAAACAGAGGGCCGGAGAAGGGTGGACATGCCGAGGGCTGCACAGCAAGGGCTGGAGCGGGGGCCCTTCCCTGAGGTGCCTTTAGGCAGCTGCACACGCTGGGGCCCTGCCCCCCTTGCTTCACCCCAAATGCTCTGGCCCCTCACATGCAGTTCCGAGCAGCCAGGTCCCTGTGCACAAACTTCTGCTCTGCCAGGTACTCCATGCCGCGGGCTACCTGAAGGCCAAAGCTGATGAGGTCCTTCACTGTGGGATTCTGGGGGCCACAGGTGAGTCAGTAAGCAAGGGCTTAGCAACGCATCCATCCCCAGCCACTGCCCACGTCTCCTGACCCCCTCCCCCCCTCCCCCCGCCTGCCCTGGGCCACCTGAGCACGGACCCGCTGGGGAGAGCGGATGAACTGAAGCAGGTCTCCATGGCGCATGTAGGGAAGCAGCACACGGGGCAGCCCTTCCGGTGGCAGCACGATACCGATGAGAGCCAGCACGTTTCGGTGGTGCAGACCGCGCATGAGCAGCCCCTCGCGCAGGAAGGCCTCTACCTCCTGCACCTCCGTGATGCCTGCAGAGTGGCTGGAGTCAGGCTCAGACCAGGGAGACCCTCTGCCAGGGTCAGATGGGGAAATGGAGAAGAAAGGTCTCCTGCTCTGGGTCACTCAGCAAGGTGGGAGAGCACAGCAGGGCTGGGGACCCTTCCTGGCCTCTTCCCCACTTACGACTCAGCGACTTGATGGCACAGTGGATTCGATTCTGGTCCTTGTCTATGTATTCTCCATGATAGACAACTCCAAAGTGGCCTGGTGAAGGGGAGATGGTGAGGGGGCCCCAATGGCCTGGGGTGCACACCACATGCTGTCATCCGCAACCAAACCCCAGAGCACCAACTGGCCAATCTGACATTAAAAACAAGCAGCAGCTACGCGGTGACAGAGCCTGCAGCCCACCCATGCCCGCCTAATCTGCCCCAGAATCCACTGAAGACAGAACGATTTCCTATTCCACAGGTGAGCAAATGGAGGCTCAGAGAGGCTCTGTGGTATTCCCAAGGTCACAAAGCTTGGTGAGAAGGCCAGAGCGGAGTCCTGCCTAAATGTCCCTTGAGCCCATGCCATCTCAGGACTCCATCTGTGCCCCAGCCCCACCTGTCTTGGCCCCCACACCTTTGCCAATGACTCGGTCACTGTGGGTGACCACCCGCTCATAGGGGATCAGCACATCCTTGACTTCGGCCAGGAGCGCAGAGTCCAAGTCCCCAAGCTGGATGGACGCTGTCCGCAGCAGTGGGACGCAGGACCCATCCCCACTGTCTGAGGAGGACGCTTTGTGGTCCCAGGTGGTGGAATCCGGACCATCCAGACCATCGGCGTCAGGGGCTGCTGTGGAGGAGACGGAGTGAGGGCCTGTGGCGCAGAGGGTGTGGCTCTAGCTTTCAGCGCTTCCCCCATCTCACCAAGGCCATTTCTGTAGTCAGAGCCCAAGCGGAGCACAGGCAAGGGCACGGCTCCGGCCGTCCGGTCCAAGGACACCAGGTCACCTGGGTTTAGAGAGAGGACTGTGGAAAGATAGCCCTTGGTGGCCAGACTCTCCAAACTCCTAGAGGCTGCCCTGTACTCAGGGGGTGTGGGCAGACCGCCAAGGCCTGGGCAGAAAGAGGATACAGAGACTTGGAGAGACCATGGTTTGGGGGTAACAGGCTGAGTCGGGAGGGGAGTGGAGAGCTCACCTAGCTGTTTCCTCCGCCAGTAGCTGAAGATCAGCGCAGCTGCCAACACAGCCACAAGCAGGAGCAGGGCCAGCAGGACACCGAGGAGTAGCCCCTGGGGGACCCCCTCCGGGCCCGGCCGTACCACCCTGCCCAGGATGTGACATTCATCATCCACGCAGACCTGGGGGCAGGTAGCAGCTCAGGCCCAGCCTGCAAGCCCCGGCCCACGTCTCCCGTGGAGGGCCAGCTGAGCTGCCTACCTGCAGGGGGACACCGTCCTTGTCGAGTTGCAGGGAGGGGGGCAGGGGGCAGATGACCACATCTCCCCGGAGCTCATGCTGGCAGCTCTTACCATCCACGGTCACGTTCACATCCACACAATCAGCCACCGCGCCCAGCCCAATATACTGCAGAGACAGTCATGAGGACTGGCCAGTGCCCCCATCTCCTCTGGGCAAGGCTTCAGCCCTAACCCTCCACCGTCCCTGCCCTCCAGCCCCCACGCTTACCTCAAACTTAATGGCATGCTCCTCAGGCTTCAGTGGAGCCAGGTCAATGCTGGGTGGATGTGGTGGGGGCAGGAAGCGAAAGCCTGGCAGTGTGAAGCTGGCCGCTCCATCCCCCCGGGCGCTCAGGTTCCCCGTCACCCAGCCCTGGGGGCTTCGGACCACATATTCAGGCAGGTGGCACGAGTGCTGCTCCGGGAGCCGCCCCTCACACTGCTGGGGCCCAGGCAAGAGCGGTTAGCCAGGCGTTCCATCTCCCGCCACCCCGGTCTCCTCAGCCCAGCGTGGGGTAGAGCTGGAACTCAGCCTTCCTCCCTCCTGGCTAGTGCCCACTTGGCAGCTGCCCGTGCCCGCTCACCCTGTTTTCCACTGCCCTAAGCCCATCATGGAATGACAGCACTAGGTGCCACGCCGAAGTCAGATGCTGGCCACGGATGGTGACGTGAGAGCCACTGTGGAGCAGAGCAGTGTGGTGGGCTTAGGGTGCTCTCTCGGGCTGGCTCCCTCATTCCTAGGAGACCAGAGCGGGCAAGGGGGTGGCACTTACATGTAGCCACAGTTGGGGCTGATGCCCAGCACAACAGGGTCTTCCAGGTAGCGGAAGTTCCAGGAGCCAGGCACCACAGCGCCCCCCACCTGCAGGTGAATGGGAACGCTGGCCGTAGCCGCCCCAGGGGGCGTGGTGCATAAAAGCTGCCCCTCGATGACCCTGCAGAACGGGGTGGGGGATTGGGCTCAGGATCACCCTCTGTGATGGCCAGACCTACCTTCTCCAAGGGTCGGCCAATCCCTCCCAGTTCCTCTGTTGGTCATCCCAACCTGCCCATACTCGGTGGATCTGTTTGAAGATGGGGCCATTAAGTCTTCCAAGAAGGCGGGGCGGGAACACGTTCCCCACAGGCTTGGTTGGAGCTAATAAACTCTGTGATGGGCTGTCTCACCATCCCCAGACCGCCTCTGGGCTGGAGGGGGCAACAGAGCCTTCTTCCTGGACCTGCTCCCTACACTGACCATGTGACTGAGCTCTCCTCTCTCTGCCCTGGCAGGATCCAAGTCCCACGTGGTAAGGGCTCCCGGGGGGGGGGGGGGTGCCCTGTAGCCTCCCCTCCCCTGGCCTGTTGACACTTACTGTTCCAGTGGGCACTCAGTCCCATTGACCAGCACAGCCTGGCTGGTGCCTAGAGACAGGCCCTTGCCTTCAAGGGTGAGGCGGGTGCCCCCTGCCCGTGGGCCAAAGAGGGGTCTTACTGCTGTCAGCACCGGCTCCTAAGAGGGTATGGAGGTGGCTTAGCTTGGCATAAGAGGCCTTCCACTCCAAGCCCCTCACTGCCCATATTGCCCAGCTGGCCAAGGGCACAGACAAGGCAAGGAGGCCTCACCATGAAAGAGAAGCCTTGTAGCATGGAGGTGCCATCTATCCGGAAGTGCTTGCCTGGGGGCATGTTGGTCACGGTGAGGCTGATATTGGCTGGTCCAGCTGGCTGCATGCCCGAGGGCTCCACCTCACACTCAAGCTCCTCTATAAGGTTTTTCCGGGGCACTGGTCTAGGGCACCAGGGGAATCCAAGGTCAGTCAGGGGTCACACAGGCTTGGCTGCATGCCTGCCACATATCAGGTCTCCTCTGAGGCCAAAGACGGCATCTCTTCACTCCCCTTCCTCCAGGGTAGGCAGGATCTGGTGAGGCAGGGACTAACCTTGCCCAGTGCCACGACTCCACAGATGGGTAGGGCATACACAGGCTCAAGAAGGGACAGAGATGTCTCCTCAGACACCAAGCAGCCAGAACCACTGCAGCTTGCCTCCTACCTCCTTGCCCCCAGCAAGCAGAAGACAGGGTCTCAGAGGGAAGGGGCTGCTTGGTCACCCCTGTCAGGGATAGAAAGGGCAGAGACCAGATTATACCTGAGGTTTGAACTGTCCAATCGGCAGGGACTTTGGCCCACGGTGACTTGATGGGTGCCCTCACGCACCAGATCAGCAGGGTTCAGGTAGAAGTTGGAGCCGCACAGGGTCAACCTTGTGCTGCCCCTTCGGGGTCCACTCTGCGGGTAGAACTGAAGAGGGGGAGAGAGCCTGAGTCCCTTGTGTGGGTCAGGGCTCTCAGCTGTCTGCTTTCCCCAGAGTTTTTGGTCATGCCCCTTGCTTGCCCTCCCTCCAGTCCCCTAGGTCACTCCCTAGTCCTCACTCAGGCACTTTTCTGCCTCCAAGTCTCTGCGTGTGCCATCCTCTCTGCCAAGAATACCCTTCTTGGCGATACTGAGGACATTCCGGGCCTGAGGATCATGGTTAAGACATGCTGACCCCCCGCCTGGGTGACTCAGTTGGTTAAGCGTCAGACTCTTGATTTTGGCTCAGGTCGTGATCTCAGGGTTGTGGGATCAAGCCCCATGTTGGGCTCCACCCTCAGCAGGGAGTCTGCTTAAGATTCTCTCCCTCTCCCCCTCCCCCACTCACGTGTACATATGCACTCGCGCTCTCTCTTAAATAAATAAATCTTTAAAAAAAAAAAAAGAAACTAAAAGAAATAGTATTAAAAAAATTTTAAAAAGACATGCTGAGCCCCACCCCAGGCCCAGCTTGTCCCACCCTTACCTGTGCCCTGCCAAGCAAGCCATACCTCAGTAAGCTCAGGTGGGCAATGATCCTGTTGCCAGGAGCCAGGACACTCCTTCTGCCGGCCACACATGTCTCCACACCAGCCACAGCCCATGAAACGCTGTGCCCGCAGACAACTCCCACAGGTGAGGAAGTGGCGGCAGCCAGGACCCTGGATAGGTACCTGGAAGACCTTGGAGCGGCAGACAGGTGGCTCAGGGGTGCTGGGAGGGGGGACCAGACCCCATAGACGCCCTGGTTATTGTAGGTCAGGGTGGCGGGATTGGATGGAGGGGCTATGCTCCCACAGTCCTGGCCCCAGGCCTGACCCCAGTCCCACCTTACCTGGTCCCCAGAGGCAAAGAACAGGTGGTCTCCAAGGCGACTGACATCCCGTTGCGTGGGCTGCCCATTGCTGCCCAGTGAGAAATTGGACACATACAGCAAGTAGTTGAGAGATCTGGCCAGTTCCACCTGGGACAGGTCAGCTGTGAGCAAAATGGAAATGGGGATGGGGACCCAGGGACAGGGAGCCATGGAGATGGTGGGAGTCCTACCTGTAGGATGCGCCCATCGGCTGTGCCCATGTGGGCCACTGTGACATTGTCGAGGCGTGTCACGTGCAGTGCAGTGACCTGCACTGGTCCTAGCAGCCCGTTGAAGAGGTCCACACGTGATAGGCTGCCGCTGACCAGCAGAGGGAAGTGATGGCAGCTGGTGTTGTGGCTGGGGGCCTCCAGGCCAGGCTGGGGAGGGCCAGGGAAGGGGTCAGGGCTCATCACCTCTGTCAGTGACCACAGCAGCCCAAACCCCCTTCCCTTACCTAGCTTAGCTAGATAAGGCCCCACGCCTGCCACTTACCTGCCCCCTTCCACCTATGGGTCTCTCAGAGGCAGTAAGGCCAGGAAAGAAGGCCCAGGCTGGAAGACCGGCTTCTCCTATGCCTTGCTCTGACCTGCCATGTTCATTCTGATAATGACTTAGAGTCTTACAGGCCCAACCCCATTCTGTCCTCACAACCGCCCTATAAAGTGGGTGCTCTCACCACTCCCATTTTGCAGATAGGGAAATGGGCTCAGAGTGTATTTGGTCACTTGTCCGGGGTCTTATAGCCTCTCAGGAGAGGAGCCAGTAAGTCCGAGCTCTTGACCAGCCCTCTTCCGCCCCCTGCCGGTTATGCCCTGCACTTCAGCCTGGGCTTCCGTTTCCTCTCCAGTGTAAGGTGGCTAAACTCTGAAGGTAATTGAGCCAGCATGGGATTGGTAACATGGTCCTTCTCCCTGAGATTCCAAAGATCTCCCTGCACCTCCAGCTGCTACCTGGATCCCCTTCAGGGTACAAAAGGGGAAAACTGAGGCCTGAAGGCTAGGCCCCAGGGATTGTGAGACACCTCTCCTCTGCTCTTAACGGGAAGGTGTTTGAGGGGCTGCACTCAAGGCTCCAAGGCAGGACTGTGGAAGCTTCTGAGAAATCAGATCAGGGTAAAAATGCAAGGTTTTGGAGGTGAGTGCAAAGCGCAGGCAGGGCTAGTAGCCCTAGCTGCTTGGGACCTTCCCTTGCTAGCCCTGAGGCTCCCATCAAACCAAGTATGCTTAACCTAGTGCTCAGACCTCAGTGCTGATCAGGAGCCCTGGGGGTGCAGAGCTGGGCGCAGAAACTCTACACACTCTTCGTCTGTAGCCTGGGTGGGTGGGAACTGGGACTCTGTCCTCACCTGAGGCGGTGAAAGGGGCCTGGCCTTCGCCGGAAGCCATCCAGGTGTTTTCAGCATGACTCAGGGACAGGTGAGGCTGAGGGGTGGAAAAGAGGCCCTACTCCAGTCAGGGCCACACCCCTGTCTGCTTGCCCCTGGGTTCCAGGGCCTTAGCTCTGGGTTTCCAGGCTTGTCTATGAGCCCATGGCTCCTGAAAACATGACTCAAGTGTCCAGGGCCCCACAGAGGAGGGTGACTGCTCCAGACTTAAACCCTACCTGAACCCCCAGAGGGCAGGTGCCAGATAAGAGCCCCACAGGCTTCCTGAGGCCAGCCACAATCAGCACCCAGTGGGTGTAGCCCTGGAGACTATGTGCCCCGTCACCGGGCAAACACAGTGTAGGCTGGTTCACACACCTCCCAGGGGCCTGGCCAGCTTGTGAGCCATCTTGAGATCAGTCCTCCTAGAATCTGGCACTGCCAACTCATGCTGGCTGTCTTCTGACCTACTGACCACCAGCCAAGTCAGGGAGAGGTTCTGACTCCCCGAGGGAAAGCGAGGAGGGCAGGTGGGGCTGCCCAGGCCCAGACGAGGGCCCTCCACCCCTAGGGTCTCTGCAACCCAGAGAGACTCAGCTGAGGGAGTGAGGCTGGAAATCGCCCACTCCTCGCTGTCTGTAAGTTCTCCTCCCACGTCTGAGGCATCAATAAGAGCTAGAAAGGAATCAGCGGGGAATGTCACAGAAGGGCCAGGGCCACAGGGCAACCAAAGACTCTGAGAGCAGTGCCTGTGAGTCAGCTCACTGAAAGACCACTCCTCTAAGGCTGTTCACCCCGTTGCCCTGGTTTAATCTCTTATAAGCTAGGGTAGGACTGTTTCAATGGCTCTAAAGGGTCGGTTTGGGTTTTATCCTCAGCATCTTTTAACGAATGTCCTGTTTGTCTCTCCTCCAGCTCCCTGACACCATGGCTGGAGAGAACCTGGGTAGGGCCTGCTGGAAAGAGCATGGGCTGGGAGACCTCCTGCCTAGGGTGAGAAGGGAAACTGGAGCAGGGCCCTGACTATAGTGGAAGAAAGCCTGGGACTCCTTAGTGGTGAACCAATTCCAACCACCCCTTCCTAAGGCTTTACTCATCCCCAGATGTTTACAGTTGCTTGCACAAGACTGGGGTGAGCCTCCTGGAATTTACAAGAGCCAAGCCGCCTCCACCATGTCCTATGTCCTCCCCATAGAGAACTCCCATAGAGAACAATCGGGGACGAGTGTTTCAGTGAAGCCCAAGCCATGGAGGCTCTTGGACAAGCCCCCAAACTTCCAAGGCCCAGAAGGCTCCCTGAATTGGGGGTGGGGGCTTTCTCTGACAACTCCTGCCCACCCTCTTTGGAGAGCAGAACAAAACAAGTGCTTCCAAAGGGAAAACAGAACTGTGTTGGTGAGTAGCTGTATCTGTGTGACTCTGTTAGCATCTGCCGTGTGGGGGGCTGTTTCTCTGTGTATGTGCCTGAGGGAATGTGTGGTGGGCCGGTAGGAGGGGATCCCATCCTTCTACCCGGAGTTTGGCAGTGTGTCTGCAAGAGACAGTTGTGATGCAAGCTGGTTCTCACACAATCTGGGAAACTACCTAAAAAATCGGAGGCCATGGTAACTGAGAGGGTGAAAGAGCAAAATGGAGGAGCAATAGGGGCTAGCCTGGCTGGGAGGTGAACCTCCAGTGTAGCCTGGGCTTGGCTGATTCCCGCACCCCGGCACCACTCCACCCCACTGCCCCAGTGCTAAGGAACTGGGTGGAAGAGAAAACTTCTCCCCTCCTCCCCTTTCCCCTCTCAGCCCCTCTCACTGGATTCAGCCACCTGCTCCCAGGTGAGGGTCCCTTCTTTCTGCTCACCGGGTTGGGGCAAAAACTGGGTGACTGGAAGAAGTTGAGGCCTCGCTGCAGGCCGTGGAGGACAGGAGACTCACAGCAGTTCTTCACACCCTGCTCGATGAGAGTGTCCACCAGGTCGATGGGAAAGGCACAGACGACAGAGTTGGGACTCACACCGGGGCTGCTGTCTCTCTGAGCCGTGAAGACTCCAAATAGAACTTCCTGGCCCTCGGTGATGCTCAGCTCCGTGGCCAACCGGCTGCCCACGGGAGCGGTGTGGGCGGCTCTCAGCACCGGGTAGGGCTGTCCTCCCTCAGAGGCCCTGCGGCGCCGGCGTTTGGGCGCGAATCGGCAGTCGAGGACCAGCTCACGGTAGTCGCCCAGGTCGGACTCAGCAGCGCTGAGCCGTGCCAGGCGCGTGTGCAAGGCGCCCGGGGCGGCTGTCTCGCTGACCCGCTGCACGGTCAGGAAATAGACAAAGTCCCCAGCGCGGAAGCTGTACACGTACTCGATAGGGTAGGAAGCCAGATGCTGGGGCAGCACCGACAGTGCTGCAAAGCCGGGTGCGAATCCTGAGGCATCGGCCTTGAGGCGCCGGATGGACACTGAGCGGGGGCTGAAGCTCGCGGCCACCGACTCGTCCAGTGAGGATGCCGCGTAGAAGTAGGAGGCATGGCCCTGCTCAACCACGGTCACGACGGTGCCCAGAGGGCTGGCCACACAGTCAGGGCACTCCTCAGGTTGGTTGTGGTGGGTGGAGAAGAGGCAGACTGGCCGTGCCAGGTGCAAGGCTGTCCCTCCGGGCTCAAGCTCGTGCAGGAAGCAGCGGCCATGCAGGCTCGAGCCGCAGCTCACCAGGGCGGGCAGCGCGGGCTCCAGTACCAGCACCTGTGCATCTGTGTCTTCCTGTGGGCCGTGGGGGCCCGGGCCACAGGCTGCACATGTCTGGCAGCCAGGGTCCCCAACAGGGCCCGTGGCCAGGCTCTCTACTGGCTGCAGGCCAGGCCCAAGCACGTACAGGCGATTGCGTGTAGCCACGAACACGGCACTCCCGTCCTCGCCGCCCTCGTAGGTCGTTATGGCCTGCACCGGAGCTCCGGCCAAGAAGCTGGGCACCTCGTACTCCACATCAAAATCGCGCAAGGCGGCGAAGGAGGTGTGCGGGCACTGCCAGGACCCTCTGGCCAGCAGCGGCGGCAGCAGCAGCAGCAGCAGGAACAGTGAGGGCTGAGACGGCAGCGGGAGAAGCTCCATCCAGGCCCAGCTGGGCCCCGCAGGGACTCCTGCAGGCCCGGGCCTGGCCGGGAGCAGACTCGAGGGAAGTCGAGGCTGGGACCCGCGTCCAGAGCCCGTCCTGAGAGCCCTCCGGCAGCTGAGCCCCTCCCGGGGCTACCGTGACGCCCAGCGCCCTCCCGTGCCCTCGGGTCTGAGCACCTGGCACCAGGTGGACACACAGACACCGCCAAGGAACAGAGAGGCCGCCTCACCTGCCGCCCCAGCTGCCGCCCCAGCTGCCGCTCAAAGCCTCAGCTCAGAGCAAAGTCGGCCCGAGGGCGCTGGGCGGGGCGGGCGGGGCGGGCGGGGCCAGGGTGTAGGGGCGGAGCTGTAGGCGGGGCCTGTCGAAGGCCTGGACTAACCAGCCCCTCCGCCCACCCGACTCTCCAGGCCCTCGCAGGCCTGTCACCTACACTTCTTGGGCGCGTTTTTCTCCGTGGCGTGTGGGTGGGTGTGCGTGGAGTGGCCCAGAGAGAGGTAAGGAGGCCTGAGCCGTCCCTCACGACCCCCCAAGCCCGACTAGGCTGAAGTGAGGAGGGAAGGGGGCCCAGCACCAGTGAGGGTTTGAGGACCACCTGGCTTATTTCTTCCCTTGTCACCAGTATACAGCAACACACTCAGACGCTGGCTCCCGAACAGGGCCTGGGGACCCCTGAGAGGCCAAGAATGTGTGGAAGACCAGAGGGGAGACGTGGGGCCCTCCAGTGGTACTGCTACCCTCTGTGGTCAGGAGCCACCGTTCCTTGGGCCTGCCCTGGGATGTCAGTGCCAGGATGGTGTGAGGAAGGTGCGTTGCACCCTACCTGCCCAAGGCGGTAGGGGTTATGTGTTGGGGCCTACCGTGCTGGCTAGACATTAGAGTCAGAGAAGAGGCAGCTTATGTGGAGGCCCAACCCTAGCTCTGGTACCTCCACGGCTGCCTCAGTCCGCAGAATTTGCAGGATGGGGATAACAAAACACAGTGCTCGCCTTTGCTGGCTGTGCTCCAGTACCCCCTGCTATGGGGGGAACATGGGCTTTGACAGGGGACCTCTAACCTGCTCTGTGAGCTATGCTGGGCCTCCGTCTGTCTCTGAAATGAGGATGTAGTTCTAACTAGGTGGCTGCCCAGAGTTCTCTCTCTGGTGTGTGAAGTGTATGGGATTGGGAGGAGGAGAGGCTACACCTGGATTTCAGCAGCCGCTCCTTGATAACTGGTTCTCCCCAGTACTGGAGAGGGGCTTTGGGGGACGTCGTCAGCCTGACAGCCCCCTCAGTCAGGTGGGCCTGGACCCTGGGCGGGGGGAGGTTCATAGAGTGGCCCTAGGCTGAGGTCTGAGGGATCTGTGAACTGTGGGTCCCAGGGCTTTGGAAGGTAAGAGCGGTGGGAGAGAGAGGAGCTTTCAGCCCAGCAGGATTCATTCAGCCTGACTTTTGGAGCTGTATCTTCTGTACTCCCCCATCCAGACCATACTCCTTTTTCCTCCTTCCAGGAGCACCTTTTTCCCTTCCTCCTCTTTTTTTTTTTTTTTAAAGATTTTATTTATTTATTTGAGAGAGAGAGAATGAGAGACAGAGAGCACGAGAGGGAGGAGAGTCAGAGGGAGAAGCAGACTCCCTGCAGAGCAGGCAGCCTGATGCGGGGCTCGATTCCGGAACTCCAGGATCATGACCCGAGCCGAAGGCAGTCGCCCAACCAACTGAGCCATCCAGGCGCCCCTCCCTTCCTCCTCTTGAAACTTAGATGGCACCTCCTCCAGGAAGCCCTCCTGATCCTATCAATGCCAGATCCATTTTGTGGGTCCCACAGATCCTGTGCTATACCCACCCCAGCACAGTTGACTCTGGATACCTGGCTCCCCCTTTTCCCCATCCCTAGTGCTGGACTCCCTCCCCGCTCAAGGCTGGAGGTCAATGAGCACCTGGTGGAGAGAGGAAAGGCAGGAGTGGGCAGCCACACCCAGTGTTGGGAGGATTCCAAGCCTCGGGCAACGTAAAAGGCACTCCCTTCTCTAACCAGAATTGGCCCGGAAATGAATAAATACCTATAAAAAAATCATGGCATGGTTCCTGTGTTTCACAGCCAACATGCACATGCCTGATAGTCATGCACGGCAAAACTGAAATGAAACAGCCTCTGCTGGCACTAAGACATAGTTTCTTGGACCCCCATCCTGCCTCAGGACGTTCGGAGAGACTTTTGTGGGTTGGGAGGAGACTTCAGGGCCCTCCTTGATCACCCTATCCACCCGTTTTGAGGGTTGGGATACAGCAGTCAACAGTTGATTCTTTGCTGCCACCATGTGGCCAAGATGTTGGCTGCCCCCAAGCCAGCGTCCCTTCCTGGGCAGCCCTGGTCCTTGATAGCAAGCATCCACAGGAGCGCCCCTTCCTCCTCCCCCAACTGCTCAGTCTGCAGGAGGGGGGAGGCAAACCATGTGGGGGAAGTCTGTGCTAGGTATAAGTGCTCCCCCAAGCTGAGCGCATAAGGCCTGGCCCATATTTGACTTAGGACTTGCCCAACTACCCTGGCATCTGTGACCTCGAAGGAGTGCCCTCTTTTCCCATTTTGGGCTCTCACACCCCTCTGAACACTACTCCAAAGAACTAGTGCTGGCCTTTTTCTCCAACCCAAAGAGATCATCTGAGTGTCAGCAGGGGATCTCTCTAACCACGGTATGACCGTATCATTCTGCAGCTTTAAAACGTTCAGTGGCTCCCCAGTGCCAGAATTTTACCTGGAGTTCGAGAACCCTAGGCCTTGGAAACTCCTCCGGCTTCGGTGTAAACCAGTAATACCAGGTTCTTTATCAAGTCCTTTGCTTTGCACGTGCTGGTTCCTCCACTAGGAGCACCTTCCCTGTTTGCCTGTTATTCCTTCCTTGATCCCCAGATAAACCCCACACTTTAGGTGCCTCCTGATTGTGACCACCCCTTTCCACACCCACCCAGAATAGGTGCTGAACTGCAGAGAAGCTGAGAACCCTACGAGGATCACAGCAGCCAACAGGGGCTCCTAGGGGCGGACCACTGACCAGAAGAATGCCGATAGCAGTCATGGCATCACCTGGGCCCCAGAGACAGTGGTTTGGTGCACTGGCCAGGATCAAGGGGAGAAACAGAAGCAGGAACAGGCAGAAAAGAGACCTAGGGCACATGTGCAGGGTGAGCAGCACCACCAAGCCTGTGGCTGTTCCCCAAGGACTCTGGGGTCAGGGCAGATGGCTTGCGGCCATACCCATTCTAATGTGATCCAGGATGGGGCCAAGGGCAGGGACTATGCTGCCATTTCCTGGGACAGCAGTTGAACCATTCCAGTGTACCCTTGGCCCATGCTACCCACACAAATTTCTTTTCCCAACATGGGTTGTTTTTAGTGGCAGAGTATCTTAGCCCAGCTCTCAGAGACTACATGAGGGTGATTCACTCTACAGTCTGAAGACCATACTCAGTGGACACTCTTCTCCCATAAACATTTCCTAGGTCTTCTGCTCCCCTAGCCAATGAGATGGTTAAGTTGTGGCAGAATTGGAAAAGCCCCCCCCCCCACCTCCCACCCCAGCAGCAAGGTAGAAGCTTTCTGAGCTGTGCCTTGGGTTCTGCCCAAAGAGGGTCTCGGGATAGAGTGAATGGGGCTGGGCCTTCACTGCTGAGCCTCCAGGGATGTCCACAGTGACCCCCGTGGGCAGGGCCATTCCAGGGTATGGGGTGGCTGAAGAGGGCCCAGTGTGCCTAGTGGCATCTGCCCTTCCTAGGGCAGGGTTCACCTCTCCCCAGAAGTCAGCTGGGTCTTCTTGCAGGCCCTCCAGCTCACTCCTGGGGCCATCCTGAGGAATGTACTGGCTGGAAGTACAGATGCTGAGGTGGATAGCCCTTCAAGCTGGGACAATTTCCCCAGAGGCCCAGAGCTACGGTGAAGCTGAACTCTGAATCTTGAGGTCTGTGCTGAACACTGGACCACCTCACCAAGGGCTCCCACCCACACGTACCAAGGCTCAGACTCTCCCTAGTTGACCGTCCGAATCTTACTCAGCTCAGCTACTGCTGAGCTACTGCAGCCCAGTAAGCAGAGCCACACCTCCCGGAGCGTATGACTGGTCCTTTGGGGCACACCGCTGGGGGCCCCTCCTAGGAGTGAGAGGGGAGGCACCGGGGCTCCGACTGAATGTTGGGGTGGGGCGGTGGGGTGCAAGGCCAGGAGGTGCTGGAGAACACTTTATGTGTGGCAAGACTTTAGCTGAATGCAGAGAGCCCCAGCCCCAGTTTTGACTCTGAGTGCCGGTGGCCTGATGCTGTGCAAGGGAGGGAGGAGAAGTACTCAAACATGCATGTGGCCCTGTGCGTGGGGGAGCACGGGCAAGGACCAGGGAGAAGGATTCGGTATCTGTATGTGAGTGAGAGTGGGTGAGTGAAGGGACCAGTGACAAGGCCCAACGAGTGTCTTCCCCAAAGCACTTTAATGCACGCACCAACCCACGGTCCCCACCTGCTGCCTGGGCAACAGAGGCCAGCCCACGTGGAGGCTCCCGTGGCTTCCATGGCCCAGTGTGCCAAAGAGGGCTGAACCCACACACATTCCCATCAGTAGGTGAGGGGCGTGAGGATGAAGAGGCGGTCTTCTTCTTTGCGGATCCAGCGCATCAGCTTATGGATGGCACTGACGGCCGATGCCTTGGTCCCCAGGGGGCTGTAGCACATGTAGAGCTCAAAGGCACCTGTCACCTGGAGGAGGGGGCACAGGGTAGTCATTGAGGTTAGGTAGCCCTCAGGCCCACTGCCCGGGATCCCGATAAAGCCCAGGCCAGCCCAGGGCCACCTTACCCAGGCCAGGAGGTTCTCATTGGGGCCTGTGTAGTAGATGGTCTTGAGTGGGCGGGAGGCATTGTGGGCTCGGCTGTGCAGATACTGGTAGAGGCCCAGCAGCCGCTCCTGCTCCTCTTCACTGGTGTACGGGGCCTCGATCTCAGGGCTGGAGATGGGGGGGGGGGTCGCAAAGAAATGACTTCCAGTGCCTTCTCTGGAGACCCAGAAACAAACCATTCCTAGTCAGGGAGACTCTGCCATGTGTCCTACCCTTGAAATGTTCTCCCAGGATAGGGCACTGTCTACCTACCACAGAAGACTCTCCAGGACAGGGCTAGGCCCACCCAGGCTGGAGCCCTGTTCTTCCCCCTCCCCCAAGTTCATGGCATCTTTGGTGACCTTCCCTTGGAGAGGCCAATCTGAGTTTAGGTGTCTAAGACAGAGGAACAGGTCTGAAGTGGAGGAAGAGTGATTTGGGAACCCAAAAAGGGGTAATGGGAGGATCGAAGATGCCACATCTGGCCCCAGCCCCTCTGTTGGAGGAGGAGTACTGTGCCTCCTAGCCTGGACTAAAATGACCCCTAAGGCAGACTTGCTCCAGGGCAGGAGATCCAGGAGACCTCGGTTCCAGCTTCCTTCCCTGGGTGTATTGGGTATTTCAAGGCCTTCTGGGTAACAAAGTGGAGAGATGTATGCCCATAGGGAACAGAGGGATAGGGAGACTGGGTCCCTGATGTCAGAGGGAAGCAGATCCAACATGTCAGTCCATTCCCAGAGGAGCTGTCAGCTTCAGGACTGCATCAGGGCTCAGGACCAATCCTTCTCCCCATCCCCAGCCCTATCTCCCTCAAGCAGTGTCCCCAAGGCCCTCCCTCACCTGGTGAAGAGTCCCGAGCTCTTTGACTTATAGAGGAAGTGGCGCAGGTCCGGGATGCCCACTTGAGCAACACTGTAGTAGGGCGTGCGCAGGGCCTCCCGCAGCGCCAGGTGGGCTCCGCGCTTCCGCAGGCGCTCCTGAAAGCGGCGGCGGCAGTCAGAGACTGCAAAGAAGTCCTCGCGGTCGGTGGAGACGAGCAGCAGGCAGAGATCGGTGTCAGGCTCCAGGTAAGAGATGTGTGCGTGGAAGAAGCCGGCTGCATTAAATTTGGGCAGGCACACGGGCGTCCAGGCCTCGCCCTCGCGGAAGGACGAGGAGGAACTGATGAGGTTGAAGAGCAGGTGCAGGTCGATGGGGTGCAGGAATTGGTCCTTGCGGCGCACTAGCGCCACGAGCTGGTTGCGCGCCAGCAGGATGGAGAAGACGAGGCTGCGGGCACGCGCCTGCTGCAGGCTGGCACTCACCGCGTCGCGCACTGTCGCCGCCAGGGGCAGGCAGCGCGCCGCCCCCATGAGGAAGCTGGGGTCTCGCGCCATGAGCTGCAGCAGGTTGTCGGTGATGCGCTCCGAGCCCGAGAGCAGGCGCCGCAGGTCGTAGTTCTGCTTCTGCTGGAAGATGTGGCTCAGCTGCGCGCCCGTAAGAAGGCTCAGGATCTGGTAGTAGATGTAGAGCAGCTCCTGCGCCAGTTCCTGCGCCGACTGCCGCGTGCGCGCCACTGCCACCAGCACCAGTGGGCTCCGGCGCACGAACACTACCTTGTAGCCATCTGAAGGGGGGGGAGGGGTGTCAGCTTCTCCGGGAAGCCCTCCTGGATTGGCCTTGCCCAGCTCCCTCGGAGCCCTGGCTTCCTACGCAGCTTGTCGCCTTCTACATCCTCTCCACCCTCCCTCAGAGCTCTGCACACAGTAGGGACTTAAGGATGATGAAGATAAAAACGGCAGCCCAAGGTCCCCTTTCCCTGAGGACTCCAGGCCTGTCCCTTCCACTTGCTTCACAGACTGGCACCAGCCAAAATGCAGTGAGCACTTCAGAAAAACATGCTTGTGTTAAACGGCAAGAGCCAGGACCTGGGGCTTTTTGGTCACCTCCCCCGACTTCTCGTTCTCTCCAAGGGCAAAGCCCACACCAGAGCCACCTCTGGCCCTCACAATAGCCCTATCAGGCAGGCGGTGTTGCTATCCATGTTCAGATGACAATACTGAAGCCCAGTGAGGCGGAGGGATGGCCCTTGGACCCCTTCACATAGCACATCCCAGGCCTCTCTAGTCCCCGGGGATCCAGGACCTGCTATGAATTAACCCTGGCCAGGGGAGCCCTCCCTGCCCCCCTTTCCAGGTGGCTCACCTGCGTGGATAGAACGAATGGCATTCTTGTCTGCCTCCAGGAAGGACACCAGGGCCACCATGACACCCATGGTGCTGGAAAGCGCCTCCTCTGACCCATAGCGGGAGTACACAGGCTTCCCCGCCTCGCTCAGCACAAAGACGTGCTTCTGGTGCAGTCGCCATGCCTCAGCAGCCTCCTCGTCATCCCCCTCGCCTGTGCCCTCCCTGGGGGGTTCCGTGGCTGGCCGCCCAACTGCCCCTGAAGACTCTGGCCAGTCCTCAGAGCTTCCTGGCAGCATCTCCTCCTGCAGGTCTCGGGCCACACCTGTCAGCTGGGTGCTCAGCTCACTGAAGTCCTGGCTGATCTGGCGCATGTCTGCAGGCAGTGGTGGGGGACCCCCGACACCCTCCTTAGGGCTGTCCCCAGAAGCTGCCCCATCCTCCGATTCCGTCAGGTCCTCGTAGGAACGGGCATGGACGAACATGGCACCCTCCTGCCCGGCACCTGCCGGCCAAAAGCACCGGTGCTTAGAGCAGGACCCGCTGGCAGACCACCTTACCAGCAAGGTGCCTAATATGGCACTCTAGCCTCACTGCCTGTCCTGGCGAGACAGGCCGCTGTTCCCTCCTACTACTGCCTACTGTGAGTTATGCCTCCCTGCCACTGAGAGCCCACCAGTCTCCGCCCATCACGCTGGGACTAAGACCCAAACCCCTCATGGCTGCGGGGGCGGCTGGTATCTGCTTGCTTCTCTCACTCTCATCTCACAGTCCTTACCCATTCCACTCACACTGACCTTCATCCACCTGCTCTTTGGACACCCTCAACACACCCCCACCCACCTCAGGGCCTCTGCACCTGCTGTTCCCTCTGCCTGGAAGACACTGGAACCTCCTCATATGGCCGGCTCCTTGTCACACTTCAGCTCTTAGCAAAAACGTTAGTTACCTCCTCACCTGACCTCCAACCCTAGGCACTCTGTCACATCTCCCTCCTTGACTTCTCTTGTGCCACTTGTCAGTTGTTACCCTTCTCCCCCACCGCAGTGGGGTTCCTGCGTTCAGTGACTCTCTCTCCCTGCAAGAAGTCTCCCTGACTCTGCTCAGGCCATAGTTCCTAACCCACTCCAGTGTAATGGCCCCACTAGCTTGTGGCTCCCCTAAGGCAGGGACCATGTCAGTCCTCCTTTACTGATTTTTTTTTTGACAGAATAATTCAAGATATATTTTGAGTCTCTACGAGGAGTTCGGTACTCTACTAGGTATTGGGGATACAACCACTCTGTGCTCAAAGAGCTCACGATCTTGGGGACGAGAGACGTGCAATACACACATAAACACATAAAGTTACAAAATAATGAGTATCCCGTATAGGGCATGGTCAGAGCAGGCAGGCCTGACTTGTGAGGAGGTGATACTTAAGCTGAGAGCTGAGGGAGGGAGAAGGAGCCAGGAAAGTACACTGCAGACCCAGGGAACAGGAGGAGGACCCAGGCTGGCACAGGGTGAGTAGCCCAACACGAAATGGAGAGGAAGGCCGGACACAGCCGGACTGAGCCCAGTTCCCTGCAGTATCCCCGGCACCTGACAAATAGCCCAGGAGTGACTGAACAAATACGTGAATGAGTGGGAGCGAAAGACTGGTTGGGAATCCCAGTGGCCCTGGAGGCTGCTCTCACTGTCAGCTTCCTGGAGCTGCACACTCTGCCCGTACCTGGCTCCATTCCCTGAGCCAGTCCTGGTGTGGGGCTCTCAGCTCTCTCCATACTCTGCCCATCAGAAGGAGCCAATGTGCCATCAGGGCATTCACTGCTTCTCTTCCTCTGCATGTCAGCAGCCATCCTTCAGGCTCGCCTGTGGGGCAAACAAAGGTGTCATCGAGGCTAAGGGGGAAGGTGCTGTTGGCAGGAGTCACTGGCATAATTAACGTGGTAAGTACAGGAAAGCGTCCCTCACCAGGACCCAACTAGCTCAAACCTCTGGGGAATGGGTTCTGAGTAGTCCCCTCTAAAAAATGAAGTATGTTGTTCTTTTTCTAAATAGAAAAGGAAGAAAGAATTCATTGTACCTACTCACTGTAGAAAACTTGGAAAATACAACAAGGTCTAAAGAAAGAAATGTCACCATTCTCCCACCTTTCAGGATCTTTCACTGTTCCCATTTTGGTGTATTTCCTCCCAGTTTTTTTTTTAATGTACATAAAAGGTAAATAATTTTTTTTTTTTACAAACTGATAACAGCAGCTAACATTGAGCGCCAAGGCAGTGTGCTAAGAAGTTCAGTAGACAGTTATCCAAGCCTAATCACTCCGCCCTGGGGCAGGTGCCCGTGTCTCAGGCTAGCTTTATAGATCAAGGGACTGAGGTTGGGAGAGTTTAGATACCTTGCCTGATGTCACAACAGGAAGGAAGCTGGGAGCTGGGAATTGAAACAATTCTGTATCCTGCTGTCTTTCAGCACACATCCTACCACGAACATTTCCCCATTCAAAACTGGGTAGACCAATAGTGCTTCCTGGATATTTGCAAAGAAAGAACACGCTTGTCTTCAGGCTGGCTTTTTTCCAAATACACTGTTGTACTTTCTGATTTTGGCACCGGGGCTTGCCTTACAAATTACAAACAACTAGAGACATGACGGTTCTCAGTGCCCACCTGATGGCCAGGACAGACTCAGCTTGATCTCTGGGCCTGGTGGAGGTGGCTGGGAGTGGATGGCAGGGATAATGAAATTGGATGGCTCACCTGGAGTCATCCCTTGGGCCCCTGAATGGCAAGCTGAAGGGCCTTCACTTGGGGGGCAATATACATTCCCAGGGGAGGGGTTCCATCTGAGGCACTGACCCTTTCGTGAAGAGAGATCTGGCTGGATAGGCTAGAAGGGCAGCAAAGACCAGAGACTCATGAAGAGGTCATGCAGGCAGGCCAGGGGCCTGGGAGGGACTGGTGTTAGTGACCCCATCCCTGCCTTCCTAGGGCAGAGTCATAGGGAATAACTGAGACCTTGTTTCCCACTAACTCTGCAACCTTGGGCAAACGGCTCCTCCCTGAGCCTGGCGTGAAGTAGGTGCTCAAAAATGTTCACGAAGAGAGCAATCTCAAAGAGACGGCGTCCCCATCACTCGCATTTGTGTGGTCCCAGGTTGTCTGTATCCACGAGCACTCTCAGACCCCCCAGCCCCATCCCACCAGAGCTCCTATCAGGGAGCTCCTGTATGTACCCAAAGAACTGACTTTCAAGCTCCTTTTGTTTTGTCATCTTTGTTGGAAGCTATGGAATCCTTTCTTCAAATGAGTCTTTTGCAGAAGTTCAATGTGCAAAACAGACAGGGCATCCCAGTGGCCATTCCTGCACTGAACCTGGAGCATCGCACAACAAGTGAAGGCTGGGCACCCCTGGCCCACAGCACCACCCCACATAGAGTCGGACCAAAGAAACATCATTTGGGAGAACAGCCACCTTTGTGGATTTTCTAGGCCACTAATCCCATCCATCAGGACAATCAAGAGTGATGGTTCCTAGCATGAGCACCACCTTGGGCCCCCTTGTCTGACAAAGGGCCAGAGTAACTAAGAGGCTACTTGCCCTCAACAGCAACCTGTTCAGAAAGGTCTGCTCAGAGACAGAGATGGAGAGCCATGGGAGAAATCCCAAACAGGCCAAAACAACCATTGTAACACCACAGAGGCCAGGGCAGTGGGTGCTACAGTAACAAGGGCATGGCTAGGTCTTCCGCAAGAAGACACAGGCCCCATGAGAACCTTGGAGACCATTCTTTCACAAGCTACCCTAAAGGCCAGATTGGGGCCTGCACTGCTACATGAAGAGAGAGTGACCCCAGAGAGGTGAGTCTGTCCGAGTCCAGGCAGAGGGCAAGCTGCTACTGACAGTCCCAGGGCTGTGGCCAGGGCTTCTGGACCTGGCTCCCTGGATGGAAACCTGGATTGCTACGTGCTTCCTTCCAAGGAGAAGGTCCAGAACCATTGCTTTAAGTTACCACATTTCTGGAAACCTGGATTGCTACGTGCACCCGTCCGAGGAGAAGGTCCAGAACCATTGCTTTAAATTACCACGTTTCTGGGGCGCCTGGGTGGCTCAGTCGGTGAAGCATCTGCCTTCGGCTCAGGTCCTGATCCCAGGGTCCTGGGATTGAGCCCCGCATCAGGCTCCCTGCTCAGCAGGGAGCCTGCTTCTCCCTCTGCCTGCCACTCCCCATGCTTGTGCTCTCTCTCGCACGCTCTCTCTGACAAGTAAATAAATAAAATCTTAAAAAAAAACAATTACCACATTTCTATGTCGCCTCACTTTCCCACTCCACTGGTCAGTTTACACCTTCTCTCTTCTCAAACTTGCCTCACCTGCTTCTCCCACGCTCACTCAGCGCTATCCGTGATAGCCAAAGAGAACTTCCAAGATTCCCACCACCAGCTCACCTCACCTGTCAGACGTTGCCTTCCTTCTCACTGAAGATGAGCTCTTGTGCTCCAGCGGGGGCAAACTCCCCCACTCTAGCCCTCTCGCCCTCACAAGCACAGCGCATGGCTTCAGCAGCTGTCCCTCTCTCCTAGATCATTGGTTTCCCCTTCTCCCCTATCCATCACCAATATGCTGACGCTTCGTCCATTTTCAAGACACCTTCCCTGGGGTGTGTTTACTCCGTTATAATCGACTGAGCTGTACTTATGATTTGTGAACTTTACGTCTGTCTTATTTCAATTAAAAAGTTAAAACAAACCTCCCTCTAGGTTCCACCCCATTTTTTTTGCTGCCCTTTATAAAACAAACAAACCTCAAAATAGTAAATAATACTTGGAGTTTAATTAGTCAGGTGGGCTAGATTATGTTGTATAACAAATGAATGCCAAAATGGCAGAGGCTTTACACATAAAGGCTTATTTTTTGCTCACACAAAATCTACCATGGGTCTGGTAGTAATTCAGCTCCCTTCCAAGCAGTGATTCAGGAATCCAAGTTACTTGCATCTCATAGCTCTGCCATTGGAATACGTACTTTTCCCACATCACTGGGCAGTGGAAGACAGGGCTTAGAAGGTCATGTATGAGCTCTTAAATACTTCAAAGCCCAGATTGGCCAGAACTAGTCACGTAGCCAGAGGGACTGGGAAATGTGGAGAGTCGTGGATATTTGGTAATCAAGAAGTAAATCTGCCACAGCCTCTCCACTTCTCCCACTCACTCTTGAAGCCATTCCAACTAGACTTGTGTCTCCATTACTCTAGTAACACTGTTCCTATCAAGGTTGCCAGTTGACTTCAGGATCATCTCACTTCACTCAGTTGCAGCGGATACACTTGATCATTTCCTCTCTTTTGAAACATTTTTTTCTTCTTGGCTTCTGGTACACCACTCTCCTTCCTTGGTTCTCCTCCTACCTCATGGACCATTTCTTCTAAGTCCTTTTTGCAGTTCTTCTGACAGTTAGGGAACGCAGATTTCAGTCCTTAGATCTCTTCCCTGTCCTCATTCAGTCTACTGGTGATCTTATTCAGTCTCATGGTTTTAAATTCCATTGATACATTAATGATTCCAATTTTTTATTTCCAGTGCCAATCTCTCTTCTGACTTCTAGAAGCACACACATTTAACTGTCTACTTGATGCCTGCCCTTGGATGTCTTACAGTATCTCAAAGTTCTATGTCCAAAACTGAGTTCCTGATCATCCTCTTAAAAACTTATTCCTCCCATGGGCGCCTATGTGGCTCAGTTGTTAAGTGTCTGCCTTTGGCTCAGGTCATGATCCCAGGGTCCTGGGATCGAGCCCCCACATCAGGCTCTCTGCTCAGTGGGAAGCCTGCTTCTCCCTCTCCCACTCCCCCTGCCTGTGTTCCCTCTCTCACTGTCTCTATCTCTGTCAAATAAATAAATAAAATCTTAAAAACAAACAAACAAAAAACCCCCACTTATTCCTCCCAGAGTTTTATCCATCTCCATGAAAGACGTCATCCTTTCAGTTATTCAGAAAATGATCTTGGAGTCATCTCTTTTGCTCACACCTCATATACCGAACCACTAGCAAATCCTGTCACCTGTACTTTAGAATACAGGTGCACCCAGCAAAATGTCACTCTTGTTAATATTTTCCCCATAGAATTCCTTTTAGTTTTTAATACCCAACTGTGGTAGCCAGCCTTCAAGATGGTCCCCAGTGATCCTCAACTCCTGCTATTCATGCCTTTATGTACTCTCCTTCCACACCGAACAGGGCTGATCTATATAACCAATAGGATAATGTGAAAATGACAATGTGGGTTTCTGAGGCTAGGTCATAAAAGATACTGTGGCTGCTGCCTTTCTCTCTTGGATCACCCTCTTCAGGTAGAGCCATTAGCCATGTTGTGAGGACACTTGAGCAGCCCTACAGAGAGAACCTCATCGCAAGAAACTGAGACCTGCAAACAGGCAGTATCAAATATGCCAGTCACGTGAGTGAGCAATCCTGGAAGCAAATCATCTGGCCCCAGTCAGGCCTTCTGATGATTGCAGTGTCATGAGAGAATCTGAGCCTGAACCATCCAGCTAAGCTGCTCCCAAATTCCTCCCAAATCCCCATAGGAATTGCGTGAAATAATAAATATTTATTATTGTGTTAAGCTGGTAAGTTTTGGGGTAATTTGTTACACAGCAATAGATAACTAATACAACAAACTTGTATTGATTCAGCTTATGTTTATACAGAAAAAAAATGCATATTTACATCATCAGAACTTGATCTAGATTTTAATCAAAGTAATGTGCATTTAAAGCCTCAAATTATATTCCAAATCAGACAGTGGAGTGGAGTGGCAACAAAAGGGGTTTACTTGCATCGTGGCTGTTGCAGGTACTGAAAGAGGCCATGATACTGCATCAAAGCAGCAAACAGTGTTTGGTGATCAGGAGGAAATGCTTTAAGCATTTTATATCCTAACACTATAACTTACTAGGCATATATTAGGTATATATTTTTCCTGGGATTTAGTACCATTTTAGAAAATTAGGGATTTGGGATTGATGAGGGAAGCATTATACTTTTCCCCATTTAAAATAATGGGAAACAGACACTAAGTTAGTGATTCCAGACATAATGCCCAACTTTTGTAGATTACGATGTTAAATGGGAAATACCCATATCCAGAATCCAACCACTGCTCATCACTGCCACCACTACCACATTGGTCCAGGCTACCATTCTCTCTCTAGGAGTGTCGCACCTGTCTTTTAACCAGTCTCCCCATTTCTGCCTTTGGTCCAGGCTACCATTCTCTCTCTAGGAGTGTCGCACCTGTCTTTTAACCAGTCTCCCCATTTCTGCCTTTGTCCCTGCACAGTCTTTCCCTTGCACAGCACTCAAAGTGATCCTCTTGAAAAAGAAGTCAGGTCATGTACTTCCCCTGCTCACAACTCTGTAATGGTTCCCATTCATTCAATGAGAAAGCCAAATTTCCTCACAGCAGTGCACAGGCCCCGCTCTATCTTCCCCTCCCCCCCCCGCCCCACCATTACTTCTTTGACCTCATCTCCTATCCCTTCCCCCACTCGTTTTACTTCAGCCCAGCTACAATGATCTCGTGGATTTCCTTTAGGATAATGTAAATGTAAATGTAAATCCTGAGCATTTTTTTACTTCAGAACTTTGCCCTTGCTGAGCTTTCTGCCTGGACCATGTCTCCCTGCCTTTCCCTCTGCCCCCCACCTTACCTAGTCCACTGCTTGGGCTAGATATTGACATGACCTGCTCTCTCACTTCCTTCAGGTTGTTGCTCAAGTGTTACCTATCAGAGAGGCCTTCCTGCAATATCCCTGATTCTCACCCCTTTTGCCCTGCTTCATTTTTCTACATTGAAGGTCACCCTGTGACCTGCCACAAATTTCAATATGTCAGCTCCACACACAGGAAGAGTTTAATCAACATTTGCTAGATAAAAACTTTGGGAGGGAAAAGGTGAAAGATCCTCAAAGAACATCCAGTTATAATGCAGCCTCTGGAGATCCCTGCCTGTGGAGAAGATTTGTGTTTGGTAGTAGTCAAGTGCTCAAGAACAATGGCCCTGGAGTCAGAGGGACCTGGATGAACCTGGTTTGGTTTTATAAGTCTTTAGTTTTCTCATCTATAAAATGGGGATAATGATAGTACTGGTTCCCTGGGTTGTGGGAGGATTAAATGAGATAATCTATGTAATTTGGTTACCCTGGCACAGAGTAGGCACTTGTACACTCAGCTGCTGCCATTAGCACAACATGATTATTTTTACTTAGCATTCAGACCATATGTAGCTGCACTTACAGACAGATCCAGTGGTTTCTGCCCCGTAAGTCAGTCCTTTGAGAGCTAGCTCACCCTGAACGAGGCCCTGAGTGAGCTGGCTGGGGAAAACGTGATTCTGACCTCATGAAGCCAGGTAGGCTCTGGCCTGAAGTGAGCCACCTGTGATGTCCAGCCAAAGAGATGTCTGTGGGCCTAGGACTGGGAGTTCCTCCAGGCTTACTGGCTCTTCATTGGGCTTGACGTTGTAGGAACAGACTATTGGTTTTCTGCTGCTCCTGGAAGTCTCTCCCAAGTTGAACTCTTTGGTCGGCCACGTGCCCCTGCTCTGTGCCTTGCACCTTTGGCTCAAAGGCCCAAACAAGGTCTACAGCAACTTGCCCAATGTCTTGGGGGCCCACTACCCACCAATCCCTTGTGGGCTTCAGGTGACTGAGCCTAGTGTGGCTGAGGGGTACCCAGCATGGTACATGCATGGAGTGAGGACAGGGTCAGCTGGCTGGGGCTAGCAGTGGCTTCCTTTACAATAGTTCCCCTGCTACCTGAAATCATGTAGCACCTCAGCATCTCCAAGGCCAATCTGGGGATCCAGCCAGAAGTCCTGATGAAGCAAACAGTTCTCTGGACACTTACTCTGGAAACTAGGCAGGGAGGGTGAGTGACTCACAGCAAACCCCACCCCAGCCCCCACTGGAGCCATAACCTGCATGACTGAAGCTCCTGGGAGGCTGGGCCTGAAGCCATTAAGCAAGAGAGGTCTCTTGGAACCAGTCCCATATGTGCCCTTGGGGCCCCTTCTCAGGCAGCCTCTCTAGAAGCCCCCAGGGCATGCTACTTTACCTAGAAGTGCTCTGCTGTGCCCACAAGCAATGTCATCAAAGAGGCTGGGTCCATCAGCCCTTCTGTGCCCACCCTGGAGCAGGTAAAGCCTTCAAGAGCCCCTCCCTACTGGCTCCCTACCACTGTTGCTCCCTCTTCCTGCTTAAAAAGTGCTCTGTTCTCTTTGACTCCTTTGGGAGTGGGCTCCAAATGGGAGGGTGGTGCCAGGATGCATGGGTGCGTGGCAGACAGGGCCCTGGTGAGGCTGTGCTGTAGCTGTTTCAGCAGGATGCCTACTCCTGCTGAGAGCATGGCCTGGTACTTGTCACTGCTGGTGGCCACTCCCCTCTCTGACAAAGGCTGCTCACCCTCCCCCAGCAAACTGGAACCCAGAAAGGGCTGCTCACTCAGTACAAGGAGCAGACGTGTTATCTGAGCCAGGGCACCCTTGAGAGCAAAGTCCAAAGCCTCAGGACACTTCCAGGAGCTGCCCCGCTCACCCCACAGTCACCTCTGCCGATCTTTGAGAGGACTTTATTGGGGAGGGGGTGCCTTGGGGGGCGGGTCCTACCTGGCTACTGGCCCCTACAGGACTTTGCCCTCCCAGCCAAAGGAAGGATTCCGGTCCTCGCCTTTTGTATTCTCCATCTGGGGGCCAACCGGCTAAGGCACCCCAAAGAGACTAAGACCTCCTACCGCAAATGGCAGCGTAGGCAGCAGGGGCGCCCTCTCTTCAAGCCCCTCGCTCCAAGGATGACAGCTCTCCAGTCTCTCGGTAGCCCCAGGCCACGTGGGTTGGCAGTCGTACTCACCTGTTTCTCCGGGGGGCCCTGGACGCACAGAGATTGCCGGTCACTGCACTCTGCCGGACCCCCGGGAGAGCACGGGTGCCCGGCGGGACCTGGACTGAGGGCGCAGGTTCGCGGGGCCACGGCCCCCTGCGGACGCAGACATGGCCACTGTGCGGGCCACCTCCCCCTCCCACCGCCCCTCGCCCGGCCTCCGGCCCAGGAAGACAGCCTTCGCCGGCCTCTCGTGGCGGAGGCCCGGCTCCAGCTGCTCGGCCCAGCCCTGCCCGCCCCGGGGTGCATTGTGGGAACTGTAGTCCGCAGCTCGCTGCCGCCTGCGGCACTCTGGGGCGGGGCGGGGCGCGCAATCCTGGCAAAGTCGGGGGCGGGGCCTGACCCGGGACAGGATTTGCCTCATCCCGCACAGCCTTCTCTTGCGTCGCGGCCTGGCCCACGCGCTTCCCCGGAACCCAAAGGCATGGGTGGACCAGACCCCCAGGCCCCCTCCTCCCCGGCCAACTAGAGGTTTATTTCAAGGGGAAGGAAGAGACGTTGGGGGTGTTTCCTCTATTGACTGTGGAAGGGCAGTACAAGTTTAGGGGCTGGATAAATGTCATTAGTGGGTCCAGCTACACTGGTTGTAAAGGATGTAGGCACACCAATTGTTGCTAGACATCTTTTTAGCCTCGTTTTAATATATCAGTATGAGGCTCTAAAACAGTTCTCAGCTTTGACTGCACATAGAACGACCTGGGGAATTTTTAAAAATCACTAATGCCTGGAGATTTTGATCACTTCTAGACATTTTGATTTAATCGAACCGGGATGGGACTCAGGCATCGGTATCTAAAAGCTTCCCAGGTGATGTGCCAGGGCAAGGAACGATTGTTATGGGCATTTGTAATTTCCTAGACACAAAGCAATGCAAACGACAGGAAAACATAAAGTTTTCCCACACAATTTTATTTTTGAAGTACAGTTTAAAGAAGTAAAATTAGAGATTAACAAAAATACCGCTCATGTTTTCTCTGAAGCAATGAAATTACTTTATAGCTTTCTGGTTAATTACCCCCACAGTTCTAGGATGAAGGAAAAAGTCTGAAATCACTCCTTTAATTCTCCCTGCTGCTTCAAGCACCTCAATGCAGTGTCTTGTCTCCATCTCAGCCCTACACCGGAATTGGAAAGCTCTGCCCCTGAGCTTCTCTTATGGTCTCAGATGGCTGCCACTTAGAGCCTACCTCCACAATACAGGTCTGTGACTGAAATGATGACAAAACTGTGCTTTGCGCTTTTTTTTTTTTTTAAGATTTTATTTATTTGACAGAGAGGGAGAGGGAGAGAGCAAGCACAGGCAGGGGGAGCGGTAGAGGGAGAGGGAGAAGGCTCCCCGCTAAGCAGGGAGCCCATGTGGGGCTCGATCCCAGAACCCTGGGATAATGACCTGAGCTGAAGGCAGACGCTTAACCGACTGAGCCACCCAAGTGCCCTGAGCATGGGACTCTTGATCTTGGGGTTGTGAGTTGGAGCCCCACGTTGGGTGAAGAGGTTACTTAAATAATAAAATCTTTAAAAAAAAAAAAAAGTTTAAGCCAAGAAGATCTCATATTCTCTGATTGGTACAAAAATATCCTGGCTATATTCCATTAACCAGAAGTTGCACCCCATAGAATTGATCTCAATACAAGACAAATTTAAAGTTTCCTAACATACCTAACGAGTCTCCTCAATAGTCTTTATGTTGACCTCAGGGTTTCTTCTAGAGTCTCACTCTTGCTTTCAAACATATCAGCTCCAACAGACAGCACCACTGTCATTTGGAAGTATAGCTGACCCTTGAACAACAGGTGTTTTGTTATATGCAGACTTTTTTCAATAAGTATATTGGAAAATGTCGGGGGGATTTGTGACAATTTGTAATACATTTTTTAAAGGATTTTATTTATTTAGGGGCACCTGGGTGACTCAGTCGGTTAGGCATCTGCCTTTGGCTCAGGTCATGATCACAGGGTTCCCAGATCGAGCCCTGTGTCAGGCTCCCTGTTCAGTGGGAAGTCTGCTTCTGCCTCTCCCTCTGGCTCTCCCCCTGGCTTGTACTCTCTCCCTCTCTCTCTCTCTGTGTCAAATAAATAAATGAAATCTAAAAGATTTTATTTATTTATTAGAGAGAGAGAGAGAGAGAGAGAAAACAAGCACACATGGGGGGAGGGGCAGAGGGCGAGGGAGAAGCAAACTCCCTGCTGAGGGCGGAGCTCCATGCTGGGCTCGAACCCAGGACCCTGAGATCATGACCTGAGCCAAAGGCAGACGCTTAACAACTGAGCCACCCAGGTGCCCTGGATTTGCGACAATCTGAAAAAACTTGCAGATGAACCACATAGCCTAGAAATATTTTTAAAATTTAAGAAAAAGTTAGCTATGTCATAAATGCATAAAATACATGTACATACCAGTCCATCTTATTTACTACCATAAAGTATACACAAGTCTATTATAAAAAGTCAACATTTACTAAACTCTCCCACACAAATACTTGTAGACTGTACATGGTACCATTTGCAGTGGAAATGTAAACAAATGTAAAGATGCTGTATTAAATCATAACTGTGTAAAATTAACTCTAGAACATACTGTACTACTGTTATAATTAAGTAGCCACCTCCTGTTGCTTTTGTGGTGAGCTCAAGTGTTGCTAGTATCCACTAATCATCTCCTTATGAGCAGTTAGTCTCTCTGGTAAATTGCTATCACAAGTGAAAAGTGACCTCTCATGGTTCTCACTGTTAAGTAGTTAAGTTTTGGAGGAGTCAAAAGTTTTACATAGATTTTCAACTCCACAGGGGGGAGGGTGGTTGGTGCCCCTAACCCCTAGGCTCTTCAGGGGTCAGCTGTACTGCATCTACTTAGGCAAGTAAGTGGCTTCTGGCTAAGACTTGTGCCTAGGACACTCTCACAGGGCAAACCACTGTGGCTACTTAGTAAAACATTTTAAGGTTGTTATTCCAAACTCTGTTTTAGTCCACTCATTGACTTGTATTTGAATATTGGGACAACCCTTTTCTATATGTCACTTTTTGCTGATAGAAATTACCAAGAAATAGGGGCGCCTGGGTGGCTCAGTCAGTTGGGCGATCAATGATTCTTGATTTCAGCTCAGGTCTGGATCCCAGGCTCTCAAGTTCCAGCTACACGTCGGGCTCCGGGCTGGGTGTGGAGCCTACTTAGTAAATAAAGAAATAAGAAATTACCAAGAAGTAAATCTTAGCCTTTTGGAATAATAATAAATGCCAGTCCCAGGATGGCTCTGCTGCCCTGCACTATGCTGCCTCAAATCTTGGGCATTGTCACAAACAACACTTTACCCTGCACCTTCTGTCACCCTCCAGGTCAGGGGCTCCTCTAAATCTCCGCTTTCTGTTTTGTCTGGGCCTGTGATTTTCATGGACCCGGCATGTCATCTCCACAACTGTAGTAGTGAGGACTAGTGGGGACTGGAACAATGATAAAATAAGACCTCTTGTTCTTCCCCAGATTAATTTTCTTTCATAGCTTTAGCGGACATTTCAGAACCTGAGGTGCTGCGAGGAGGAGGTCATGGCTAAGGTGAAAATGCCTGATTGTGCCCTGAGGCTGGGATCTGCTCCCAGCCCTGTTGCTATCTTTTTTTTATTAATTAATTTATTTTAAATTTTATTTCATTATGTTATGTTAATCACCATACATTACATCATTAGTTTTTGATGTAGTGTTCCATGATTCATTGTTTGCATATAACACCCAGTGCTCCATTCAATACTTGCCCTCTTTAATAGCCATCACCAGGCTAACCCATCCCCCCACCTCCCTCCCCTCTAGAATCCTCAGTTTGTTTCTCAGAAGTCCATAGTCTTTCATGGTTCGTCTCCCCCTCCGATTCCCCCCCCTTCATTTTTCCCTTCCTACTATCTTTTTTTTTTTTTAACATATAATATATTATTTGTTTCAGAGGTACAGTTGCTATCTTATGTGTGTGACTAGGGGAAAATCCTCTCATGTCCCTTTCAGCACCTTCAGCCATTTCCCCCTCCTATAAATACAAGATACCTGGTAGGAAGTATTTTGAGCTAATAATAAGAACACTCAATCTTTCCCTGCAAAATCCAAAGTTTTCCTTCCTGCCTTTATTACTTGGCAGCTCCTGGTAAGGCAGCTGGGTTTTCTGCTCTGCTGGGAAATTCCATCTGCGGTCTTGTATCACCTGTATCTCTCCTGGTTCCTGTCTCTCATTTTAACATTTGATCAAATCCTACTTTCCATGTTGGAGAGTCATGGCCCCAAATGAGACCAAGGCAACACGGAGCAAAAGACAGGACATGGCCTTTCTCTTTCCTGAGTCCTCCCCTGGAAGGATTTAGGGGCTGAAAGTGGGCGCATCTCCCTGACTAGACCTTGTACACCCCATTCCAGGTGAAGGTGCTGCTCGGATCAGCTCTTCTAAATAGTTCTTATTTCCTGCTCTTGGGTAGTAAAAACAAATTTACAAGTACTATGGGCCCTTGTAAGTTAAAAAGAAAATTCCTTATGCTTCCTCTGAAAACCCTCAATAATCATGTTAAGGAAAAGGGGAAAGTAGTCAGGGACATAAACCTTGGAACAGGACTGACCTGGGTTGGACTCCCCCACCCTCTACTTTCCAGCTGCGGCAATTACTTAATTTTTCTGGTCTTTGGTTTCCTTAACTATAAAAGGGGTTTCCTCATATGATTATTATAAAAATTAAATGAGATAATGAAGTGCCAGCACAATGCCAGCCATAGAGTTTGATAAAAAGTAGAGATTATTACCCAAGGAGATTGGATGTATGGCAAGAATAATTAGTTCCTTAATATGGTTTCCCTCTTTAGAGGACAAAGTACTACCTGATAAGGGAGAGATCCACCAACAATGGTCCAGTTTGGGAAGCAAAGTCAAAGTACCCACAGTTCTGTGTAGCTGTTCCTTCTCTTCCTTGCAACCTCTTAGCGCTGGCGTGCCCCTCCCTCATTCACTTGGTCACCTCATCCAAGCCCATGGCTTCAGATACTGGCACCAGCAATATGCTGATACCTCCCAGATTTGTATCTCTAACACTAAACTTTTACCCTGAATTCCAGACTGATGTATCCAACTACCAATTCCATGTCTCACTTGAATACTAGGCATCACAAATTCAACCTACCACAAACTGAGCTCCTGGTCTTCCTACCAAAACTGCTTCGCCCACATTCTTCCCTCTCTGCCCTCATCCCAGTCCATGTCTCCTGTTTCTACTGTTGCCACACAGGTACAAGTACCATCCTTCTGTGGTTGCGTTTATGGCAACAGACTCCTAATCGGCTGCACTGCTTCTGCCCTTCCTACCTTTAGCCTATTTCCACACAGCAGCCAGAGGGATCGTATTAACACGGATGTGAAGTTATGATATTATTCTATTTAGAGCCCTCCAATGGCTTCCCATCTCCCTCCTTACAGAAACCAAACTCATTTCAGCAGAGATTGTATATCTTGTTGGTTTGTTGTCCATCTCCAATAACTACCCCACCCCCATCTCCAGTAGGGCAGCAAATTTTATCAGCTTTGTTCCTGTAGCCCCAGCACCTGATACAGTGCCTGGCACACACACACACCCTTTGTACAGTTCTTGAATGAAGGAATGACTTCCAGACAAGATGCCTGAAAAGTGGGAAGATAATTTTAAAGAGTACTTAATCCAACAATCTCCTTTGTAGATAAGGATGGCTTTACTTTAGAATGCTTTATAGGCTTTTCTTGCAGCAGATTCCTTTGATCCCATGATGCTGAATTTAGGCTACAAAGTCAGGTTACCTTTCCTAAGGGTCCACTGGTGGAGACACCAGTGGCCGGAACCAGCAAGCGTATTAACAGTGTAGATAACCCACCTGGGAAGCTGAGAGCTTGCCATTTGAAGACTAACTGTACGGAGATCCTGGAAGTGAGCTGCAAACTGAAAGCTTTTCCGCTAGATTGGGAGATTTGCAGATAACCTTCCAGTTCTGAGACCTCGCACGTCACTCTTGGCCAGATTTATCGCCTGAGATCTAGCAAGGCCTTGTGGAAGCTGGGTGGATTTTCCCTCATAGGTAGGACTACTGAACCTTTAACGTAGGTGGTATTTGCTTGATATTCTTGAGCGGGGGATGCCTAACTTGGCAACCCCCTCAGAAAGAAAAGGGGACGAGCCTCTCTGACTACTGCTGCTCTAACTCAAGTGCTTCTCAGGTCTTGGGCAAAAAGGGCTAAGCGGCTTGTGTGGGCCAGCAGCCACTTCCCCGGAAGGCTTAGGCCAGAGAAGTCTCCCTTCCATTGCCTTCACAATGACGGGAAAGGCGTCCTCGAACTAGGCAGATCAAGGCCTGATCTGCGTTCCTGGTGGGGAGCAAAACTTGGGGAGGGAAAGTTAACAGCAGACTGCAAGTCTTGCTCAATTCTAAAGAGAGCACCGGAAGACGAGCCAGGGTCTAAACCACAACCCCCAGCAGGCCCGGCGGGCCTGGGGAAGCACGTCCTCCCATTGGACGCCGGCGAGCAGCGTGCCCTCACGCCTCGTTCCGTAGTCAGCCCCGCCCCCCCACCACGCGCGAGGCACGGCGGGAGTGGAGTCAGCGCGACCTGTCGCTGTACTCTATCTCCCGACGGGCCGAGCGCTGAAGGCGGCGGCGCGGCGCCTTTGTGGAAGCAGCGGTCGGCGCGGAGGAAGTTCCGGTCTCCGCGACGCTGGGTCGGTGGCGGCGGCTGAGGATTAGGAGGAGCGGGCCGCGGAGGCCGCGCTGCCTCGGTAAGGGCCTGGGGCAGTAGAGAGGGCGTGCCAGAGCCTGCGGGGAAGGAGCGGGCCTGCCAGGCCGCTAGAGAAGTCGCGGGTCCGCGAGGCCTGGAAGCTGCGGCTTCGGTGTCGCGGGGCGATCGCGGCCTCGGTCGGGAAGAAGAGAGCCAAGTGGCGGTGTGGTGAGGGAGGCGCCGCCCTCGGGAGGAACGCCCCGGAACGGTCGCGGGCCCGGGGCGGGGCCCGGCGCGGCGGTAGAATTACCGGTCCAGCCTCGGGGCTGTCGGCTGCGGAGTAGGGGGGCTGGCGCGTGGTTACGGTTTGGTGCTTATGGTCTGCGGACCCGCAGGCGGGCCCTTTCTTCCTCCTTTTTTCCTGCTTTTGCAGGAATCTGATCCAGTTCTGAGGCATCGCTCGAGAGGGAGGCCTTCTTGTGCCTAGCACGTAGCCTCGTCCTTAGACCTGGCTAGACTGGAGTGGGTTCGGCCGGACTACAGGGTGCGAGAGCTCGGAGTCCGGCACGCGGGACTGTAGAACCTGGAGGCGGGGGAGTGGTCTGGTGGGTTCTGCGCCCGTTGGGAGAATGTGGGAGGAGGGATGTTTCTTCGTATTTACTCTTTAGATTCCTTTTGGCGTTGTAAATCTGTGTTTTTCTCCTAACTTTAGTATTGATGTGCTACTGGATTCAACTCTAGGAGTGCATTTTTTAATAAAAACAAAGGGTCATGTTTTGTAAGGTACCTAAACTTTAAGGGTAATGGTACTTTTTGCATATTCCAGGTTTTGCATGTGAAGGTCAGAGTTGCTGGATGTAAGTGAAGGAGTTCAGTAGACTCTGATGCGCCTGGTCACTTGGTTCATTTTCTGAACTCTGGATTGTACCCTAGGTTTGTTAGTTTTCAACTTCCTGTTGAGTAATGCCACCAGTGTGAATAGTTTATAATGTCAACATCAGCAAACTTGTGAGGACTGTAGGGAGAGGTATGAAGAACTGATGGGTGACTGGCAATGTATAAAGTAACTAATGGCATGTTACTGTTTTGGTGAAACAGACAAGTTGGACCTGAACCTTGTCTCATTAATTAGCACCTAACTAGGTACTTAACCTATAGGGAAGGTACTAGGTCTCTTTTCTGGACATCTGTAGCACCCTTCTTTATAGAATTCTGTTACCAGACTTGGGTTTATTTTTGTTGCCTTTAGATTCCTAGGTTGTTGTAGCCTTTCATAGGACACTTGTCAAGGCCTGGGTGGGGGAGGTGAGTGGGTGTTACTAAAAGAACTGTTATTGCAAATACTTGAGCAAGGTTATAGTCTTGTGCCAATGTTTAAACGTACAAACTGCTGTTAATTAGATTCAGGGTTGTATTAAAATTAAAACTATAGGAAAGTTCTGAAATTTTAAAGATCATAAATCATTCCTTGGTGGACTTTTTTTAGCCATATGCCAAGTGCTTAGAATTAATTTTTCTGCCACACTCCCACAATTATTCTTCATCTCATTCGCTTAGTTAATGGGGCATCTGTTGAATGCATTTTATAACCCTCCTGTCATGCTGTGGGACTCAGAATAGCAGAGTGGGTAACTGGGGGAGCTCTAGAATCTGATAGGTTTTGAATCCTTAACTCAACCTCCACTAATTCAGTGACATTGGATAAATTACCTTACTTGAGTTTCCTCATATGTGAAATGAGGCTGTTGTGAAGTTTATGTAATGCCCTTAGAACAGTGCCAGGTGTGCACAAGGTGCTCACTAAATGTTAGCCACCACTGTTGTCTTTTTTTTTTTAAACAGCTTTGAGATATAATTTGTAATTCATATGCCATACAATTAACCATTTAAGGTGTATAATTCAATGCTTTTTATATTACATTGCTAATTTCTTTACAGAGTTGTGGTAAATATATTTTGTTACATATGTTGTAACAAAATTCGCTATTTAAACCATTTCTTTTGATCTTTTTTTATGTTTATTTAAGGAATCTTTACACCCAGCATGGGCTGGAACTCATTACCCAGAGATCAAGAGCCACACACTCTTCTGATTGAGCCAGCCAGGCGCCCCTAAGCCATTTTTAAGTGTAAAACTCAGTGCATTAATTACATACACAGTGTAGTGCATCCATCACCACTCTCTATTTCCAAAACTTTTTCATCACCCCAAACAGAAACTCTATCCATTAAGCAAGTAACTCTCATTGTTCCTTCCCTGCAGCCTAATGATTTATAGTCTGAAATCACTGTGAATTTGCCTGTTCTAGGTATCCCATATAAGTGAAATCATACAATATTTGTCCTTTCATGTTCGACCTATTTCACTTACCATAATGTTTTCATGGTCCATTCATGTCATAGCAGGTATCCACACTTCATTCCTTTTTTTTTTTTTAAGTGTATTTATTTATCTCTACACCGAACATAGAGCTCAAACTCACAACCCTGGGAGTGGGAGAGGGAGAAGCAGTTGGTCACTCTTCGACTGAGCCATCCAGGTGCCTCAAACTTCATCCCTTTTTTTAAAAATTACAAAAAATATATTTTAAAAATTGAGATGTAATTGACATACTCATTCTCTTTTATAGCGGAATAAATATTCCATTGGTGTGAATAGGCCACATTTGTTTATCTCTTCATTTGTTGGTAGACAACTATGTTGTTTCCACCTTTTGGCTATTGTGAATCATGCTGCTATGAACGTGGGCATGTGCATATTCTGAATATTAATCTTTTATCAGATATGTGATTTGCAAATATTTTCTCCCAATTTGTGAGGTGCCTTTTTACTCTGTTGAGTGTTCTTTGATGCAGAAGAGTTTTTCATTTTGATGAAGTCCAATTTGCCTATTTTTCTTTTGTTGACTGTGCCTTTGGTGTCATAGCCAAGAGATCATTGCCAAATCCAATGCATGAAGCGTTTCCCCTATTATTGTAAGAGTTTTGTAGTTTTAGCACTTACATTTAGGTCTTTGATCCATTTTGAGATAATTTTGGTATGTGGTGTTAGGTAAAGGTCCCACTTCATTCTTCTGCACTTGGATATCCAATTTTCCTATGAGCATTGTTGAAAAGGCTGTCTTTCCCCCTTGATAGTCTTGGCACCCTTGTTGAAAATATCCTGACCATGTATGTAAGAATTTATTTCTGGTTTCTCTATTCCACTGATCTGTCTTTGTCCGTATACCAATACCACACTGTTTTGATAACTAGCTTTGTAGTAGGTTTTGAAATCGGGAAATGTGTCTCCTCCAACTGTGTTCTTTTTCAAGATTGTTTTGGCCATTCAGAGTCCTTTGAAATTCCATATGAATTTCAGGATGGGTTTTTTCTAAGCATTGGCTTTAGAATCAGATGGTCTTGAGTTTGCATATTGGCTTTTTCTCATATTAGGTATATTGTTTTGGGTCAAGTTTCAGCCTGTTTGAGCCTCAGTTGCATGGTCTATAAAGTGGGAATAGTAACTGAGTTTACCCTACAGAGGACTTGTGATGATTAAATGAGAGAACCCGTGTAAAGTACTTAACTATGGTAGAGTCAGCAGTCAGCTATGCTTGTCTTTATCACTCTAATTTTGGAGAGTAGGATTAGACATAGGAAGGTCCTTTCCAGCTTAACATTATTATGATTTTGTTTTTATTTTATTTTTTTAAGATTTTATTTATTTATTTGACAGAGAGAGACACAGCGAGAGAGGGAACCCAAGCAGGGGGAATGGGAGAGGGAGAAGCAGACTTCCTGCTGAGCAGGGAGCCCGATGTGGGACTCGATCCCAGGACCCTGGGATCATGACCTGAGCCGAAGGCAGACACTTAATGACTGAGGCACCCAGGCGCCCCCGTTATTATGATTTTAAAAACCTGAGCATAGTAGCATTAGTAGTAATATTTATTACATTGTTTTTTGTTTGTTTGTTTGTTTTATAGATTTTATTTATTTATTTGACAGAGAGAGACAGCGAGAGAGGGAACACAAGCAAGGGGAGTGGGAGTGGGAGAGGGAGAAGCAGGCTTTCTGATGAGCAGGGAGCCCGATGCAGGGCTCGATCCCAGGACCCTGGGATCATGACCTGAGCCGAAGGCAGACGCTTAACCGACTGAGCCACCCAGGTGCCCCGATATTTATTACATTGTTTTAAAATTCTTCAAAACTTTTTTTGGAGACATAGTTTACATATCATAAACTTCCTTCACCTGTAAGTGTTCAGTTTGATGTAATCATCACCACTGTTCAGATTTAGAATATTTCCAGCACCTCAAAACATTCCTTAGCTCCAGTTTGTTGTTTATCCCCACTTCTCCAACTGCAAGTCCTAATATCCACTGATTTGCTTCCTGTCTCTGTAGTTTTATGTTTTCTAGAAATTTCATATAATTGGAATTATACAATTCTCAGTCTTCCTATGTCTGGCTTATTTCACTTGCAATGTTTTTTGAGGTTCATCTGTGTTGTTGCATTCTTCTTTATGGTATGTTTCTTTTGGTTCAGCCATTCACTTATCAGTGGACATTTGGACTATTTCCAGTTTGGCGCTATTATGAACAATGAGGCTATGAATATGATTGCTTCTTATGCATGATCTCATTTACTCCTGATAGTAATCATATGAGGTAGGTACCCTTATTCCAATAGTATAGGAGAGCTTTGAGACATATAGAAGTTAAAAAACTTGTCAAAGGTGCAGTAGTTAGAAAACTGGAGTTTTGATTCAAACCCAGGCATTCTAACTCTAAAACACATGCACTGTGGGGTGCCTGGGTGGCTCAGTTGGTTAAGCGTCTGCTTTCGGCTCAGGTCACGATCCCAGGGTCCTGGGATGGAGCCCTGCATCGAGCTCCCTGCTCAGCGGGGAGCCTGCTTCTCCCTCTCCCTGCCACTCCCCCTGCTTGTGCGCGCGCGCTCTCTCTCTCTCTGTCAAATAAATAAATAAGATCTTTAAAAAAATAAAATAAAACACATGCACTAGGCCAGTGGTTTTGAAATCTTTTTATTCTTGGACCACCTAAAATTAAAAAAAATTTTCCCCCTAAAATTTTGAAAAACTTATTACTCCCTTGCACATTTTTTTTTTTTTTTTTTTAAAGATTTTATTTACTCGGGGCGCTTGGGTGGCTCAGTCGTTAAGCGTCTGCCTTCGGCTCAGGTCCTGATCCCAGGACCCTGAGATCATGACCTGAACCAAAGGCAGATGCCCAACCATCTGAGCCATCCAGGCACCCCGCACCTTGCACATTTTTAAGTTAGCATTAGTGCCTTAACATTTCTATCATAAATGGCTGCAAAGGATGTATTTCCTTGCATAATATATATTGTATGTATGCATGCATATATTATATATATTATATATATATATATAGTATGTATATATATATAGATAGATAGATAGACAGACCTTGGAGTTGCAGACTTAATTTATGGAAAATGCCATATAATCTAATTGGCAAGTCAGATTTTTAATGTCAGTCATTTAGCCAAATCAGACTGCATCAATGGGAATGCATTCCAAATCTCAATGATTTTCTAAATAAACTCTTAAAGTAATAATAGCTAACATTTATTGAGCATTTTACTTATTGGCCACTGTTCTAATGGATTTGCATTGTCATTCTTTTTTTTTTTTTTTTTAAAGATTTTTATTTATTTATTTGACAGAGACAGCGAGAGAGGGAACACAAGCAGGGGGAGTGGGAGAGGGAGAAGCAGGCTTCCCGCTGAGCGGGGAGCCTGACGCGGGGCTCGATCCCAGGACCCTAAGCAGAGTATGACCAGAGATGGCACTTTTAGCCCTTTTCCACTACACTGTACTGCCTTACAAAACTCACTCTTGAACTAGGAGCCTGACTGTAATTTGCTGGTATAAGGAACCAGGATATAAGAATATTTAAACCATGGGGAATTTCTATTTATTTAATTATTAGAGAGAAAGAGTGTGGGTGCGCACAAGAAGGGGGAGCGGGAGAGGGAGAAGCAGGCTCCCCACTGAGCAGGGAGCCCAACGTGGGGCTCGATCCCAGGACCCCAAGATCATGACCTGAGCCAAAGGCAGATGCTTAACCGACTGAGCCACCCAGGCACCCCGGGAAATTTCTTTCTTTCTTTCTTTTTTTTAAAAGATTTTATTTATTTGACGGAGACACAGCGAGAGAGGGAACACAAGCAGGGGGAGTGGGAGAGGGAGAAGCAGGCTCCCCACTGAGCAGGGCGCCCAACGCGGGGCTCGATCCCAGGACCCTGGGATCGTGACCTGAGCCGAAGGCAGACACTTAACGACTGAGCCACCCAGGCGCCCCAAGGGAAATTTCTATTTATAAGAAAAAGCAGCTCTAATGAAATATTTAAATGTCTTCCTGCAGTAATAAAGTCTAATTTGTACATGACTTTGAGATTCCTATGAGATAGCCAAGTGGTGATTTCTGGCAGGCAATTTGGACTTTACAGGAAGTCTAGGCAGAAGATAGAGATGTGGAAATTATCATTGTAGAGATGGTAGTTATTGTTATTAAATTGAGAATGGATGCAGTTGCCCATGTCTAGTCAGCTTTGGCTGCTATGACAAAGTAACATGGACTGGGTGACCTGAACAGTAAAAATTTATTTCTCACAGTTCTGGAGAAGGGAAGTTCAAAGTCAAGGTGCCTTTTGATTTCGTTCCTGGTGAAGATCCTTTTGGTTTGCAAAAGCTACCTTCTTGCTGTATCTTTATATAGCTGAGAGAAAAATCATTTCTTTTGTCTTTTCTTATAAGGGCACTGATCTCATTCATGAGGGCTCCACTCTTATGACCAAGTTACCTCTCAAAGCCCCCACCTCCAAATACCATCGCATTGGGGATTAGGGCTTCAACATAAGAATTTGGAGGGTGGGTACAAACATTCAGTCCATAGCACCTAAGGATGGCGTGTGGATCAAGAATAGCGCTAAGAAACAGTGTGGAGCCTTGGGGGATTAGCAATATTTGGTGGACATTTATTTAAATAATATTTGAAGGTTTTGTATTTGTGCGTGTGTGTGTGTGTTATTGCATGAGAAAGACTTGAGTATTTTATTTTATTTTATTTTTTTTTAAAGATTTTATTTATTTTTGACAGAGAGAGAGAGTGTACAAGCAGGGGAAGCAGCAGGCAGAGGGAGAGGGAGAAGCAGGCTCCCTGCTTAGCAGGGAGCCTGACGTGGGCCTCGATCCCAGGACTGTGGGATCACGACCCAAGCCAAAGGCAGACGCTTAACTGTCTGAGCCACCCAGGCGCCCCAAGACTTGAGTGTTTATAAGCAAAAAAGAAGCAGTCAGCAGAATGGTAATATGGGCAAAAAAAGTTGAGTGATAGAGCAATATAAGGGTAGGTTCTTCAAACTACAATCTTCAGCCTAGGGGGTACACAAAAACATTCCAGGGAGAATGTGGGCATATGTATATATATATATATATATATATTTTTTTTTTAACTTATTTATTTATTTATTTTTTTAAGATTTTATTTATTTGACAGAGACACAGCGAGAGAAGGAACAGAAGCAGGGGGAATGGAGAGGGAGAAGCAGGCTTCCCGCTGAGCAGGGAGCCCAACGCGGGGCTCGATCCCAGGACCCTGGGATCATGACCTGAGCCAAAGGCAGACGCTTAACAACTGAGCCACCCAGGCGCCCCTGTATATGTATATTTTTAAAGATTTATTTATTTTATAGAGAGAGAATGCGTGAGCAACGGGAGGGGCAGAGGGAGAGGGAGGGAGGGAGGCAGACTCTGCACTGAGTGTGGGGCTTAATCTCACAACCCTGAGATCATGACCTGAGCCAAAATCAAGAGTCAGATGCTCAACCGACTGAGCTACCCAGGCGCCCTTGCATATGTATAGATTTAAAGGAATCAGTGTGTAAAACTTTACCTTCCATAAATATTCTTCTAAGAATGAATCTTCTAAATGTAAGAACTAGGGGTGCCTGGGTGGCTCGGGTGGTTAAGTGTCTGCCTTCGGCTCAGGTCATGATCTCCTGATCCTGGGATTGAGCCCCACGTCATCGGGCTCCTGGCTCAGCGGGGCGTCTGCTTCTCCCTCTTACCCCTGCTCCTGCTCGTTCTCTCTCCCTCTCTCTCTCAAATGAATAAATAAAATCTTAAAAAAAAGGAAAAAGAATTAAACCATAAAACTCTTACAAGAAAACGGGGAAATCGTCATGCGTTGGATTTGAAAATGATCTCCTGGGTATGACACCAAATGCATAGTCAACAAAAAAAATAGACAAATTGGACTTCATCAAAACTTTCCTTCACCAAAGAACACTGGCAACAGAATAAAAAGGCACCCCACAGAATGGGAAAAAATATTTGTAAATCACATATCTGATAAGGGATTAATATCCAGAATATATAGAAAGCTTCTAAACTCAACAACAAAAAGACAACCTGATTCAAAAATGGGCAAAGGACTTCAATAGACATTTCTCTAAAGAAGGTTATACAGATGGCCAATATGTCCGTGGAAAGATGCTCACCATCATGAATGATTAGGGAAATGCAAATCAAAATGACAGTGAGATGCCACTTCACACCCATTAGGATGACGGTGATCAAAACAACAACAACAAAACACCTCCAAAACAGAAAATAACAATGGTTGTTGGTGGTGTGGAGAAATTGGAACTTGTATTATTTTCTTAGGACTGCTATAACTCATACCACGGATGGGGTGGCTTAAATAACAGAAATGTATTTTCTCTCACTCTGGAGGCTAATGTCCAGGATCAAGGTGTCGGCAGTGTTGGGTTTTGGTGAGGCCTTTCTCCTTGGCTTGCAGAAGGCTGCCTTCTTGCTGTGTCCTCACGCAAACTTTCCTCTGTGCATACATTCCTAGTGTCTCTTCCTCTGACACCAGACCTGTTGGATTCAGGTCCCACTCTTAAGACCTCTTTTAACCTATGTCCTTAAAGGTCCTCTCTTCAAATACAAGCCCATCGGGAGCTAGAAGTTCAGCATATGAATGGGGTGGGGAGGGGCACAATTCAGTCCATTGACAGAACCCTTGTCCTCTGTTGCTGGGAATGGAGAATAGAGAAACTGGTGTGGAAAACGGTATGGTGATTCCTCATAAATTAAAAATAGAATTACCATGTGATCCAGCAATTCCACTTTTTTTTTTTTTAATTTATTTATTTGACAGAGAGAGACAGCAAGAAAGGGAACACAAGCAGGAGGAGTTGGAGAGGGAGAAGCAGGCCTCCCGCCAAGCAGGGAGCCTGATGTGGGGCTCGATCCCAGGACCCTGGGTTCATGACCTGAGCCGAAGGCAGACGCCTAACGACTGAGCCACCCAGGCGCCCCTCCACTTTTTTCTTTTTAAGATTTTTTATTTATTCAGGGACACCTAGGTGGCTCAGTTGGGTAAGCATCTGCCTTCGGCTCAGGTCATGATCTTGGGGTCCTGGGATCGAGCCCCCATCGGGCCCCTGCTCAGCGGGGAGCCTGCTTCTCCCTCTCTGTCTGCTGCTCCCCCTGCTTGTGCTCTCTGTCTTTCTCTATCTCAAATAAATAAATAAAATCTTAAAAAAAATATTTATTCATTTGATAGAACACAAGCAAGGGGAGCGGCAGGCTTGCTCCCAAGACCCCGGGATCATGACCTCAGTGGAAGGCAGACGCTTAACTGACTGAGCCACTGAGGTGCCCCTAAAGCACCAATTCCATATTTGGGTATATGTCCAAAAGAATTTAAAGCAGAGTCTCAAAGAGATATTTGTACACCCAGGTTTGTTATTCACAGTAGCCAAAAGATGGAAGTAACCCAGGTGTCCATCAGTGGATGAGTGGATAAACAAAATGTGGTGTATACATACAATGCAATATTACTCAGCCTTAAAAAGTAATGAAATTCTGGGACTCCTGGGTGGCTCAGTCAGTTAAGTGTCCAACTCTTGATTTCAGCTCAGGTCACGCTCTCAGGGTTGTGAGGTTGAGGTTGAGTCCTGCATTGGGTTCCATGCTGGGCTTGGGGCCTGCTTGAGATTCTCTCCCTCTGCCCCTCCCACCCCCCTCTCCTCTCTCTTTCTCTTTAGGGGAAGAAGATATATATATATATCTTTTAAAAAAAGTAATGAAATTTTAATAGATGCTGCAATGTGGCTGAACCTTTAAGATATGCTAAGTGAAATAAGCCAATCATAAAAGGACAAATATCATATGGTTCCACTAATAGGATGAGGTACATAGAGTAGTCAAAATCATAGAGACAGAAAATAGAATGGTGGTTGCCAAGGACTGGGTTGAGAGGGGAATGAGGAATTACTGTTTAATGAGTATAAATTTTCAGTTTTGCAAGATGAAAAAAGTTCTGTGGATGGATGGGGATGATGGTTATGTAACATGAATGTATTTAATGCCACTGAACTATACACTTAAATCACTTAAATATGGTTAAAATGGTAAATTTTGTATATAAAATTTTTAAAAATATATATATATATTTTAAAGATTTTATTTATTTGACACAGAGAGCACAAGTAGGCAGAGCCGCAGGCAGGGGGAGAGGGAGAAGCAGGCTTCCTGCTGAGCAGGGAGCATGATGTGAGGCTCGATTCCAGGACTCTGGGATCATGACCTGACCCGAAGGCAGTCGCTTAACCAACTGAGCCACCCAGGTGCCCCTAAAAAATATTTTTTAAAAGATTTTATTTATTTACTTATTTGAGAGAGAGAAAGAGAGTGATGGGAGGACTGGAGGGAGAGGGACAAGCAGACTCCACACTGAGCGCAGAGCCCAACATGGGGTTTGATCCCAAGACCCTGAGATCATGACCTGAGCCGAAATCAAGAGTCGGATGCTCAACTGACTGAGCTCATCCAGGCACCCCTAAAAATAATTTTTTTTTTTTTTAAGATTTTATTTTATTTATTTGACAGAGAGAGACACAGCGAGAGAGGGAACACAAGCAGGGAGAGTGGGAGAGCGAAAAGCAGGCTTCCCACTGAGCAGGGAGCCCGACATGGGGCTCGATCCCAGGACCCTGGGATCATGACCTGAGCCGAAGGCAGATGCCCAACAACTGAGCCACCCAGGCGCCCCCCCTAAAAATAATTTTTAAAAAAGAATGGATATTATTGATTCTCCTTTTCTACTTCCCCTTTCTTACTAACCCTTCTCTTCACTTTACCAAAAAGGCATCTCTCCATTTGAAATCTAAAGTATACTACCCCAGGGACGGAAACCCTCAAGACACCAAACTATGTATTTCATCTCCTTTGGAAGGAGGTTGGGTTGGTTCCATTTTTTTAAGCTATTATGAATAAAGCTGTTGTGAACATTTTTTGTACAAGATTTCATTTATCTTAGGTTGAAGTGAAATTACTAAGTCATAGGATAGTGTTGTCAGACCAGTTTCTAAAGTGGTTGTACCATCTTGCATTCTTTCCCGCAGCGTATGAGTTCTGATTGCTGAAAATCCTTGCATATTTGCTTTTTAAGTCTTTTTAATTTTAGCAGTTCTAGTGGGTGGGTATTAGTATCTCATTGTGGTTTTAATCTGTGTTCTTTATGACCAATAATAGTAAGCATTTGTCAGATGTGTGTTACAAATATTTACTCTTGTTCCATAGTTTGCCTCTTCATTTTTTAAAGTGTCTTTTGAAGAACATGTTTTTTTGTTTTTAAAGATTTTTTATTTATTTGATAGAGGGAGACACAGCAAGAGAGGGAACACAAGCTGGGGGAGTGGGAGAGGGAGAAGCAGGTTCAGGGAGAACCAGAAGAGCTGGATGTGGGCCTCGAACCCAGGACCCTGGGATCATGACCCAAGCCGAAGGCAGACGCCTAACAAATGAGTCACCCAGGTGCCCATGAAGAACATGTTTTAATTTTAATCTTTTTCTTTATTGTTAATGCTTTTGGATCCTTTATAGAAGTCTTTGCTGACACAAAGCTCAAAAAGATTTTCTCCTGTGTTTTCTTTTAGAAGCTTTATAGTTTTAGCTTCTACATTTATGTCTGATCCATTTTCAATCAGCTTTTAAGTGTGGTATGATGGTAGGCAAGCAAGTGCCATCAAAGGGGAATCAGGATATGGTTCTGGAGAGGAGTCTGAGAAACAGACGCCACATCTAGGGATGGCAGCAGGCTTGTAATTCCCCATTCCAAATCGGAGGACTCTTTAGAGGCCCTGTAATTGGAATCAATACACTTAAAATCTTTTAACAGAAATTTTGCAAGGAACAAGGGTGCTGCCAGCAGCCATTGATTCCCACAGTGCATGTTAAAGTTGCTACTGTTTAAAAATTCAGAGGTGGGTCTTATTTGGTAGGTGCTCAAATCAACCTTTGCCTGTTGATGTGCCCTTGATGTTCTTAGTTGAGTGTCCTGTGCGGCCCAAAGCATTTACTTTGAAAAAAAATTAGAGTGTTTGGTGTAGGATTAAGCCGCTGCATACTGCAGATAGAATAGGACCCCTGGTTCTGCTTTTTGGCTTTTGGAACTGAAATCATGATTAAAAAGGATGGCCCTGGGTATTAGAATTATGCTCTTAGAGGTAAAATTCTTGGACCATTGCAAGATGGACCAGAGTGGAAATGTTTGCCAAGAATTTTTTCATTTATTATTTATTACTCTTTTTTTAAAAAAGATTTATTTATTTGAGAGAGAGAGCAAGCAAGCACACATGTGAGTGGGAGGAGGGGCAGAGGGAGAGGGAGAGAGAGAATCTCAAGCAGACTCTCTGCTGAGCGTGGAGTCCAACATAGGGCTCAATCTCATGACCCTGAGATTATGACCTGAGCTGAAATCAAGAGCCGAATGCTCAACCAACTGAGCCACCCATGTGCCTCCTAAGAATGCTTTTATTAATGAAGAATGAAAGGCAGAGGAGGCTCGAAAACAATCAGCTACCATCATTGTTCCAACCATAAACAGTGCTGACCTACAGTGGGGGGTCTTTTTTGCCAAACCTACTGGTCAGCTTCCAGGAAACCAGTCTTTAGGTTCTAGAGGAGTGTGGTTGCAAAGTTCAGCGGAAGGGCATCAATAGAAGTGTAGCCTATAGATTAGTATAATGCTTACCATCCCCAGAAGCAGCTGACCCTGTTCAACTGCTATTCATATGGAACCATTTTTCACTTCAATCTTCAAAATTTTTATTTGACTATTAACTACTCATCCAGATCTGTACCTGCATTAGTTTCCTATGCTAATTTTCAGAACTCACCAAGGGGTCCTTTTACTGATTGGTGGGTAGCATGTGTTGGGGGTGGGATCTGGGCAGTTTAGGTGGCAGGCCCTTCTGTTCCATTGATCTCTATGCTCGTCCTTATGCCAGTGCCATACTGTCTTGATTACTGTAACTTTGTATTAAATCTTAAAATCAGGAAGTGTGAGTCCTCTAACTTTGTTATATATACAGGCATACCTTGTTCCGTTACATTATGCAGATACTGCATTTTTTACAGATTGAGGAAGGTTTATGGCTACCCTGAGTTGAGCAAGTCTATCAGTGCCATTTTCCACCAGCTTTTGCTTACTTTGTATCTCTGTATCACATTCTCAAGATATTTCAAACTTTTCATTGTTATTGTATTTGTTATGGTGATCTGTGATCAGTGATTACAATTTGCTAAAAGCTCAGATGATGGTTAGCATTTTTTAACAAAGTATTTTTTTTAATTAAGGTATGTGCGTTGTATTTTTAGAATGCTATTGCACACTTAATAGACTACCATATGGTGTAAACATTTATATGTACTGGGAAACCAAAAAATTCATTTCACTCACTTTATTGCAGTTTCACTTTATTGCAATAGTCTGGAACCAAACCTGCAATATCTCCAAGGTATGCCTGTATTCTTTTCTGTTTTGCACAGATGGTATGATATTACAAATAGTATTTTGCACTAATAGCTTATCCTAGATAGTTAACATAGCTACCTCATTTTTTTTGAGAATTGCATGGCCTTTCAGTAGTGCAGTATACTCTATTGATGTACATTTAGATTTTATAATCTTTTGCTGTTACAAACAGCGCTGCACTGTGTGTGTTTGTAAACATGTCACCTCACACTGTAAGTTTCTAGAGAATGAATTCCTAGAAGAGGAACTAGAAAGTCAGGTAATATGCACTTGAAATTTTGTGAATATTAGTTTTCCTTATGTTACTGATTTTTAACTTCATCCCCATTGGTCGGAGAAGATACTTATGTGGTATCTACCTTTTTATATCTATTGAGACCAGTTTGTGGTTTAACAAATGGTTCGTTCTGGAGACTATCCCAAGTGCACTTAAGAAGATGTGATTCTGCTACTGTTGTGTAGAGTGTTTATATGTGTCTGTTAGGTCTAGTTGATTTATTATGTTCTCTATTTCCATTTATTCTGTTTGGTTGACCTATCTATTATTAAAAGTGGGGTTTCAAGTCTCCAGCTATTAGAGAACTATTTATTTTTCTCTTCACATGTTTTCAGTTTTTGCTTCATGTATTTTGAGAGTGTTATACCAATAGATCGTTTTATCTTCTTGCTGTATTTTTTGAACCTTTTAATTAATATATAATGTCTTCCTTTGTCTTTCATAAACTTTGGATTCAAAGTCTGTTTTGTCTGATATTAATCTAGCTCCCCAGCTTTCATTTGATTACTATTTGCATGGAATATGTTTTCCATCTTTTCACTTTCAATCTATTTGCGTCTTTGGATCTAAAGTGAGTCTCTTGAAGCATATACAGCTTATTACAGTTACACATATATAGCATATGCAGTTGATCCTTGAACAGTGCAGTGGGTTGGGGTGCTGACTCCATGCACTGTCGAAAATGTGTATAACTTTTGATTCCCCCAAACTTAACTACTAATAGTTTACTGTTGACTAGAAGCCTTACAGATAGGATAAACAGTCTGAAGGCAGACGCTTAACCACGCTGAGCCATGCAGGTGCCCCTCGATATTTTCTTATATGATAGAAACACTATAGATGTTTATACATATTACTGAAATTAGACATCAAAAATGAAAAGATTGGAGCACCTGTGTGGCTTGGTTGGGTGTCTGACTTGATTTCAGTTCAGGTCCTGATTTTAGGGTCTTGAGATCCACCTCCCTCCCAACCCTCTGCACTCAGCAGGGAGTCTGCTTCTCTCCTCCCTCTCCCTCTGCCCCTCCCCTTGCTCATGCATGATGTGCGCTCTCTCTCTAAAATAAATAAATCTTTTTAAAAATGAGAAGATTCTGTGAAAAAGAAATTCGTATTTACTTACAGGTATAATGATTCATGCACTGATACCAAAGAAGCAGCAGTATAATTGCTTCATGGTAGCCTAGCCTATACGTTAATGATTGAATCATTGTAAAAATTTTATGGTATATAGGAGTAAGTCATATTCATAATACACTATTGGAAACACTGTTAGGTTTTAAAACTGATATGCAGTTTCTCCAATTACGGGAGAAAGAGGCATACTGTATGGTAATATTCTTTGAAAGCAATGTTATAGGGGCACCTGGTGGCTCATTTCGTTAAGCATCTGCCTCCGGCTCAGGTCATGATCCTGGGGTCCTGGGATCGAGCCTCGCATCGGGCTCCCTGCTCAGCGGGAAGCCTGTTTCTCCCTCTGCCTCTCCCTCTGCTTGTGTTCCCTCTCTTGCTGTCTCTCTCTCTCTGTGTCACATAAATAAACAATAATAATAATAAAAAGAAAGCAATGTTATAAAACAGTAAGAAAACTAACACAATATTAATTTTATATTAAATATCACTCATCGGTCCACTTCCATTCAAGTCTTGCACGTGATGTTCTACACCGTGAATACTTGGGTGATGATGACACAAAACATCTCACATGGTTCTTGCCATACAGTTACTATGTTTTCACACGAAGACACACAATACAAGTGTTCAGCTTGGGGGTTGGTCTTGCTCTCTCAAGTCACAGAGGTAGAAGAGGTGGAAGTAGAAGAAGGAAAGGCCTGCACGCTCTGTAGCTTTATGGAAATACATTCTAATTTCTGACTTTTTTGGTTTCCAGTTTCTCTAAAGTTGTTTCTATGGTGGTACCACAATCCTTCCACTGTTTGCTTTAGTTTCAGTGCTTGTACCTTAGAAGGATTGTATCATCAAAGAAGTTAAAAGCAGTCTTGAATAATTAGAATGCTTCTGCCAGATGTCTGATATCAATTTGTTTTCTGGGACTGCTGCTTCTGCATCGTTTTTTTTTTTTAAGATTTTATTTATTTATTTGAAAGGGAGAGAGAGCGTGCCTGAACAGGGGCAGGGTCAGAGGAAGAGGTACAAGCAGACTCTCTGGTGAGCAGGGAGCCCGATGCAGGGCTCGATCCCAGGACCCTGGGATCATGACCTGAGCTGAAGGCAGATGCTTAACTGACTGAGCCACCCAGGTGCCCCATGTTTCTTCTACATCTTCTTCATCTGTCATGGTTTGGAAGTACTCATCTCCATCGAGTCATCTTCTTTTAATTTTCTGGTGTGGTGTTTGTTAGCTCTTGAATTTCTCCCAAGATCCATATTTTGAAACCCTTCACCCCTCACCTTTTTTATCCACTCTTTCATGATTTCCTTGATTGTCTCTGTTGTAAATCCTTTGAAGTCTTCACAACATCTGGACACAGTTTTCACCAGCAGGAACTTATTATTTCAGGTTTAATGGCTTTTATGGCTTTTCCTATAACAATGGCATCTTCAATGGTGTAATCCTTCCAGACTTTTGGGGTGCCTGGGTGGCTCAGTTGGTTGAGCATCTGACACTTGGTTTCAGCTTAGGTCGTGATCTTGCAGTTGTGAGATCGAGCCCCAGATGGGGCACTGCACTCTGCATAGAGTCTGCTTCAGATTCTCTCTCCCTCTCCCTCCCACTATGCTCCACTCCTTGTCACACACGCTCTCTCTCTAAAGTAAATAATAAAATCTTAAAAAAAAAAAAAAATCCTTCCAGACTTTCATGATATTCTATCAGAGTTCTTTTTCATAGCATTGACAGTCCTTTCCATAAGGTACCATGTATAATAAACCTTCAAGGTCCTTATGATCCCCTGATCTAGAAGCTTGATTAGAGATGTGTTTGGGGGCAAGTAGATCACTTTGACACCTTCAGTGTTGAACTCCTGGGGTTCTGGGTGGTCAAGGGCATAGTCTAATATGGAAAGAACTTTAAAGAGACAGTTCTTACCAGCAAGGTACTTCCTGACTTCAGAGACAGCATCAGTGGAACCAATCCAGAAAGACGGTTCTTGTTCAGGCCTTCTTGTAGAACCAAAAGACTGCCAGCTGTTGTTTATCTTTTCCCTTTAAGGCTTGGGGGTTAGCAGCTTATGGATCATGAACCAGACTCAAAACGGTAGAGTTAGCCTATACCTTCTTGCCTTATATCTTGGTGCTCTCTTTTCTTCTTTACTAATAGATGTCCTTTCTGGCATTTTTTTTTCTCCCAGAATAAGGCACATTCATCAGTATTATAAACCAGATAGCCTTTTTCCTCAGTGATTTTATTAGTGGCCCTGAGAACTCATCTGCTGCTTCTTGGTGGGCAGAAGCTGCCTCTCCTGTCATCTTGACATTTTTTTTAAGCCAAACCTCTTTCTAAAATTATCAAACCATCCTTTGCTGACATTAAATTTTCTAGTTTTAGATCCTTCACCTTTCTTTGCTTTAAGTTGTCATATAATGGCTTTGCTTTTTCTCAGATCATATTAGAGCCTGTAAGTATGCCTTTCTTAAAGCAATCCTGCACCCACATAAAGCTGCATTTTCAATATGAGATAAAAACATATTTTGCAAAAATTACAAGGTTTTCATGCCTGCCAGTGTAGCTGCAGTGACGGCTTCATGAATTTTCTTTTTCTTTCTTTCTTTCTTTCTTTCTTTCTTTCTTTCTTTCTTTCTTTCTTTCTTTCTTT
>NW_022589716.1:8091437-8221675 GCF_004348235.1 Phoca vitulina
TTTCTTTCTTTCTTTCTTTCTTTCTTTCTTTCTTTCTTTCTTTCTTTTTCTTTCTTTCTTTCTCTCTCTCTCTCTCTCTCTCTCTCTCTGTCTCTCCCTCCCTCCCTCCCTCTCTCTCTCTCCTTCCTTCCTTCCTTCCTTCCTTCACACTGGATTCATTTATCTTGAAACAGCAGGCAACTGCAACCGCAGACCTCTGTGGTACATATCAAGCAATTCAACTTTTTCTTGCAGTGTCATGACTTACTCTGCTTCTTGGGAAGACTTTCAGCATCACTAATGGCACTTCATATGGGTCCCATGGTGTTAGTCAAGGTTTATGGTGTTGCATTAAACATGATGAAAAATACAGGAGAACCGGGAGAAATCACTTTTTACTGTGATAGGCAATTTGCCAGAAAGACTAACGGACTCTGCAGGGTTGATTATTGTCTTTTTTTTTTTTTTAAGGGGATACTTACAACAACTGAAATAGCAGCAGGAGATGACTGTGAAATTATTACAGTAGTATAGTATGTACTACAGTTAATCTTATATAATTATGATTTAATACAGTGTCTTTACATTTGTTTACATTTTTCTCAACTGCAAATGGTACAACTTATGGTCTGTGAGTTTGTAAATTTTGATAAATTTTAACTTTTTTTTTAAAGATTTATTTACTTTAGAGAGAGAGTGCACACTTGAGTGGAGGGAAGGGCAGAGGGAGAGAAGCAGACTCCCTGCTGAGCAGGGAGCCCAACACAGGGCTCCATCCCAGGACCATGAGATCATGACCTGAACCTGAACTGAAATCAAGAGCCGGACGCTTGACCAACCGAGCTACCCAGGCACCCCAAATTTAACTTTTTATTACTTTTGTGTGTATTTTATGGTAGTAAGTGATAAAATAGACAAATATCTACATATATTTTGTGCCTTCATGATATACCTAACTTCTTCTTAGTTTTATTTAGTATTTTTAGGTTACATGGTTCATCTGCAAGTTTTCAACTTTGTCATAAATCTCGAAAAATGTTTCCACTATATTTATTGAAAAAAATGGACTCACCACAGTTCAGACTTGTGTTGTTCAAGGATCAATTGTAGTTAGATCATGTTTTTTTAATTTATTTTGCTCATGTCCTCTTTTGATTAGAAAATTTTAAACTATTAACATTGAAAGTAATTACTGATAAGGAGGGACTTTTGCTATTTTGCTTTTTGTTTTCTGTATGCCCTATAGCTTTTTTTTGTCCTTCGTTTCTTCCATTGTGGCCTTCTTTATGTTCAGTTGTTTTTTTTGTTTGCAGTGAAATGTTTTGATTTCCTTCTCATTTTCTTGCATGTGTATTCTTTGTGGTTACCATGGGAATTACATTTAACATCCAACAGTTATAACAACTTAATTTGAATTTATATCAACTGAAGTTCACTAGCATGCAAAAACTCCGCTTCTGTACAGCTTCTTCTCTTTCTGTTATCAGTGTCACAGGTAACATCTTTATAAATTGTGTCCCCAGTAACCTAGATTAATAATTGTTTTTTATGTATCTGTCTTTTATTATTTATTTTTGGTGCACAAAGTTTTTTTTTTAAAGGTTTTATGTATTTATTTGAGAGAGAGAATGAGAGAGAGAGAGATATAGCATGAGAGGGGGGAGGTTCAGAGGGAGAAGCAGACTCCCCACTGAGCAGGGAGCCCGATGTGGGACTTGATCCTGGAACTCCAGGATTATGGCCTGAGCCGAAGGCAGTTGCTTAACCATCTGAGGCACCCAGGCACTCACACAAAGGAGTTTTTATTAAAGCATGGAGATAGGACCCGTGGGCAGAAAGAGCTGTGCGTCTGTCTTTTAAATCATGTGGAAAATAGGGGCACCTGGGTGGCTCAGTCGTTAAGCGTCTGCCTTCGGCTCAGGTCATGATCCCAGGGTCCTGGGATCGAGCCCTGCATTGGGCTCCCTGCTCAGCGGGCAGCCTGCTTCTCCCTCTCCCACTCCCCCTGCTTGTGTTCCTCTCTTGCTGTGTCTCTCTCTGTCAAATAAATAAAATCTTAAAAAAAAAAAAATCATGTGGAAAATAAAAAGTGGAGTTACAAACCAAAGTTACAATAATACTAGCTTTTATAATTGCCCCTGTGTTTATCTTTACCAGAGACCTTTATTTCTTCATATGGCTTTGGTTACTGTTTAGCTTCTTTGTCATTTCAACTCGAAGAACTCCTTTAGCATTTCTTGGAGGGTTCATCTAGTGGTTAACAAACTCCCTCAGCTTTTGTTTACCTAGAAATGTCTTAAATTCTTCCTCATTTTTTGGAGGACAATTTTGTTGAACATAGAATTCTTGATTGGCAGTTTGGTTCCCCCCCTTAGTATTTTCTGAAACTGTCCACTGCCTTCTGGCCTCCAGGGTTTCTAATGAGTAATTGGCTGATAATCATATTGAGGATCTCTTGTCACTTCTCTCTTGTTGCTTTGAAAATTCTTTGTCTTTGATCATAATGTGTTGGATGTGAGTTTATCCTACTTGTACTTTATTTTTTTTAAAGATTTATTTATTTTAGAGAGAGAAAGCTTGAGCACATGCATTGCACACAAGCGGGGGAAGGGGCAGAGGGAGAGAATCCTCAAGCAGACTCCCCACTGAGCATGGAGTGGGCCGAGGGGCTATATCCATGACCTGAGCTGAAACCAAGAGTCAAATGGTCAACCAGCTGAGCCACCCAGGCAGCCTCCTTGTATTTCATTTAGTTTCCTAGATTTGGAGGTTCATATCTTACAGAAAATTGGGGGAATATTTTTTTCGCCATTATTTCTTCAAATAATCTTTCTGTCCTTTCTCTCTTTTCCTTCTGGGACTCCCTTCTCATCTATTACATAATCATTGTCAGTTTGACAGCATCTCCAGGCCCTGTAGGTTTTGTTCATCTTTGTTCATTCTTTTTTCTTTCTGCTCTTCAGACTTCATAATTTCAACCCTCTTCTCTTCAAGTTTGCTCATTCTTTTGCCTGCTCAAATCTGTTGAACCCCTTTAGTGAACTTTTCATTTCAATTATTGTGCTTTTCAGCTCCAGGTTTTTTATTCCACTGTATAAATTTCTGTCTCTGTAAATATTCTCATTTTGCTTATACATTGTTTTCCTGATTTCCATTAGTTCTTTAAGCATAATTAAGATAGTTGTTAGAAAGTCTTTGTCTAGTCAAAAAGTGGGCAGAAGATATGAAAAGACACTTCTCTGAAGAAGACATACAAATGGCTAACAGACACATGAAAAAATGTTCATCATCATTAGCCATCAGGGAAATCCAAATCAAAACCACACTGAGATACCACCTTCACCAGTTAGAATGGCAAAAATGGACAGGGAAAGAAACAACAAATGTTGGAGAGGTTGTGGAGAAAGGGGAACCCTCTTACACTGTTGGTGGGAATGCAAGTTGGTACAGCCACTTTGGAAAACAGTGTGGAGGTTCCTCAAAAATTTAAAAATAGAGCTACCCTATGACCCAGCAATTGCACTACTGGGTATTTACCCCAAAGACACAGATGTAGTGAAAAGAAGGGCCATATGCACCCCAATGTTCATAGCAGCAATGTCCGCAATAGCCAAACTGTGGAAAGAGCCGAGATGCCCTTCAACAGATGAATGGATAAAGAAGATGTGGTCCATATATACAATGGAGTATTACTCAGCCATCAGAAAAGATGAATACCCAACTTTTACATCAACATGGATGGGACTGAAGGAGATTATGCTAAGTGAAATAAGTCAAGCAGAGAAAGTCAATTATCATATGGTTTCACTTATTTGTGGAACATAAGGAATAACATGGAGGACATTAGGAGAAGGAAGGGAAAAATGGGCAGGGGGAATTGGAGGGAGAGATGAACCATGAGAGACTATGGACCTGAGAAACAAACAGGGTTTTAGAGGGGAGAGGGGAGGGGGGATTGGTTAGCCTGGTGATGGGTATTAAGGAGGGCACGTACTGCATGGAGCACTGGGTGTTATACGAAAACAATGGATCGTGGATCACTACATCAAAAACTAATGATGTATTGTATGGTGACTAACATAACATAATAAAATAAAAAAAAAAGAAAGTCTTTGTCTAGTAAATCTGATACCTGGGTTTATTAGAGATAGTTTCTTTCTTTCTTTTTTTTTTTTTTTTTTAAGATTTTATTTATTTATTTGACAGAGAGAGACACAGCGAGAGAGGGAACACAAGCAGGGGGAGTGGGAGAGGGAGAAGCAGGCTTCCCGTGGAGCAGGGAGCCTGATGTGGGGCTCGATCCCAGGACCCTGGGATCATGACCTGAGCCTAAGGCAGACGCTTAATGACTGAGCCACCCAGGTGCCCCGAGATAGTTTCTGTCAATTTATTTTGTTTCTTTGAATGGTGGGCCATATTGTCTTGTTTCTTTTTATGTCTTGTGATTTTTTTTTTCTTGTTATTGAAAATCGGGCATTTGACTATCATAACTCTGGAAATCAGATGCTCCCCTTTTGTTGGGGTTTGCCAGTTTTTGCGGGGGGATTGCTGAAGGCTGTAGTAGTCTGTTTTGAGGCTTTTTCTAAACTATTTTGCAAAGACTATTCCGTGTCATCACTGTGTGATCACTGATGTCTGTCCCATTAGCTTATGTTCATCTAATGTTTTCCATGAACAGCAGAAGCTCAAACAAATGAAAACGAACAAAAACACCAACAAAAACAAAGAGAAAAGCAGAAAAATGAAAACCACCTCTGTCTGTTTTTGGATATTGGTTCTCTGCCGGGGCATTCTTTCAACATCTAGCTAGGCTTGCTCTGGGCCTTGGGATCAACCTGAGGTGAAAGCTTAAGGTCTTTTCAGGTCTTGTCTCATCATGTGTCTTGCCTGGGTATGCGTGTAGTTTTCTAAATTTTCCCCTATGCTTGTTGTTTGGAATGTCCTAATTTCCCAAAGTGTTTTCACCCCAACTTCCCCATATCTGTGAGTCTGCTTTGCAGCTTTTATTAGCAATGCTTGCCCCATCCCCACCCACCACTAAAGTTCTGAGTTAGGTGAAACAGACAAACACCAACACCTCACATCAATCCTTCAGATATCTCCCAGACAGATTAGAAGAGATGTGCACAGTAATCTGCAAATCAGGTTTCCCTCTGATTTGAAGGAGGGAGCTGGGAACTGGGTTGCCACTTCTTCAAGACCAAAACCTCTGCCTGTGCAAGGGTGGGTGGGACAGGGATGAGTAAAACACACCACAAAACCTTACTGTTATTTTGAAGATAGCTTTTTCTTTCTTTCTTTCTCTTTTTTTTTTTAAGATTTTATTTATTTATTTGACAGAGAGAGAGATAGCAACAGCAGGAACATGAGCAGGGGGGAGTGGGAGAGGGAGAAGCAGGCTTTTCCGCTGAGCAGGGAGCCCGATGTGGGGCTCGATCCCAGGACCCTGGGATCATGACCTGAGCCAAAGGCAGACGCTTAACGACTGAGCCACCCAGGTGCCCGGAAGATAGCTTTTTCTTGATTGAGCGTTCTCTTGGTTGTTGTACACCTTTGGCTGCTTTCTAAGCTCCAGCAGGGCTGGCTCAGACATTTACTGCCTTTTTTTGATGTTTCTGTGGAGGAATGAGACTTTGGAACTTCCTCATCTCCCATTTTGCTGAAATGTGGTTTGTCTTTTCACTCTCTTGGTAGTATACTTTGCACGAAAGTTTTTTACTTTGATGAAGTCCACTTAATTTTTTCCTTGTGCTTTTGGTGTCATTTAAGAAACCGTTGCCAAATCCAAGGTAATGAAAGTTGGCATCTTTTTTAGTAGCTGTAGCAAAGGTCCTGGAGATGAGTTCTCAGCTTGACTTGGGTTACATGTCCATTTTTAGTTTTAATTTTGTTTATTTTTTAGCAGGAGAAAATTAAATTTAGTGTCATACATATGAGGAATCCATGCAGACATGAAATTCCCCAGGTAGTCTGGCAACATGAGGTTTATATGACATACTGAATAAGGAGAGGGTCAGGGGCCTGAGGGAACAAAGAAGAAGACCCTTAGCAGAAAGGTGAGAAGAGATGTTTGGGGAACAAACTTTGCCCTATCATGCAGATAAGTTTTTTGGTAAAGAGGAATCTCTGTTAATACTCTTCCTGATACAGTCAGACAGTTAAGAAGGAGGTAAAGAGCTTTTCTGCTAGGTTTTGATTGGTATTAATTCCCAATAATGTTTATCTCATAGTGTGGTACATCTTGGTACATGCCCATTTTTAGAGCAATTACTGTGAGTGGTAGACTATTCTGATTGACAAGGCTGGACTGTGTAGAATCAACCATGGGCTGAGGTTGAGAATGGTGTTAAAAATGCTGTTTCCAAAAAGGAAGGTGAATAGATGATAGAAAAATTAGTAAATATTTAGTAAATGTAAAGCATTCTTACTACATTGAGAAATTTATGATGCTCCAGAGTGCATATTTTTTTAAAAGATTTTATTTATTTATTTGAGAGAGTGATCATGAGTGGGAGAGAGGGGCAGAAGGAGAGGGAGAAGCAGATTCTGGGATCATGACCTGAGCTGAAGGCAGATACTTTTTTTTTTTTTTTTTTTAAAGATTTTATTTATTTATTTGAGAGAGAGAGAATGAGAGAGAGAGCATGAGAGGGGGGAGGGTCAGAGGGAGAAGCAGACACCCTGCCGAGCAGGGAGCCCGATGCGGGACTCGATCCAGGGACTCCAGGATCATGACCTGAGCCGAAGGCAGTCGCTTAACCAACTGAGCCACCCAGGCGCCCTGTTGTTTTTTTTTTTTGACAGAGAGAGAGAGACAGCGAGAGAGGGAACACGAGCAGGGGCAGAGGGAGAGGGAGAAGCAGGCTTCCCGCAGAGCAGGGAGCCCGATGCGGGGCTCAATCCCAGGACCCTGGGATCATGACCTGAGCCGAAGGCAGACGCTTAACGACTGAGCCACCCAGGTGCCCCCAGAGTACACATTTTGGGGCGCCTTGGTGACTCAGTCGGTTGAGTGTCCCAACTCTTGATTTTGGTTCAGGTCGTGATCTCAAGTCCCATGTTGGGCTCTACCGGTGGGCATGGAGCCTGCTTGGGATTCTCCTCCTCTCCCACTGCCCCCCACCCCCCTCGCTCACTCTTTCTCTCAAAAAAAAAAAAAAAAGTATTTCTCTTGGTATAAATTAATAAGTAAATGTTTAAAAGTGACTTCCAGGGGTGGGCGCCTGGGTGGCTCAGTTGGTTAAGCGACTGCCTTCGGCTCAGGTCATGATCCTGGAGTCCCTGGATTGAGTCCCGCATCAGGCTCCCTGCTCGGCGGGGAGTCTGCTTCTCCCTCTGACCCTCCCCCCTCTCATGTGCTTGCTCTCTCTCATTCTCTCTCTCTCAAATAAATAAATAAAAAATCTTAAAAAAAAAAAGTGGGGGCGCCTGGGTGGCTCAGTCATTAAGCGTCTGCCTTCGGCTCAGGTCATGGTCCCAGGGTCCTGGGATCGAGCCCCGCATCGGGCTCCCTGCTCAGCGGGAGCCTGCTTCTCCCTCTCCCACCCGCCCTGCTTGTGTTCCCTCTCTTGCTGTGTCTCTCTGTCAAATAAATTAAAAAAAAAAATTAAAAAAAAAAAAAAAAGTGACTTCCAGGGGTGCCTGGGTGGCACAGTTGGTTAAGTGACCCAACTCTTGGTTTTGGCACAGGTCGTGATCTCAGGGTCATGAGATCAAGCCCTGCGTCAGGCTCTGCGCTCAGTGTGGAGTCCTCTTGAGACTCTCTCTCTCTCTCCCCTTCACCCCACTCATGCATGCGTGCTCCCTCCCTCTCTCTCAAATAAAAAAAAAATTAAATTAAAAAGTGACTTCCAAAAACATCCCTGTTGTTGTTCCTGATAAGCCAAGGTGGAAGAAATTAGTTTAGCCTTTTCTTCATGTTCTAATGTGTTTATATTTTGTGGTTTGTTTTATACAGGTACTACTATAACCAGAGTTTGATAGCAAAAGGATCTACTTACTGGGCTCTCTTAACATAGAAAGAGATGTGGGGGGATTCTCGATCTGCTAACAGAACAGGACCTTTTCGGTAAGTCTTGAAATTTGAATATTGAAATTGTAATATTTTAATGATAAAGATGTATAATATTTTTTGGTCTGTCATAAAGAGGGATATTTTCTTTATATAGAAATAGCTCTGGTTTTTTAAAAATAGAAGCTATTTAAAAAATTTCTAGTCATTTCCAAAGTGCTTGTGAGGTTGAATACTGAGCATGCCAAGTGTTTTGTGTTTCAGCACTTTTTTTTTTTTAAGATTTTATTTGTCAGAGAGCAAGAGAGCACAAATGGGGAGCGGCAGGCAGAGGGAGAAGCAGGCTCCCTGATGAGCAAGGTGCCATGAACTTGACCTGAGCCAAAGGCAGACACTTAACTGACTGAGCCACCTAGGCGTCCCAGTGTTTCAGCACTTTTTAAACATTAAAAAATAATCCCCCAATTATTTTTTTAAATCTCTTTTAACAAAGTAATACATACTTGGCAAATAAGGAAAGCTAGCAAAAACATACATGAACATTTATATATGTAAATAAAAGTTTTGTTAATTTCACTAATTTATGTCTAGAATCCAGAGCTGTGTTTGGCCCATGGCACATTGTGTTTCAGTTATCAAAAATAGTTCTGAGAAAAAAAAAAATTACTGGATGCAATTTTCTAAGGTACATTTCATTAGTAAGGGTTACTGGGTACAAAGATGAGTTGAAAGGTAGTACCATTCAGTTATTAGTAGGTTATATTTTAGATTTGTAGGGAGTTAATTTTCTAATAGCGAATATAATAAATTATGATGACTGTATTTTTAAAGCTTTTGCATTGTGTTTACAATTAATAAAATGCCAAAGGAATGTGATTTTTATGGTTTATGGTTTTATGGTTTTACTTGGCCAAAGAAATCTGACCTTTAAAGTTATATATTAAAAAATATTTATATATATATATAATAAATATATATATATTTTAAAAATGCTCCAATTGAAATTTCTGTTATTAGTAAATTTTCTTTTGGATTGGCAGTCTGCAAGATTTTATCATGCAAATTCAAGAGGTGTTCTCATTATTCTGAAGCTGGGGGTTCCAGTGAAAAATTAGGTAGAGAACTGAGTTTTAAAATCCATATAATATTTAGTAAAGCTAGTGTTTCATAAATACTAAATGATAGGGGTCTTTACTTTTGGCTCAGCAATCTTTAAATTAAAGCAGTGGTGATGATGCTGGGTATGTTTTTCCTTTCAAAATTTAGGGTCTGCATCAGTGGTCAGCAAATTATAGCCTGCAGCTCACTTTTGTTTTATTGTAACACAGCCATGATCATTTGTTTACAAATTGTCTATGATTGCTTCCATGCCACAATGGCAGAGTTGAATAGTTGTGACAGACTGCAAAGCCTAATATCAGTACTGTCTGGCTTTTTGTGGAAAGTTCGCCGATCCCTAGTTTAGATCAATGGGCTTATACTTCAACATTTTTAAATATTTAGGTTGTAATCTATCCTTTTTTACTTATATTTATGGATAACTATTTTGTAAGTAAGGCTATTTCTTATAGAATTAATCTAATTTAGATTACTTTTTTAACTTTTTATTTATTTAGATTGTTTAGGTAAGCCTTCAGAAATGTTGGGTAGCCTTAGCTCTATTTTGTAACTTTAAAAAAATTTTCAGAACATTTTTTCTTTGACCAAATTATTATTTAAAATTATATTCCCCCACTGTAATTTTAGTTTAAATATGTTATTACATGCTATTTTTAAGATCTTTGACTAGAATGGAGATGTAGTTTATATGGCATAACTTTTTGGAAGACTAATTTGGATTTTTAAAAAGGTATATTGGGGTGCCTGGGTGGCTCAATCAGTTAAGCGTCTGTCTTTGGCTCAGGTCATGATCCCAGGGTCCTGGGATCGAGACCCGCGTTGGGCTCTCTGCTCCACAGGAAGCCTGCTTCTCCCTCTCCCACTCCCCCTGCTTGTGTTCCCTCTCTCACTGTGTCTCTCTGTCAAATAAATAAATAATCTTTTTTTAAAAAAATAAGGTATCTTAACAGGAAAATGATTTTATATTTCATTTTATCAGCTTCTTTTTTTTTTTTTTTAAAGATTTTATTTATTTGACAGAGAGAGACACAGCGAGAGAGGGAACACAAGCAGGGGGAGTGGGAGAGGGAGAAGCAGGCTTCCCGCAGAGCAGGGAGCCCGATGTGGGGCTCAATCCCAGGACCCTGAGATCATGACCTGAGCCGAAGGCAGACGCTTAACAACTGAGCCACCCAAGCACCCCACATTTTATCAGCTTCTTATATTTTATTTTATTTGGTTGAAAATGATTTTCTTTTTCAAGATTTTATTTATTTATTTGGCAGAGAGAGAGATAGCAAGAGCAGGAACACAAACAGGGGGAGTGGGAGAGGGAGAAGCAGGCTTCCCGCCAAGCAGGGAGCCCAATGTGGGGCTCGATCCCAGGACCCTGGGATCATGAACTGAGCCGAAGGCAGACGCTTAACACCTGAGCCACCCAGGCGCCCCTGAAAATGATTTTCATAGTCACTGCTATTTTCTGTTAATAGAACTGTTTCTTGAATAGTCTGCATAAAATACAGTTCTAAGAACCCTAGTACAGTAAGTTACTCTAGATCTATTTGATCTTCCCAACTTAAGAGGGTTAAGATAATCTATAGGGCAGCATTCAAAGATAGTGTTAGAAACATTCTGGTCAGAAAACATGTAGGTTTAGATGCCTCAGTACCCATGAGTGTTTGCTGAGGCTTAAGTCTTCCTGCAAGCTGACTATTGGGATTTGATGATTTTAAATATGGGAGACACTAGAGTTAGTGGTAATGTCTTAGTTTTAGTGCAAAACTGTATTACTTATGAAGAATGTTTAAACTTTCTCCTCTTATGATGAACCATATAGACATAACTAACGTTAATGGGAGCTAATGGAAGTCATCATGTTCTGAAAATCCATTAAATATGCATCATTCTAATGTTCAGGTTACTGTTGTTAAAGTCCTATTACTTTAAGAAAGGGTTTGACCTTGTAACTCTTTCTCCTGAACTGAGTGACCCAGAATCAGTTGTCCTTTGAGTCTTTCTCTGGTGGTGTAGTCTGTGCTCAGAGGGTCATAAAATAGATCCTGTATATTCTGGTAGGGGAGAACAGAGTTGGACTTGATTTCCTAATACTTTTGTTTTACTGCTAAATAGCAGATAACCCTTTAGATCATTTCATGTTTTTCTTTTTTGTACCTTCCCCTCACCCTCAAGCTCAGGATCCTAGGTATCTAATTGCTTACTTAAATTCCCTTTTACCAAAGCCTAAGCATGTAAATGGTCTGAAGGCTAGGCAAAGGGAAGAATTGGGTAGAATGAAAGACTAGGCCAGTTCTCATTTATCTCTTGAGTTTTGTAAACTGAGAATGTGAATTTAATATTTTGCTTATTTTTAAATATATTTTATTACTATGAAAAACTAGCATGAGGCATTAGAATCTAGAATATCAGCTGCTTCATTTGGGACCTGGAGATAATACTTGAAGGCCTAATGCTCTCTCTAGGTCCCTTTCAGCATTAAGCTCCTAGATGCTGTTACTTGGCTAGGTTGATGTACATATGCTTTGTGGCATGATTCATGCTGCCTTTTGTGATACTCTTGGGTAGTTAAAATAATAGGACCCAGGTGAGAGTGCTTCTAGGTGGATCCACTGTAGAACTGGATTTTAGATGCAGCCAGGGCTGATGCTCAGCTGGTGTACACTTGTGTGCTCCTACTGGTGATTTACAGCCAGTGTTCCTTCATTTTGGGCGTGCATCCATTCCAATCTGGGTGGTGTCCATGCTGTAGCTGTAATCACATATTTTGGGATGTTATCATTGCTGTATGCAGAAATGAGAAAGACACCTCCTGAAATTTACTGTAATACATTTATGGTGCATTGATTTATTTGATGTATAGGAATCATCATGTTGATCTTGGAATTCTAAGTTCCCTGGCTGTAGGAAATGGAAATTTTTGTAGTGTGTCACCATTGCTAGCTTATCTGGTGTTGCGGATTTTCCCTGTTGCAGGACTGGGTGAAAGCTTTTTCTGCAGCAGTCATGTTGAAAACCTTGTGTTGACTTTCCTCGTGTTCTGAAATGGGAACATAAAAGTTTACTCCGCCACTTCGTCTTAAAATAGCAAAACATTGCTGTTTTCTGCAGATCTAGGACCTTGTTACAGAACTCTGCCAAAAAAAAAAAAAATGTTTACAGAAGAATGTGCTGTGATTAGAGAAGAATATGCTGGTGTGTAGATTTCAAACTCTCTGGACAATATGAATAACACTGTCTTTGTTTCTACAGTGGGAGCCAAGAAGAAAGGTTTGCTCCCGGGTGGAACAGGGATTATCCTCCTCCTCCCCTTAAGAGTCATGCTCAAGAGAGACACTCTGGCAACTTTCCTGGCAGAGATTCACTTCCCTTTGATTTCCAGGGGCATTCGGGGCCTCCCTTTGCAAATGTAGAGGAGCATTCTTTCAGCTATGGAGCTAGAGACGGACCGCATGGTGACTATCGAGGAGGGGAGGGACCCGGACATGATTTCAGGGGGGGAGATTTTTCATCTTCTGATTTCCAGAGCAGAGATTCATCACAGTTGGACTTCAGGGGTAGGGACATACATTCTGGGGATTTTCGGGATAGAGAAGGACCACCTATGGACTATAGGGGTGGAGATGGTACTTCTATGGATTATAGAGGTAGGGAGACATCTCACATGAACTACAGAGACAGGGAAGTTCACACCGTTGATTTCAGAGGTAGGGATGCTCCTTCATCTGACTTCAGGGGCCGGGGCACTTATGATTTAGATTTTAGAGGCCGGGATGGATCCCACACAGATTTTAGGGGAAGAGATTTATCAGATTTGGATTTCAGGGCCAGAGATCAGTCCCGTTCTGACTTTAGGAATAGAGATGTGTCTGATTTGGACTTCAGGGACAAAGATGGAACACAGGTGGACTTTAGAGGCCGAGGTTCAGGTACTAGTGATCTAGACTTTAGGGACAGGGATACGCCACATTCAGATTTCAGAGGTAGACATCGGTCCAGGACTGATCAGGATTTTAGGAGCAGAGAGGTGGGACCTTGTATGGAGTTTAAAGATAGGGAGATGCCCTCTGTGGATCCAAATATTTTGGATTACATACAACCCTCTACACAAGATAGAGAACATTCTGGAATGAACGTGAACAAGAGAGAAGAATCCACACATGACCATACAACAGAAAGGCCTGCTTTTGGCATTCAGAAGGGAGAATTTGAACATTCAGAAACAAGAGAAGGAGAAAAACAAGATGTAGCCTTTGAACATGAGTCTGCATCGGACTTTCAAAACAGCCAAAGTCCACTTCAAGACCAAGACAAGTCACAGCTTTCTGGAGGTGAACAACAGAGTTCAGATGCTGGTGTGTTTAAAGAAGAAGGTGGTCTGGACTTTCTTGGCCGGGAAGACACTGATTACAGAAGCATGGAGTACCGTGATGTGGATCACAGGCTGCCGGGAAGCCAGATATTTGGCTACGGCCAGAGCAAGTCTTTTCCAGAGGGCAAAACTTCCCGAGACGCCCAGCGAGACCTTCAGGTGTGTTAACAGAGTAGATTGCTTTTCTGTTTGTTGTTGAGTCATAAGGCTTTTCTGAAGGATAAAGTGTAGAGTCCAGGATACGTGATCCTGGGTCTCTCCTTCTATAACCATTAAAAAACAAAATGGGGGCACCTGGCTGGCTCAGTCAGCAGAGCATGCGACTCTAGATCTCGGGGTTCTAAGTGTCAGCTCCATGTTGGGTGTAGAGATTACTTTTAAAAATAAAATCTTAAAAAAAAAATGTATATTCAAGAATGGAATGTACATCTCTAGAGCAGTGGTTCTCAGCTCAGTTCATACTTTTGGTGTGTCTCTCTTCATTATTTTGTTTATGCTGTTGATTTAAATGCCTTGGGATAATTTAGTTAGAAAGTATGTCTTTGGGAGTTGGTTCTTTCAATTCTTGTTAGGCCTTGTGGCTATTAGGGTACATTTTTTTCTTTTTAAGTTTTTATTTATTTAAGTAATCTCTACACCCAATGTGGGACTCGAACTCATGACCCCGAGATCAAGAGTCGCAGGCTCTTCTGACTGAGCCAGCCAGTAGGTGCATTTTCTGAAACTCGTTTAGGATATACAGAATACCTAGGAGTCTTTCCCTAGTCATGAGGAGGTGATGTTAATGTTTCAAGTATCTTCTTACAGGTAACTTAATTGACTTAAATGTTGAATTTCAATATATATAATATATACTCTATTGTGTATATAATTTAAGTGAGAATAATTAAGTTTGCAGTTGGTTAATGCAAATATTATCTTTTGAAATAGGTTTTCCTCATCTCTACCCAGATTTCTGTTATTTTGGACAGTAATCTTAAGACATGTTAACCAAGTAATGAATTTTGAGAATGTTAGAGGTGATTGACTATATAATTTATTGTTCAGATCAGGACACTTTAAAGAGTAAAAGAGGATGTTGGAGTTGAGGCTTCTATGAATATGGAGAATGCAGATTTCTCTGAATTGTACTGTTGTATGGTCAGATGACACCTTTTGATTTTGTTGTGAAATTTATTTATAGTTGACATCTTTGACGAATGGCACCTGATTAAAATTTTTTTTCTATTTTCTCATTCAGGAAAAGAAAATTACACATTTTTTATGTGAAAAATATTTTTGAGAATATGTTAGGTTTTTTTTTCCTGATTATAAGTCCTATTCAGTACTGTTTCTCTTAATGTTCTGCTTTACTATTTCAAGACTCTTCAGTGAGCCTTGATTATAGCACACTTACATGCTAATGATTGGAAATCAAATTTTGGAACTCAGAAAAATAGAGAATTATAATTTTTTATATCTTAATATGATGCAAATGATTTTGATATTTGATCCTGAGAACCTGTATTTCACCTTCACTTTCATCTGCACACTAATATATTTTTATTTCGGAAATAATCTTTTATTCTGGATTCAAGGATCAAGATTATAGGACTGGTCCAAATGAGGAAAAACCAAGCAAGCTTATTCGATTAAGTGGGGTGCCTGAAAATGCCACAAAAGAAGAGGTAAGGCTCTTGTTTCTTTTTCTTTTTCCTTTTTTTGTCAATTAAAAAAATTATTTTTACTTTTTATTTTGAGAAATTAATAGAGTCATAGGAAGGTGCAAGGAAATATACAGGGACATATTGGGTGTCCTTCCTGCAATGTTAACATCTTGTATTACTATAGTACAATAGCTAAACCAGCAAATTGGTTTTGGTACAATCCACAGAACTTACTTAGATTTCAGCAGTTACACATTCACTCACTGACATGAGGTTTATGATTGCTGTCCTCAGACCTGATAATCATCTTTTAGGGCATAATCCAAAAGGGAGGCTTGGATTACATACATAAAGATGCAGTTTATTTACAGTAGTAAAACCTGGGAGCTGCATAACTCTTCAGTGTTAAAGGACTGGCTGAGTAAATTATGGCTGAACTTAATAGGAGAATCTGGTCAGGCTATTATAATCGGAAGAGCAAACTGTGTTTACTCTGTGCCAGGCATTATGTGATGCTTACAAGCATTAGTTCTTTAATTATCACAGTATCCTATGAATAGGTGTTCTTTATTCATTCCCTCCAAATACAAAGCACTAACCACATGCTAGGCACTGAGTGATATAGCAGTGATAGTCACTGCCTCCATGGATAATAAAAAGGTAAACAAAGAAACAATTTCAGGCAGTGATAAATGCTCTAAAGGAAACTAAAGTAAAGGTGTTGAGCATAACTGGGGTAGGGGCTATTTTCAATTGGGTAGTTAGGGGAAGGCATCACTAAGGAAATGACATTTGAGCCCAGGCCTGAATGCTGCGAGAGAACAGTCCATCTGAAGATGAGGAAAAGAACTGACCAGGCTGAGCGAGTTAAGTGCCATGGCCCTGGACTGGCATGAGCCCAGGGCATCATCTTAAGTTTAATGGATGAGAAACTGAGTACTGAAAACACTCAAGAGAGGCTTGGAATGTAGGCAGTCTGATTTCAGAGCTTGGGTTCTTGATGGTTATGTTCTTCTGCCTTTTTTATATACGTAGGAATTTTTGAATAATTATTTTCTACTCATTAACAGTTTTGAATGCCTAGAGTGTATATGGGTTAATTTTGCCTTGATAAAGTAATGATAGCTTTAAATTACGTAGAATAAAAACCAGTAGGGAAAATTAAATATTCAGTATTTGGTAATGATTTGCGTCATTCGTGTATACACCATGTGCTTGCAGATTCTTAATGCCTTTCGGACTCCTGATGGCATGCCTGTAAAGGACTTGGAGTTAAAGGAGTATAACACAGGTGAGTTTCTGGACGTGAATGTGGCCTTGGGTTAGGAAGGGTCTTTGTCAGATTTCTGCATCATGTGCTACTTAAAGTTTTTTTAAGAAACCACAGTTAAGATTTCCAGAAGCCTCCTGTTGATGCCTTCAAATAACAGCCAACTTTAGTCTTAGCTGGGTTCTTTGTGGCTGTTTGTCCACACTTGGGTGATGAGGATGCATGTTCCAGTTCTTCTGGGTGCCTATGAAATACAAAGTGAGTGTTGTAGCATTTAAGATATAAAGTTAGTGTTGTAGCATTTATCCCTGAATATATTTTATATAATCATTAAACTTGCTATATATGTTCTTCCTCGTGGTGGAGTGTTTATGTTTGAGCCTATTAGGATTTAATAAACTTACTATGTTTAAAAATTTACATTTCATTGCTTCAGCATGAAATTTACAACTTTCCAGAGAAATTGTGCAAATTAGTGGTTTCTTGAATTTTCAGTCTTGCTCTGAGAATGAAGCCCTGCAACAGCTGTTTTGTTGAAACCCATGAATAGATCCAGAGGAGCTTTCTCTTTGACCTCGCTCTGTGGTCTGAACTGCAGATTAAACTTTTCATAATATCGTCTCAGTGTTTTAGTGTATCATGTTCAGTCAGTTCCTTCAAATCTTACTACAAAAAAAGTGGAAGTGAAATGCTAGGCACTCAAGATATTGACTGATATTTTAGTTTACATAATATGAAATGGTTTAAAAATGAAGGTAATCTTTAAGTGATCTCTTTTGCAGAATTTTAAATTGAAGAAAGTAGATAATCTGTTCACAGAACTTAGAATTTTAGTAATCCAAAGAACTTTTCAAGTAAGAGTATGCTATATTTTTGAGGCTATAGTTTACTTCTAAATAGTTTACAATGGGATAAATTTCTTTGTGTTAACTAGATAGCTGCTGCTTCAGTTTGGTTCTGCAGAGGGAAACTATCCATAGAGATAAATTTTTGTGCTTGAAATAATTTGGTATTTTTGTCAAGTCCAGAAATATTTTTTTCTGTAATTTGAGAATAAACTCAGAAACATTATTTTTCAGAAAGCTATTTTTTTTTGTTTTAAAAGCATCAATTCTGAATTTGTGGAAACACAAGAGTAGTTATGTTGTTCTTACACATTCATGTCTTTTTTTTTTTGTTTTGCATGTCTTGTACATGCTTTCTAGATTTACTGTTATCTTTAGGAACTAAAAGTAGAATTTATAGGCTGCAGTTACTTTTTAACTGACGGCAGTAACCTCAACTTTGGTCTTGTTTCATGAACTGTGTTTTTATTAAATATTAGTATATTAAGGAAAGTAGAGATGTTTTGATGTTCAAATAGCAACTTAAACTCTTCATTTCTTTAGTACTCATTGACTTTCTATTGTCAGATTTATTAGCAGAGCAATATTTAAATTAATATATAAGGTCCATAGAAGAAGTTCTTAAATTTACTTGCTCTAGTAGCTATTAGAAACATAATTGGCAGACCAAAGACCTTGATACTCACGTGAAATCATCAAGACAGTCATTAAAAAAAAAAAAATCACCTTTCAGGAAATATAATCTTTCCTTGGCATTTTATTATATGAAGTGACAGTGTATTAAATATGTATACATGGTTCTTTTTTTAATGAGAGAATTGGATTACCAGTCCCATCTTATCCGTCTCTTCATGGCAAGTAGAATGAACTTTTGAAGATATCCGTCAGATCATGTTACTGCCATGCCTAAAATCCTCTAATGGTCTTCCATCTCATTTGGAAGAAATTCGCAATTCTTTGTTCTGACTTACAGAATCCTGCATGACCTGGCCCTTGGCTATTTGACCTCATCCCGTACTGCTCTCCACCTTTCTTATATGCTCTAGCCACACTGAGCCTTTCTCTAGGCTTAACCAATACAGACTTCTTTCTCTCTCAAGACCCTTGTACTGTTCTTCCCTCTGATCCTCACTTGTCTTCTGGGATTTAGTTCTTGGCTTCAGTTTCACCTCTCAAGGCCTTACCTCACCATCCAATCCAAAATCACTCCTTGATTGTTTTTCATCATATCCTGGTTTGTTGTCATAGGATCGATCATTTTGATATTTTCTCAGTGGTTTTGTGTCTTATTCCTCCCAGAGAGTTAGTTCCATGACAGTGGGAGCCTTGTCTATCTTGTTCCCTCCTGCTACCCCCATGCTTACCACTCTCCCTGGCACTGCTGGGTTCCCAGTATGCATGGAACGAGTAAGTGTCTGTGATGTGTATGAAGAGCAGCTGCGTTCTCCTCTCAGGTGAGGAATGTTAAAGGGTCATTTAGGTTTCAGAGCAGTGCAGCCTTACATCTGCTGAAGAATACGCCTTGGAGCAATCAGATATTTTAAGAATGTTTTTAACATTTGCTTGTTAAAAGACTCTATGTATATTTTAGTGGAAGAGGGGACTTTTATAAATGGCAGTCTGTTTCTTTAGGCTTGTGATTACCTGCAGAAACCATGCAGGATGGACATTGCTCGTAAGAAGGGGACTGTAGGGCAGAGTTTTAGTTGGTGTAATGGGGAGCCAGTCTGTAACGGAGAGAAAAGATTAATGCCTGTTCATTGACTCTAGTAATTTACATTGATTTAATTTTTGTTTCATTTAGAGCTGTGTGAGTACAGGGCCACAACTTTTATCTAAAATCTGTGGGGTCAAATAAGTTCATGACCTTTTCTGAATACAGAAAGGTAATGGCGGTACCTAGATCATATATGAATTATATCCCCCAGTGGGATGTATATCAGTCATAATAATACTTCTGCAGCAAAATATATGAATATTCTCACTAAGAGGACTAAATAAAGACTGTAAAGAGACTCAGTATACTACAGGTCAGGATTTGTCTCCAAATGACTTCAAATGATTTGAAAATTTACCAAACAATTTACTATTTAAGGGATTTTGGAATCGCAGAAAAGGAATTGTGAATCTACATATGTTGTATATATTTGAGTTTTTCTTTTGCCATTTGCAAATATATTATAACCCCATTAATTGTAAATTCCTTGAGTAAAATGATTACATTCCTGGGAGAAGTATCAAGAGTGAAATGTCTTTTGGTGACCAAATGAACAAACTTTGGTATGTACATACAATGGAATACTACTCAGCAATAAAAACAACGAAACTACACATGTACATAACAACATGGAGGAATCTCAGGTATTATGCTGAGTGAAAGAAACCAGACTGAAAAGGCTACACATTACCATAAAAAGGAATGAAATACTGGTACATGCTTATAACTTGGATGAATCTTGAAAACATTGTGCTGAGTGAAAGAAGCCAGGCACAAAAGAGCACATATTGTATGATCCCATTTATATAAAATATCCAGAATAGGCATATCCATAGAAGAAGAAAGCAGATTGGGTAGCTTGGTTGTTGCCGGGGCTGGAGAACGGGGAAATGGGGAGTAACTGCTTAATGGGTATAAGGTTTCCTTTTTGGGGTGATAAAAATATTCTGGAACCAGATAGTGGGGATGGTTGCATAACATTGTGAATGTATTTAAATGCCACTGACTTGCACACTTTAAAATGCTTAAATGGTGTATTTTATGTTATGTGTATTTGATCATAATTTTTAAAAGGACTACAGACTATATGATTCCATTTCTGTGACGTTCTGGAAAAAGCAAAATGATAGGAATAGAAAATAGTTATTGCCAGGGTGTTGGGGAAGGAGTCGACTGTAAAGTGGAAGCATGAGGGAATTTTGGGCACAATGGAACTATTCTCTATATGGATTGTGGTAGTGGTGTATCGATGTTAAATTCACTGAAATTGATAACTACTGTATTTATATAAGAGAACATGCTTATTAGGAAATACAACTGAGGTTTTTACGGGTGGAGGACCATGGTGCATGCTTTTTTCTCTCATGTGATTTAGGGAAAAATATTTGATGTATATAGACGGGAGGAAGAGAGTAATGATACAATAGATATGACAAAATATATCAATAGCTGAATCTGGGTAACAGGTTCATGCGTGTGTTCTTTGTGCTATTATTCTTGCAACTTTTTGTAACTTGGAAATGATTTTCAATAAAAAGTTGAAAACTGACAGTACAACTGATGTATTTTATTGTTAAGTGATCAGAATTCTTGCAAGATAAAGACTACAATGAACAGCTTCTGTGAACAATAGAACAGTGGTTCTCAGAGTGGGTTCTGGACCAGCAGTGTCAGCACTACCTCAGACCTTGTTAGAAATATAAATTCTTGGGACGCCTGGGTGGCTCAGTCGGTTAAGCCTTGGCCTTCAGCTTGGGTCATGATCCCAGGGTCCTGGGATCGAGTCCCACATCGGGCTCCTTGCTCAGTGGGGAGCCTGCTTCTCCCTCTGCCTACTGCTTCCCCTGCTGTGCTCTCTCCCCCCACCCCCTGACAAAAAAAAAAAAGAAAGAAAGAAAGAAAAAGGAAAAAAAGAAATACAAATTCTCAGGCCTCACTTTAGACCTACCAGATCGTAAACTCTGGGGGCAAAGCCCAGCCTTCTTTGCTTTAACAAGTCGTCCACGTGATTTTGATGTGCCCTGAATTGTGAGAACCACTGCATTAGATTAATTATATTCTTTATTCTAGAACTTTTTGGCACAGTTTAAAAGAGACTTAGCAAGCAGGTGGACATTCTTTAAGTCAAAAGGGCTGATGCTTATGTGCTTTAGGAGCCCATGGCAAACACTTGCCTTGCCTACCTGATACCAGTTCTGCTGTACTGAGCTGGGGCAGGAGCTAGAGTAGGGTTGATGCTATTTTATGCCCTTAGTTGTACTTTCTGTTTATGTAGCATATTTCCTCCAGAGATCTTGGAATGGTGGTAGATGTTCTCATTCTCAAAGTGTTTCTGTAACTTTAATACCATTTTTTAAAAGATTTTATTTATTTGAGAGAGAGAGAGCACGAGCCCCGAAGCAGGGGGAGGGAGAGACAGAGGGAGAAGCAGACTCCCCATTGAGCAGGGAGCCTGACGTGGGGCTTGATCCCAGGACCCTGGGATCACCACCCGAGCTAAAGGCAGAGCCCAACTGACTAAGCCACCCGAGTATCCCAAAGTGTATCTGTAACTTATGAATACAGACAGAATTGTTCTTGGTTTTTAGATGGATTTACATGCTATCTAGTATATAAGCTTGCTATGATGCTTTTTCCAAAGGAATTTGTATTATTTAAGCAAAAATAATACAGTTTCTGGATTATGTTTCCTAAAAGTCTCAAACATAGAAAGTAATTCTCCATAGTGACTGAAGTGTTACAGAATTATTATAGAACTGTTTTATTAATTAGCATAGCAAAGTTAGAAGGCTAATGGAGGTGGTGTTAGGAAGAAGGAGTATCTTGCATTGAGTCTGGCAGCATTCATATAATGAATGGGCACTTTTTCTGTGGCCCTGGGTAACAGGCTTATATCATATCATATCATATCCTTTCATTTTTCACAGTTGAAATGGTTTTTACCACCATGTTGTTAAAATAGAAGTTTTAAGAAAAGAAGAAAAACCCAGAGAGAATCTGTCACTTTAGGGGCAGAAATCCATTGTGAAATGGATTGACACTGATGATACAAGATGTGTAGTTTATGGTATTCCAAATGGAGTAGCTGAAGACACAATAGCTTAACATCATTTAGAAAAAATAGAGTTGGAAAAATGCAAATACACATTTTTTTTGCAGTATTTTTGGCATTTATAGAATAGACAAATATTTTTAGGTCTTAGGGGAAAACTGACCATAGGCTAATCGGAAAGTATCACATTTACTTGTCACATTTCTAAAACTGCAGGTGTTTTCATCCAGGAGTCTTACTAGGTTTGGTACCACATTTAGGGAGGATGTTTACAGGGGAGCCTTAAGCAAAGATGGCAAAGCTTTGAAAATAAGAATGTCTTGGGGCACCTGGGTGGCTCAGTCGGTTAAGCATCTGTAACTCTTGGTTTTGGCTCAGGTTGTGATGTCAGAGGTGTGGGATTGAGCTCCATGTTAGGCACCATGCTCAGTGCAGAGTCTGCTTATCCCTCTCCCTCCTCTTCTGCCCCCCCAATAAATAAATAAATAAATAAATAAATAAATAAATAAATCTTTTTTAAAAAGGTAGAATCTCAGTACTCTTTTTGGAAAGCAGTACTTTAGGATTACTGGTTTAACTAAAGCAGCCTTTTTCTTTGGGGTGGTTAGCTTTCCTGACACTTAAGATGAAACTCATTTTAGGGGCGCCTGGGTGGCTCAGTCGTTAAGCGTCTGCCTTCGGCTCAGGTCATGATCCCAGGGTCCTGGGATCGAGCCCCGCATCAGGCTCCCTGCTCCGTGGGAAGCCTGCTTCTCCCTCTCCCACTCCCCCTGCTTGTGTTCCCTCTCTCGCTGTGTCTCTCTGTCAAATAAATAAATAAAATCTTTAAAAAAAAAAAAAAAAAGATGAAACTCATTTTCTATTCTGGGAGCTGACTCGTTCTCCAGTTTAAGCTCCTTTGTTGAAACCACTTAGGTTATGAAGGATGGCTGTGGTAATCTATAGCCCTGGAAGGGAAATTTTAATATTATTGTTGACTTTTATTGGACTGCCTGCATTATTCCATTCCTTGGGGCTTTTGGGTATGGAGTTTCATTCTATAAGTTTTATTTTATTTTTTAGATTTTATTTATTTATTTGAGGGAGAGAGAGGGAAAAAGAGAGAGAGCACAGAGGAAGAGGGAGAAGCAGACTCCCTGTTGAGCCGAGAGCCGGACGTGGAGCTTGATCCCAGGACCCTGAGATCATGACCTGAGCCGAAGGCAGATGCTTAACCGACTGAGCCACCCAGGTGCCCCTGGAGTTTCATTCTAGATCTGATAATGGAACATCTTCACAACCTAAGGCATCATTTTATTCAGAAACAAGGACCACCACCTTGGTGCTTTTTGGTTGGTAGACTGTGTAGTCTTGGAGATCTCTACCTAAACTACATAGCATGGGAACGTAGCATGACAGTGACTCCCAGCTTCAGTCCACGGAGGAAAAGTCATTGTACAATTACCTTCAATGGGCACAAGATAGAGGCCATACATAGAAACTATTTATAGGATATGAAAATACATTGGCTTCTTCTTTTAACTTTCTCCTTGCACCAGAACATCTGATCTGTGCTCACCCTTTCTAGCTTAAATACTCCACCCTCAAAATGTAAATTAAAGCAATTTTTACCTGCTTCCTTGTTTCTTATGTTAGCATTTAGGTCTTCTGTCTAATTTACATGTAAGCCTTCTTGGACTTACTTAGTGGTCATGGTGACACTACTTTGTAAATATACCACTGAATTGTACACTTTATTTTGTTTCATTTTATTTTTAAGATTTTTTTTTGGCGGGGGGTGGGGAGAAGCAGAGGGAAAGGGAGAGAGAGAATCTTAAGCAGGCTGCACACCCAGTGCAGAGCTTGACCTGGGCTGCGTCTCACAACCCTGAGATCATGACCTAAGCCAAAATCAAGAGTCAGACACCTAACTGACCAGGCATCCCTTAAGATTTCTTTTTAAAGATTTTATTTTTATTTATGAGAGAGGTGGGTAGGAGAGGGAGAGGGACAAGTAGATTCTGCGCTAAGTGGGGAGCCTGACATAGGGTTCAGTCTCACCACCCCAAGATCATGACCCAAGCTGAAACCAAGAGTTGGATGCCCAACTGACTGAGGCATCTAGGCGCCCCTTTATTTTTAAGTAATTTCTACAGCCAACATGGGGCTTGGACCCACAGTCCTGAGACCAAGAGTCGCACACCACCTACTGAGCCAGCCAAGTGCCCCTGAATTGTATACTCTACAACGGTGTATTTTATGGTATAAATTACATCTCAATTTTAGAAAATAAGCCTTGAAAATTGGTTGACAAGTCATATAAAGATTGATTTCTTAACAGCATTTTCATGAGTATATAGAATATTTACAGAGCTTCAGTGCAGATATTAATGGCCTACTGACTGGTACTTACACGTTTTTGGTAGAGTTCATAATTGATTGTCCCTAGTCTCAGTTCAATTCATTATGGTATGCTTAGAAAATGTTGTATTTTCATCTTTTAAAAATAAAATAGCACCCTATAACCTTGAAAAGGTTACGATTCATTCTTTGGTGTTACCTACCAAATATGTGCCATTCTGATTAGTGTATGGCTCTACAGACTACTAGAGAATGTTATTGTTTGTTTATTGATTTATTTATCCAACCAATAGTTATAACATGTTGAGATGCAGAGGATACGTTGGTGATCACGAGAGTTGTAATCTTTGACCTTAGGGGCTTCAGTTTCTGTGGAAAATGGGTATATGGGATGAGTTTTCTGTACTCATCTGAATAGGCCACAATATCTTATAAATCAATTTTTTTTAAGGGATCATGGGTTCTTTTTGGCTGAAAGTTTGAAGTTTACCACTCTGAATATCTTGATGAAAAATGTTCAGTTATTTCTTTTTCCTTTTTTTAAAGATTTATTTATTTGCCAGAGAGAGAGAGCGCGCATGAGAGAGAGCAAGAGTACATGCAGGGGGAGCAGCAGGCAGAGGGAGAAGCAGGCTCCCTCGCTGAGCAAGGAGCCTGACTCAGGACCCGATCCCAGAACCCCAGGATCATGACCTGAGCCAAAGGCAGATGCCCAACTGACTGAGCCACCCAGGCGTCCCAAAAAATGTTCAGTTATTTCTAATCCTAAAGTCACTAGAGGATGACAAACATAGGACTTTTAGAGTCAACGGGCTTAGAAAAAGAATAACATCTGGGACACCTGGGTGGCTCAGTCGCTTAAGCGTCTGCCTTCGGCTCAGGTCATGATCCCAGAGTCCTGGGATCCAGTCCCACATCGGGCTCCCTGCTCAGCGGGGAGCCTGCTTCTCCCTCTGCCTGTTGCTCCCCGTGCTGTCTCTCTCTCACAGATAAATAAATAAAATCTTTAAATAAAAAAAAAAGAATACCTAAATGAATGATTGGAGATAATCGTTGGTCAGAGAGGTCAGCAAGTAATTGTTAATGATGTCCCCTTATTTTCAGAGAGTTAAAATAAAACAGGACTTTTCATGGGTGTTACAGGAAATGATCAGACAAGAAGTGGAGAAAATTGCACACAGATGCATGTGGGTGCTTTTGCCAGCCTGGAAGCTTTCCAAATTCCATCACTGAGGGGTTTTTATGGGAGGTTCCATTACGCAGTCATTATTGATTAAATCATTGTGGCTGCTGGTGATTAGCTTAAATTCCAGCTCCTTTCCCCTCCCGTAAATAGGAGGGGTTAGGCTGAAAGTTCCAAGCTTCGGATCAAGGCTTGGACATTCTGATCACCAGGCCCCATCCTGATGCTATGTAGGAGCCCACCAAGAGTCACCTCATTAGAACAAAAGGCACTCATATCACCCTTATCATTCAGGAAATTCCAAGAGTTTTAAGAACTCCATGCCAGGAAACTGGAACAGAGACCAAGTATCTTTCTATATTACCACAGATGGGGATCCCAAATGTGGATCTGGCTGGTATCTAGTACGTTTAGTTGGGCATCAGTTTTCTGTTACAAGGTATAGGTGACCTAGGCTTATGGTCTGGTCAGAGTGTGAGTCTCACAGAATGCCAGTTGTCTGACTCTTCTCTGGATGCTGTTTTACTTCCGGAATAGGTAAATGGCTGGACTAGTGTGATCTGTTCTCATCTTGAGCAACTTCCAACTCAGAAGCCACTATCTTTGTGGAACCTTCCCAGAGCCCCTTAGAACAGTGGTGACTTGTCCTTTTATTTGCACTAGGGTCCAGGCAATGGAAAAATGTTTGTGGGCCATATTTTTTTCCCACTTGAAATTAAAATAGCTTTAGGGTGCCTAGGTGGCTCAGTCGTTGGGTGTCTGCCTTTGGCTCGGGTCGTGGTCCCTGGGTCCTGGGATCAGAGTCCCACGTTGGGCTCCCTGCTCAGCGGGAAGCCTGCTTCTCCCTCTCCCACTCCCCTGCTTGTGTTCCCTCTCTCGCTGTGTCTTTCTCTGTCAAATAAATAAAATCTTAAAAAAAAAATGAAAATAGCTTTGTGATCTATGGGGGAAACAGATATATTCTTAGCATAAACTAGAAATCAGTGAGGCAATTCATCAGTGCTAAAATTTTAATACTGGGGTTGGGTGCCTGGGTGGCTCAGTTGGTTAAGTGACTGCCTTCGGCTCAGGTCATGATCCTGGAGTCCCCAGATCCAGTCCCGCATCAGGCTCCCTGCTCAGCAGGGAGTCTGCTTCTCCCTCTGACCCTCCCCCCTCTCATGTGCACTCTCTTTCTCTCTCTCTCTCATTCTCTCTCTCAAATAAATAAAATCTTTTAAAAAAATAAAATTTTAATACTGGGGCATATTTGAGGAGCACCAACAAGGTACTGTCTGATCTTTAGTCCCTGATAATGCTTTGTAATAGAAATGTGGGGGTTCTGAAATGCATTATCTCATGCACTCTGAAACCACCCTGCAAAGGAGTTAACATCATTGCAACTTGGCATATGAATAACCCAGGCCTAGAGAGAAGTGGCTCGACTGAAAGCACATGATGAGTTAGCTTCTGCGTATGTACAAACTGGAGAAGTTACTTTTCTTGTGTGTTGCTCCAGTGAAGAAACTCCTTACAATTGCTGTGGTGTTAACTGAGCACCATCGTGTACCAGGTATTATGCTAGTGTTGGAGATAATAGAAATGAAAAGAGCTCAGGGCGCCTGGGTGGCTCAGTCGGTTGGGCTTCTGCCTTCCGCTGAGGTCATGATCTCCAGGTCCTGGGATTGAGCCCCACATCAGGCTTCCTGCTCAACGGGGAATCTGCTTCTCTCTCCCCCTCTGCCCCTCCCCACTGTTAGTTCTCTCTCTCTCTTTCCCAAATAAATAAACAAAATCTGAAAAAAAAAACACAAAACCTCTCTGATGTCAAGGACATACCCTTCCAAGGTGCTTACATAACGTTGTTAATGTCATTGGAGTTAAAATGAATTAAATAAGGGTAAGATTTTCCTAACAAATGATATCCTGTGCCCAGACAACCATCATTAAGATGAAGTAACCCTAAGATTAATTTTGGACTTTGAAAACTACTTGAAAATACAACCATCCCCCTCCTTTTTTTTTAATAACCAGTTGGCACAGATGGAGCACTAAATAAAATAGAACCATATGCAGTTTTCAAAAATTTAGCAAGTAATCATGACTCTGTATCTTCCTCATTTCATCTTTTATTATAAACCAGCAAGCCTTATGTGAATAGTTGAGGGGAAGAGGGTTGAAAGTGCTGGTAAGTTGTCAAAATGATGTATTTCATGGAGTCCAGTTGTGTTCCTCTCAGATAGTAGGTTGACCTATAAATCAGATATTTTCCTAATTTTCATAATGCAAGCAGGTGCATATTCACTTGAGGTGTTTCTTTTTTAAGATTTTATTTAACTGAGAGAGAGAGCATGAGCAGGGGTGGGGGCAGAGGGAGAAGCAGACTCCCTACTGAGCTGGGAGCCCGAGACGGGTCTCTTTCCCAGGACCATGAGATCATGACCTGAGCCAAAGGCAGCCGCTTAACCAACTGATCTACCCAGGCACCCCTGCTTGAGGCTTTAACAGAGCAAAGTACCTGTCAGAAATCTTGTACATTGGGGACACCTGGGTGGCATATATAGTTCCGGTATATAGTATAGTGATTCAGCAATTCTATAGATTACTCAGTGCTCATCATGATTCCCCTCTCCTTATGTCCTTTAAAATCCTGATTCCTTTTTTACATTCCATAGTTGGTGTGTATATTCTTGGCTTTATCAGCGTACCTACTGGAAAGATCAGCTGGACTTGGTTATGTTAGTTGGGTTTTTCTAGACTAGTTCGAACAGAAGGCTGCTCATCTCATTTGCCTAAGTAAATATTGCTGTATAATTATTATAAAAGCCGGGCTTGGCATAGACATTACAGTTGACTTGAACAATTAAGGGCCATGTTTGTCAGCATCTCTGAGTCAGCTTTTTTAGGAGGAGAGACTAAAAGATAATGGATATTATTCATTAGGGCTTTGTTTTCTGTACCTTGTTCCCCCTTAAGCACCTGTTAGCTTTTATCACAGATACTTTTTTGGGTAATAGGCAATCATATGATTAATGAATATGAAGAAGAATTGAAATTTTAATGTTACCTTTATAGATTTCCTTCTTTCCCTGTTCTCATCCTTCTCAGCTGCCAACAAACAAACAAAAAAACCTGTAAGGAGCATTCACATTTTTATGAGCAATCTATACATTTAGTTAGGTTAGAAAATGGAGTAAAATATGCTTTTTTTAATAGTCATATAAATAAGCACAAAGACCCATCAGCCCACCAGACTTCTAGCATGTGGCAATAGAAGAAAAAGGTAATAAAAGATTTTTTTTACTCCTTAGGTCAGAATCTATCTATGGGACTGTTAACACCGAGTTTACCATCTTAATGATTCCTAAATGGTTCCTAGCAATTCTGAATGCAAGGTTGGTTGGTCGTTTTCAGAATGTTTAGGTCTGTGGGTGGAATAGGTCTACTAGAACTTATTCTGTGAATTATAAAATTACATTTGAGGAATTAAAAAGAAATCCCACTGTAACAATACAACCACTGTAATCATGTTTGTGTACAGTTGTGTTGCATTACATCATTTTCAGATTTCCGTATATTCACCTGTGCTTGCTCAACCCCTCTCCCCAACCCCATCTTCCCTCTCATGGAGTGAGCATGAGAGGTGGGATGTGACTCAGGCATGGCTTCAGTTAGTCTCTGTCTCCCAAGTTTCCCTAAGTGTGAGCATTCACTGTGCTAGCTGTGATTCTGTTATTTAAAGTGATATGTTTTTCATACATTATGGCCCTTAAATGCAAGCCAGCCTCTTCATCTGGTGTCAACCAAAAGGAAAGCGATCTGTTGCGACGCTGGAGGAAAAACTGGCAGTGTTGGACTTAACCTATATTGAGAGATGGTATGTTGTTCTTCAAGTTGGGGTGTTCGAGTATGATTTTGACAATGCATGAAGTTTTCATCTCATATGCAGACTTTTATCTCTAACTTCTGAGTTAGATGTGACTTCATAGTATTTAATTTCAGTTCTCTTTCCTATACACATTTTATATAATTGTCCTCATTTTTAAAGCTTTTGAAATATGCTCTATTAAATATCCCATATCAAGTATCTTACTGTATTGTAATTTTTATAGCTATCATTACAACAAGACTTTTGGATTTTTGTCTTTGCAGAAGACTTTTGGTAGCCAGTATAGCAGTCCATGAGTGTGAATGCCTTCTAACTTGCATACTCAGGTCCACGCACAAGGTTCTGCTATAGGTATTTTAGAATAGGGGTAACTGGTGTGCTGCAGATTTCTATTATTTCTCAACTGTAGACATGGTCTTATCTGTCTGTGCTTGGGCATGTGGGACTCTTTCTGTGGCAGGGCTTAGTAAAGTTCAGAATTCAGATTACTTCTGTCAGTCTAGGATTTTATTTAAAGGTGAGAGGCTATCAGTGTACCAGTTAACAGCATCAGTTTGAATCTGGACTGCCTGGCTCTGAGCCCGTATTGCTACTTATCCCTGAGGTGATTTTGAGGAAATTACTTATTCTTTCTTTGCCTGCTTCCCCATCGGTAAAATGAGGTTAATAGTATTTACCTCATAGGGTAGTATTGTGAGGATTTAATTAGTGTGTGTAAAGTGTTTAGAATGCAGCCTTGCACCAACAAGTGCCTTGTAAGTATTACATACTAAGTATTATTTAGTATTGTTGTCCATTTGGGCAATTCCTGAAAATCCTTGTACAACTGTGAGTCTGACACACAAAATCCCAAAGATCAAGATTGGGTACTTTATTTTTTTCTTTTTAAGTTTCAGGCATTATAATTAAACCTTAAATTTTTGGTATTTAATAGCTAAAGTTTCAGGCAAAAGAAATTGAATGTTGGGCTTGTGGATTTAATATTCAATCTGAAGTACATTGTTAACATATGTATTGCAGAGTTGGTATATGGAGATGCTCATAATGTCTCTTGCAAACTGTATCTTTTCCTTCCCAGTGACTGTAGTATCAAAGTCTTGTTTGTTCTTTAGTAAAGTATGAATGTTGTCATAAATCTCTCTTTCTCTTTGTCCACAGATTCTGTGCGCTCCTCTGGGCCACAATAGTTACTTCTTTAAGTACAGAAAGGAAACTCAGGGCTTTTCCAATGTGGTGTTAGTTCCCTGTGTTTTTCATTTTGGCAGCTGTAGAGAGGGTTGCTTTCTACACACCTGGACCTTGATATGCTCTGTAGAGGTAACCAACACACTTGAGAGTATTCTGCTTGTTCCATGGCTACCCCTTTCTGATTGTGGACATGCAGTTGAGTGTATGCAGTAGATATTTGCTGATAAAAGGCACCTTAGTTGCTTCTGCTATTCTACAATGTTTTCCAAGAACATTCAGAGCGCTTTACAAAATGCAGAAAGTTTTCTTTTTCTTTTTCTCTTTCTTTTTCTTTCTTTCTTTCTTTCTTTCTTTCTTTCTTTCTTTCTTTCTTTCTTTCTTTCTTTCTTTCTTTCTCTCTCTCTCTCTCTCTCTCTTTCTTTCTTTCTTTCTTTCATTTATTTATTTATTTATTTTTTAGAAGTGGGCTCCACACCCAGCATGGAGCCCAATGCAGGGCTTGAACTCACGACCCTGATGAGATCAAGACCTGAGCTGAGATCAAGAGTCTGAGCCACCCAGGGGTCCCCAAAATGCAGAAAGTTTCTGTAGGAGAATTTCACTGAGTTTGATAAAGAAAATCAACTTGAACGGAATTAACTAACAAAACAATTTCTATTGTTAATAGGATATATATAAATATACTGTTTCTTTAAAGTAGTTTCATTTCTTCAAATAGTTACTAATCAGAGGAGGCTGATTTTGTGGTAAATTTAAGTAGAGGTTGCAGTGGTTAGTTTTAATCTGTGTTGGTCAAAGCTGTAAAATCAAATAGAAAAATCTCTCTCTCAGCCTAAGGTGATGCTGGGATTTCTAGCAGATTTGTTTTCTTCTTCCTGGTCATTTCCTAAAATTCTAAGCAAGAATCAGCCTATACCATTGTAAGAGTGGAGTATTTAACTTGGAGTTTAACAAGTCTGACGTCACAGTTTTATTATCATCATAACAAAACATTTCAGGCCATTCCTTCCATGTGACAAGGAATCCAACCCATCTCACCAAATTTGGTCTGGTTTTTAAGTTATATTTTCTGTTGCTCTAGTTTTTGTTTTGTTTTTATTTTTTTGGTCTTTGATTCCTTGATTTAATGATACTCAGTTTCCTATTGTTGTATATACTCTGTGCTCAAAATTGGCCTGGGTTTTGTGTTGTTTCTCCTCCCTGAGTTTGATTTCTCATCCGAACAAATTGCATCTTTTTCTTGCTGTTCATTTGCACAGCATCACTCCTAAAGATGAGCTTCTTTATCCTACGAGGCAGTGGAGGAAGCATGGAAGCCATTGTGGAGCATTGTATTGCCAAGTGCGTTTTTGTAGTCATGTGGTACCAGTATCCGGGAAATTATAGGATGGGTTCGTATTAGAACTCAGCAGCCTGTAAATCCCATGAGTTCCCAATCTCATGGGTCATGAGAGTTGCACATGACACTTGCTTAGGAGAAAGGTGAAGAGTTCTGTAACTCCAGTGGTTTATACGATTCTTGAACTTGTACTGATTGCTAACAACTGCTATCTCTCCCCCAGCCTACTCTACCACCAGTCTTTGTGCGCAAGCACAATTTTGGACCCAGCTATTTGTACTTATTTATGCTTTTACACCTTCTTCCTTTCATAAAGATTTAAGCTGGTTTATGACTTGAGTTGAAACAAGGAAAAAAAGAGGAGACCTGAAATGGTCTGTCCCCTGCCAACCAGAAGCCTCCTGTGGTATCCAAACAGAATAGTTGCCTCAGTCTGTCAGCAGCACTTCTGTCTTTGAAGGTGGTTTCTGCTTGAAAAGTGGTGACTATTAGCATAGCTTTGGGATCATTGCTTCTCCTTCCTCTCGGGATACGTGTTTTTTTTTTTTTTCCCAGATACTTTCCTGTTCTTGTTGACTTTGTTTTTCCAGAAGATTCAGCCTGTGGTGAAATGTTCTGGGTCCCCACTTGAACTTTCTTTGGGATTACCTAACTCTGGGGCACCCTCACCAGACCATCAGTGCTAAAGAGGGCAGATCTTCTTGGTTAATAGAAAAAGCCATTTTGGAATGACTCTCAAAGCCCAGAAACATCCAGATTTTCCTTCAGTACTTTTTTCTGTTTGGGGTAGCAGCTTTGCCTAGTATAGGGGAGGGAGGGTCTAGTTGGGAGGGCTTATGTTAAGGGGTTCAGAAACAGGGGATTTAAGTGTGTCTTTTGTGTTTGCAAGGCACTAACACCACTCCCGTCTGTATTTAAATGCTGTCCCCAGGTTACGACTATGGCTATGTCTGCGTGGAGTTTTCACTCTTGGAAGATGCCATCGGATGCATGGAGGCCAACCAGGTTGCTTTATACTTCGGTCAAATGATGCTGGAAGGATATATTTTTTATGTATGGGGAGGGAGGGTTTCAAATGATTGAACTTCAAATGATTGAAAGGTACTAGAAATCTGTATTTGGAGCATACCACATTCCAACCAGAAAGCGATTGTGAGGAGAAACTTCAGAAGAAGCTGGGAGGGTTTCTCTATAAGAGTTAATGGACACAAGTGTATTTTAAAAACTAGAGCCCATGTGCAGTTGGACTAGATGACAAAGACAGTAGATGGGAAAAAATGACAGGTTTGGAGTGTGACAGATAAGGAGATCCTAATGCAAAGAATGATCCTTGACTGTCTGTGATCTCAAGGATCTGCCTGGCACAGGAATTCTAGCTCAGTACTTATACCCAGACCTAGGGTGAAGACCACTGATGGCAACTCCTGTGGCACTCAGGTCCTGCCTGCATGTGCTGCTTTCTCAGGAGGGCCATCAGGGAAAGAGGAGTGGCTTGTTCGTGTGTATTGCGTTCATCATGGTTCTTTACAGATTGGAGTTTTGTACTCAAGTTCTTGGCTGCCTATAGTCAGAGCTGGTGAATCTGAATCTATACTTACCTTATGTTTAAAACATCTAGCTGTATTCAGCTTGCCACCTAGAACTGTCATTTGGACTTTTAATTGAATCCTGCCTGGTAGTTTTGGAAGGAATTATGAAGTGGATAGAATCCTTCTTGTCACGGTGTTTCCTTGGGGAAAGTTATTTTCTTTGTGGTGTCTTAGTTCCTTCATCTGTAAAGTGGAAGAAAGAAGCTTAATGATACAGTTTGATTTTTATGTATCCACTGCTTGTACTTAACTGTGAATGCAGTGTGCCCTTAAGGGTAAGAGCCCTTAAGGCTCTGCCAGAGAAGAGTAGTGTTGCATGAGAATTCTTCCTCTCTTAGAGCCTGATGCCCTTTCATCAGCTTTGTTCCATTCAGCATGGCTCATTACACTTCCCCTTTTCCCTTCTTTGGCCATGTTCTCCCCTTATGGGTATGGAAATAACATGCTGTAAATCCTTTGGGAACAAGCACTAATTAGAGGAAAATTTGACGTATCCATACCTATTGTTAGTAGTATAAATACTGTTAGATCCTCAGAGAATGACTGGATTAGGACCATACCCCCTTGACAGAGTTCTTGTTGACTGATTTGTTCATTGTCCATCATTGAGCCAGTCATTTAATAGATATTAGTTATGTGTTAGAAACTGTGCCACTTACCAATATTTTGAGAGAAGAGTGAAGGTCCCAATCTTTATGCTTATGGTTGATTCCATTCTGACTATCCTAATTTGAGAACACTCATTTAATTCATGAACGTCTTGTTATCAGTAAATAATCATTAAGGCCTTTGTCACTGTGTGATCACTGTGCTAAATAATACTATGGGTGGTGGAAACATAAATGGGGGAGCCATGGCACTTGCCATGCCATTCTCTTTTGTACCATTCTCCCAACTGTGTGTTTCTCCTAGAGGGGTGTTACTTTTTATCAGAGCTATTTGATCTTCAATCTTAAAAAGTAACAATATTGTGTTTTAACTGCTTCTTCCCTCTGTCCCAACAAAAAATCCTGCCTGAAGTTTCTAGCCCCTTAAAGATGAAGTGTTAAATAGAACCAGGACAGCCTTCTTTAAAAACAAGGTTTATCCTAGGCAGGGTTTCTTTTGGAGCCATATCTGGAAAATATTCATTTACACTAAATTTACATGTACATTTAGCCATATCTGGAAAATATTCATTTACTCTAAATTTACATGTACATTTAGTACATTTAGTACACTTAGTACATTTAATATACTAAAACTACATTAAATATTCATTGAGGGGGTATGGCTTTTCAACATCTCTACTCCCACCCTCCCTACACATTCTGTGAACATTCTTAGGGCTCCCAAGTCCCTGTTGACCGACTCCTGCCCGGTGAATGAGATACCAGAACAAAGCACGAGCTGTGCCAAAGTTCTTTCAGGGTGAAATAGGATGTTTTGACAGGTAGCTATCCTTATGCATATGTACCATAAGGTACTCTGTGTAGAAGTACAAATAAGAGACAGCCTCTGTCTTCTAGGAGCTTAGACCAAGAAAGGTGACAGACATTATGGTGGTATTCATAGATCCCATGGGGTGTTCTCTCAAATTCCAAATTTTTGTATGATCTCATTTTTAATATTCACTGGAATAATTCCTTAAGAAGGTAGCACCATATCCTTATTCAGTCAACCTCCTTTCCTAGCTTTTTATTCTTCCCCTAGTCATGGGACACAGGACATATTGCTAGCACTGCCACACAACAGAATCCTTTTCCTGAACTGTATAGATTTTATGATCCACTCAGCATCCTTCTAATAATCTTTACCCCAACTAAGATGTGTGCAAGTCATTTTGATGGAAAGATTTTTGAGAATGGGATCTCCAGGGGAATTTTTGTACCTAGGTACTATAGCATAGCAAAGAGGAGTGTAGGTTCTGTAGTCAGATGTTACTTCCTAGCTGGGCTGTCTCTGGCAGGTTTCTTTACCTCCCTCAGCCTCAGTTCCCTCTGTTACCAGTACCTCATGGGGCTCTGGTGTGGACTAAATGAGAGCATATGTTCATGAATGCCTGCTGTGTGTCAGGCAGCTTTCTGGATGCTGGAGATGCTTCAGTAAACAAGACATTATATAACTTCTGTCTTAGTGATAGGAGATAGAGCATAAGCAAGTAGACAAATAGAAAACAATATAAGATAGTGCTGAGTTCTGTAAAGGTAATGGAGCAGGGTATTGAAAGAATGCATGATGGGGACAATTTTACATGGGTTGGTCAGGTGAGCTTCTTGAGGAGTGACATTACATTTGGTGAATAATGTGTACAGAACACTTAGCATAGGATCTGGTACCTAGTAAGCATTTGAAATTAGATGATCATCTCCTACTCCCTCTCCCTTCTGCATGTCAAGTAATTTCCAATCATAATTCTAGGAAAATAAATTTATTTTTATATCTGGATATTTTTTAAGGAAATGGATGTGGTTCAGGTGCCCAGTAACAGTACAAAATCTTAGGAGAGATGTAAGAATGTGGGAGAAGTCCTTCTCAGAGTACATAAAGCAGGTGTTCATGGAAGATGAATGTCTTTGTCTATTCATTCATTCTCCTACCCTCCGGGTTTTACTTATAGACCAGATTGGTACAGATTCTGAGTCACCATCTGCTGGACACCTCTGAGTAGAATCTGTGTATATGCTTCTGAGGAGGTTTCTATCGAATGCTTTGGGTTGAATTTTTTTTTTTTTTTTTTACAATTATTTGCTTATCCTGAATCTTGATGTGAAATGTCTTTTTATTTATCATTGACTGATACTTACAAGTCTAGGGGAAGGGAATAAAGGAGCCTTCTGCCAGCTTGCTTTATCAAATATTGTGGTATATGTGTGCCTTCAAGAGGTTGTCCTGGATGATAACCAGGGCCCCTCTAGCCCTTTTCCAGGGCCTTCATGGAGACATCAGACAGTAGGACACTCTACCGCAGTACTGAGCATTGTGGCCGAGAAGACTCCTCAGGGCAAAACCTAGCCAGCAGCTGTCTGGGCAATTCATTTCCAGCAGAGGTCTGTCAGCATACCTTCACCGTCTCTGTCTAGAATTAGAAAGCCAGCAAACACTGTGAGGCAGGGGTTTTTATTTTACCCCTACTGGGAAAAGTATTTCTAGCAGTGTCATATACCCTGGGCTTTCTTTGTTGTCCAAGTCCCTGCGGTTTGAGGGTGAATATTATCTCCTTTTGCTGTGTGTGCCATTGCACTGGGACTTAGGGGACTAAGAAGCATTGTATTAGAGTATCGATCCCTTTTAGTGGTTGCCCAGTACTAGCTCTTTCAAGCTGTTGTCAGTTGGTCTATAGAAATTAGCATTTTATTTTCTTCCATTTGCAGGTGTGATGTTTGTTGTCTGTTCCCATTCAACCAAATGTTTACTAAAATGCCCTTATGAAGGATAGCTCTGGAAGAAGAATTCATTTCTCTGGAATTTTTACTTCAACTGTCTTAGCTTTGGTGGCCTTCTTTAGCCAAAGATGACTTGGCTGTATGACAGAATCAGCCTGACTTTATGAAGTGGAAAGAAAAGATGCCATTATCACCTAACGTGAAAATTCTTTGAGACACTGGCCTTTGCTGGTACAGAGGAAGATGAAATTTTATGAAATAGTGTTTTTTGTGTCACCAAAGTTAAGAGAATTTGGGTTTTTGAAGATACCAGGATGTCCAAGGTGGTTCTGAAAATAATGTAAAGGAAGCCAAATCTGAAATGGTGTCTTTTGATTAAAATGAGATCAACAGAAAGCGTATGTTCTGGAGGGTGGACATTTGGAAGACTTATTTGTGAGGCCATGGTGGAAAAAATAGGTGAAGACCTAGTTTGTGGGAATCTTACTCAGGTTGATGGCATTACTGTATGAAACACTTCAGTATTTAAGTTGTGTACATTCCGAGTAACAAAAAAACAGTAATCTTTATAAATTCCTGCAAGGTTGTGTTGTTGCCTAAACCCACACCCCAAAACTGCTTCACTGAAGAGAATGTGGCACCCCAGCCAGGGCTCAGCTGTATAACTTATGTCTTGAATTATGCCATTCTTCCTGGAAACTTCAATTTCAGTACTTCTGATTGTCCTCAGTAGAGGTTATTGGTGGGAAATAGAAAGGAAAATGCATTCTAAAATGAGTGTAAATCAGTAGTTACTGAAAATTCTTGCTCTCGGGATTTAAAAGAATTACCTGTCTAGTAATTGAGTCTTGAATGGCATGAGGCAGTATATCTTAGTAATTAAATATGTGGAGGCAGACTGCCTGGGGTTTCATTCCTGTTCTGTCACCTTTCTCTGTGTGATTTAGACAAGTGACTTAATGTCTCTGTGTCCCAGTGTCCTCTCACACATCTAGAGATTAAATGAGTTAATGCATGTAGGGCGATTAGAACTGGGCCTGGCACACAGTGAACACTGAGTCTGTAGTTGTTATTATCACAACAACTTTGCATCTGACTGGAACAAGAAAGTCTTAAGTGACAGCAGCTTCAGTCTTGGCTTCTTGGGGTATCTGGCTAAAAAGGGATTTGGTGGCAGTACCCAGGGGGATTATTTTTGTATCAACAGTATTTCCCATTTAGCCTGTTGACTGGGACTGATTCTCAGGGGACTGCTTCCAGGTCTCTAGGAGCTTCTGCTGCATTAGCCGTCGAATCTTAAATTCTCCCAAGAGAAAGAGCCAGACACACCACATGGGGGACGTGGAGTATGGTTAGACCAAACCTAGCCTGTGGCTTTTTAAAAAAATATTTTATTTATTTATTTGAGAGAGAGAAAGTGAATAAGAGAGCACGAGTAGAGGAAGGGGCAGAGGGAGAAGCAGACACCCTGCTGAGCAGGGAGCCTGATGCGGGGCTCCAATCCCTGGACCCTGGGATCATGACCTGAGCTGAAGGCAGAAGCTTAACCGACTCAGCCACCCAGGTGCCCCTAGCCTGTGGCCTTAAAACCCTAAGCTCTGATGACCAGCCCCTGGCTTTACCATATCTCAGACCCATATCTCAGACTTTCTGCAATAATTACAAGAGGTGCTCTAAACTGGTCAGTTTAATTTTCTTGAATCATTTGGCAGTTTTTTTGTTTTGTTTTAAGAGAGAGTGCACACATATGTGAGCGAGAGGGGTGGGCGGAGGGTGGGGGAGAGAATTTTAAGCAGGATCCACGCCTAGCACAGAGCTCAATGCGGGGTTCAGTATCACGACCCCGAGAACATGACCTGAACCAAAATCAAGAGTCGGACGCTTAACGGACTGAGCCACCCAGGCACCCCTCATTTGTCAGTTTTAAGGGGAACTTCCAGTGTGTCTCCTATGATGAGGTTTATAATTACTTTTGTCATGCATATATATCATGGTTCATTTCTCCAGATTGAAGTAATTTAGTTCTTAATTTGTTCTAAATTGGAAATATGCCTATGTATTTTAGTCTTTTCTTTGATGTTGTACCTCCTCTTTCATCTGGTATTTTTAGTTAATGTCTGTACTTTTTATAAAAATGGGGTTGTGTAAAGTGCTAATTTTCAGTCTTGTGGCCTTTTGGAACTTGATTACAGACAGTTATTGAAAAAAACAAGCAGAATATGTATAATTCTAATTAACTATCTAAGGGGTTATACAAAGGCACGGTTCAGTTTGTGATCTTGATTTTAACTTTGGTTTATGATTTTGTATACTTTCAGACAGTGTAGGGTGTTAGGAGCACTGAGAGGTTTAGAATTCCAGCTTTGTCACTTCCTAGTTCGTTTGTAACTTCTCAATCTCAGAGTCTCATCTGTAAAATGGAGGAATAATCATAGTCCCCACCTCAGAGCAGTTGTGAGATTAATCTCTGTGAAACGCCTGGTACAGTGGTCAGCCTGTGGTGGGTGCTCACTACCAGAAGAGGTACTGAAGAGAGTGATTCTTTAACACTGGACTCTGCCTGGTTGTCTTCCTTTTCCTCGATTGCTTATTCACCTCTTGGGACTCAGGGATGCCTGAGAAGTGGTAGTGCTGCTTTGGGTGGCAGGTAGATCTTTGGCAGCCAGTTCTGATGGTGCTGTTGCTGGTGCCATTACCTCTCTCGTGAGACTGGGCTGCCCGGACTGAAAGTGAAAAAGGCTGGGCAGCATCTATCCCAACATTGTCTGCGGGATGAGTGCACAGGCATCCATCCAGGCATGTGAGGGAAGAGAGGATCATGGCCATGCCAGCCCTCCTGGGGGTGGAGGGAGCCTTGTTTCTGAGCCTAGCATTGCTGCTAGTCGTCCCATCACAGAATTCTCTTAGGCTACCTGTGGCATTCAATGTTATTAGGCATCTTCTCCATCTGAGCTGAACTTGGAGGTTATTTTTTTTTTTTAAGATTTTATTTATTATTTATTTATTTATTAGCAGCAGAGTGAGAGAGAGAGAGCGCGAGCAAGCACGAATTGGGGGGGGAGGGGCAGAGGCAGAGGGAGAAGCAGACTCCCTGCTGAGCAGGGAGCCCGACACGGGGCTCAATCCCAGGACCCTGGGATCATGACCTGAGCTGAAGGCAGATGTTTAACTGACTGAGCCACCCACACACCCCCTGAACTTGGAGGTTATAACTGTCTTTGTGTCTCATTCTTCCCATGCCAAGTGTTCAGCTGCTGTTGTTTCACCTTCTAACTCATTTATGTATGAGATAGATATATATTATATATAATATGTACTTATTTCTTGTTAAGAGCATTGATGGTATGATTTTGATAATCATGGATAAGCTTATCTAGATTAATAATTACTTTTAATCTCACAACATGAGATTAGCAATGCTAATGTTATATACTAATAACGTATATTTTACCAAATTCTGTGACTAAGTAAAATTTGTGTTTAATCTGTATAAATGCTATTTCCAAAGGAAAATAAGTAAAAGAGAAAGAAGTTTATCACAAAAGTAGATTATTGGGGGCACCTGGATGGCTCAGTCAGTTGAGTATCCAACTCTTGATTTCCGCTCAGGTCATGGTCTCAGGGTTGTGAGGTTGAGCCCTGAATCGGGCTCCATGCTCAGTGTAGAGTCTGCTTGTCCCTCTCCCTCTGCTCCTCCCCCTGCTCTCACACTCTCTCTCTTCCTAAAATAAATAAATAAAATATTAAAAAAAAAAAAAGAAAGTAGATTATTGGTTACCAGCCACTTAAGGATAAGTGCTCTCAAGAGGGAATAGTGAGTGACTGCTCATGGGTAATAGGGTCTCTTTTGAGGGTGATGAAATGTTCTAGAATTAGATAGTAGTGCTCATTGACCAACCTTGTGAATATACTAAAACCCATTGCATTGTAGAAAGCACAATAAAAGAGTGAATTTTATGGTATGTGAACTGTATCTCAATTTTTAAAAAAAGTTTTTAAAATTAGCATGGAAATTAGTTCAGGGTCCCAGTCCAGTGGGAATGAGTCCAGGTCTAAAATAAAACACAGATTCATTTACAAAAAAAAAAGGTGTCTGTCAATTTGTCTGGAAGCTAGAGATTTAGAACTTCAATCTTAAAATGTAAGAAGAATTTCTTTGCTAATGGTATCTGCTTACCACAGAAGAACACTTAAGCTGAAAATCTGGAAGATGATGATTGGAATTGAGTAACACACCACAGTTGAAGTGGCCACGTGGCTTGTGCACAGTAGTTGCTCAGTAGAGTTGAGTGGGCTTTCTTTTTCTTTTTTTTTTTTTTTTAAAGATTTTATTTATTAATTTGACAGAGAGAGAGACAGCGAGAGAGGGAACACAAGCAGGGGGAGTGGGAGAGGGAGAAGCAGGCTTCCCGCTGAGCAGGGAGCCTGATGCGGGGCTCGATCCCAGGATCCTGGGATCATGACCTGAGCCGAAGGCAGACGCTGAACGACTGAGCCACCCAGGAGCCCCTTGAGTGGGCTTTCTGCTTTAGTATCCATACAGTTAGAAATTAATAAGAACTATTGGAAGTAGATTTTAAATAAAAACGCTACTTAGGAAATCCTTGGGCTGGTTTTTAGAGGCGATATTGCTGTAATCGGATGGTTAGTAGGTACCAATGTGAATCTTTCCTATTTTCCTAGAATTGTTAACCAAAGCTCAAAGCAGGGGTGGGCTGGGGTGGGGGGTGGGGTGAGGATCAGTTCACTGCTGGGATAGGTTCCTTACCTGTATATCTTCCTCAGAGGCTTCTTTCCAGCAGCATTGACATTGTGGCTGTCATCTTTAACCTGTAGTACAAGGGGAATACAGGGGTCCTTTTTTTTTTCTTTTTTTTTTTAAGAAAAAAATTATCGTGATAATTTACGGATCATAGAATCCACCCACTTTAAGTGTACAATTCAACAGTTCTTAGTTAATTTACCAAGTTGTGCAGCCATCATCATAATCTAGTTGTAGAACATCCTTATTACTCCAATAAGATTGTTGTTTGAGGTGCTTTTTTTATTGAGAGAGAGAGCGGGTGCACAGCACATGCACGCGAGCAAGGGGGGAGAGGGCAGAGGGGGAGAGAGAATCCCAAGCAGGTTCCACGCCTAGCGTGGAGCTGGACATGGGGCATGATCCCACAACCCTGAGATCAAAACTCAAGCTGGGGGTGCCTGGGTGGCTCAGTCAGTTAAGCATCTGCCTTCAGCTCAGGTCATGATCCCAGGGTCCTGGAATCAAGCTCCGCGTCGGGCTCCCTGCTCAGCGGGGAACCTGCTTCTCCCTCTCCCTCTGCTGCTGCCCCTGCTTGTGCTCGCTCTCTCTCTCTCTCTGTCAAATAAATAAAATCTTAAAAAAATAAAAATAAAACAAGCTGAAATCAGGAGTCAGACATTTAACTAACTGAGGTTCATTTAAAAAAAAATTATTTCAGACTAACTGAAAAGTTGCAAAAACAATGCAAAGAATACGTATATGCTTTGTACCCAGATTCATCAAATGTTAACACTTTACCAAATTTGAATGCAGAGATTTTTGAATAGCAGTGTCCCCTTCTCTTGGAAAGAGGCATCATTTGACTTGTCCTCCCACCAGACCCTCTTTTGGTGGTTAGAGGTGCTCATTGGTAGGGGAAGGTATGTGAATGTCTGGTGGGTTGAATGGATGCTTTGGAAGGTGTCTGGGGCTTAAGCTATCTTGTCAGTGCTCCAGCAGGGGGAGGGCTGAGGTTGGGGTTGAGGTTGAGGAATAGGAAATAGGGACAGATTCAAACTTCCCACTCCTGGGCACTGCGAAGTTTCTGTGGGGCTTTTCAGTAAACCAGCAAATGTGTTCTCCCATGAGAGGGCTGACATTTGGATGCCTGATACTCAAAGAGACTACTTGCTAGTCAGCATTAAACCAAGAAGCAACAGCAGCGCGGGGAGGGGGGGGGCGGCAGGGACGATGACACTGGCCTAATAATGTTTTTGTAAGACAGTGGTTCTTAACAGTCGGGAGACAGGGAGAAAGCAGTTTTGACACCCTCTTCTCCCTTCCCGAACATTGGACATTCGGCAGTGTCTGGAAACATTTTTGTTGTTGCTATTGGCATCTACTGGGTAGAGGCCAAGGATGCTGCTAAACATCCTACAATGTACAGGACAGCTCCCATATGAAGAATTATCTGCTTCCAAATGTCAGTAGTGCTGATGTTGAGAAACCCTGGTATAAAGGGATAGGAGTTGTGGTTAACCAAAGAGAGAATGACCCATCTTGCCATGGGTTGTCTCTTAATGAATCATCTTTCTCCTTGCCTTCTTCCTGGTCCTAACAGAGTTGGGAGTGGTGGGTGGGATTAGAAGTAGCAAGAGTGCAGACACTGTTCCTGCCCCCACTCCAGAGTAGCAGTCCCAGGCCTAGTTTATGCCCTTGGGAGAGGAGCTTTAGAATGAGACCTGTTTGGGGCACCTGGGTGGCTCAGATGGTTAAGCGTCTGCCTTCGGCTTAGGTCATGATCCCAGGGTGCTGGGATCGAGCCCCTCATCAGGCTCCTTGCTAAGTGGGGAGCCTGCTTCTTACTCTCCCTCTGCCTCTCTGCCTGCTTGTGCTCTCTCTCTCTCCCTCCCTGTCTAATAAATAAATAAAATCTTTTAAAAAAAAATGGGGAGCTGCCTGGGTGACTCAAACGGTTAAGCGTCTGCCTTTGGCTCAGGTAATGATCCCAGGGTCCTGGGATCGAGTCCTATACTGGACTCCCTGCTCAGCAGGGAGCCTACTTCTCCCTCTGCCTGCCACTCCCCATGTTTGTGTTCGCTCACACGCTCTTTCTCTGACAAATAAATAATTAAATAATTTTTTAAAAAAGGAATGAGACCTGTTTGATGTATTGACCATCGAAGATGATTTTTAGATTCAGCCTGTGACTTGACTAAGATACTCTTATTCAGGAGACATATCTGCGGGATATGGGGGTAGGCAGCAGATTACACACATTTGGTAGCAGTTACTAGAAAAACCAAACAAGTTGAGAGTTCTCTAAACAAATTGTACTTCATATGTCAGATAGTTTTCCAGGGAATATTTTAAATGTGGGTGCTGATTTTCATAGCCCTTAGTTATAATGTATCAAACATTTGAAGTCTCTGGATCATCTTTTCATTTAGCTTTATTTTAGAAGATTTTACAGAGCCAAGTAACTGGAGCCAGCAGTCTGAACTAGTTATAGAGACTAAACTCAAAGTAAAAAATGCATATATTTTATCTTAATATAATAGCACTTTGCTGTAAATGGGACCTACTCTGCCAGGTAATACTGATTGATCCATCTGGAATCCCATTGGAAATAACAGAAGCAACTCATTTTAACTTCTGTTAACATGGTGGATATGGAGCACCTCCCACATGCAAGGACCTGGGCTAGGTAGTATACATTTAATAATGAATAAAATGGACACATTTCCTTATGTTCCAGTGGGATGAGACTGTTTAAAAGTTTTTAATGTTTAGGGGTGCCTGGGTGGCTCAGTGAGTTGAGCATCTGCATTCAGCTCAGGTCATGATCCTGGGGTCCTGGGATTGAGCCCCATGTCGGGCTCCTTGCTCAGTGGGAAGTCGGCTTCTCCCTCTCCCTCTGCCCCTCCTGGGGTCGTGAGTTGAAGCCCCATGTTGGGTGTAGAAATTACTTAAATAAAGTTTAAAAAAAAAAAAAAAAAAAGGAATACCAAGGGTGCCTGGGTGGCTCAGTCAGTTGTCTGGCTCTTGATTTTGGCTAAGGTCATAATGGCTCATGAAATCGAGCCCTCTATCGGCCTCCACACTCATTGGGGAGTCTGCTTGAAACTCTCTCTCTCTCCCACTGCCCCTCCCCTGGCTTGCACACACGCATTTTCTTTCTAAAATAAATAAATGAGGGGCACCTGGGTGGCTCAGTCGGTTAAGCGTCTGCCTTCGGCTCAGCTCGTGATCCCAGGGTCCTGGGATCGAGCCCTGCATCAGGCTCCCTGCTCAGCGGGAAGCCTGCTTCTCCCTCTCCCACTCCCCCTGCTTGTGTTCCCTCTCTCCCTGTCTCTCTCTGTCAAATAAATAAAAATCTTTAAAAAATAAAATAAATAAATAAAATCTTTTTTTTAAAGGAAAAGGAATACCACTCTTCACTCGTACATTTCTTTCTTATTTTTTTAAAGATGTATTTATTTATTTGAGAAGAGAGAGAGGGAGAGAAGCAGATTCCCCAGTGAGCATGGAGCCTGACGTGGGGCTCTATCACACCCCATGGCCTGAGTCGAAATCAAGAGCCGGTTGCTTAACCCACTGAGCCACCAGGTGCCCCCACTGATATATTTCATAGCACAGTCATCAAAACCAGGAAGTTAACATAGATACAATATTATGTACAGAACTTTATCACATTTTGCTGGTTGTCCTACTGGTTTAGGATGCAATCCAGGATCACATGTAGTATTCAGTTGTCCTGTCCCTTTTTTCTCTGTGATAGTTCCTCAGGCTTTGTCTCTCATGACCTTGACTTCTTAAGAGTACTGGCAGTTATAGGACATCTTCAATTTGGATTTGTCTGTTTTCTTGTGATTAAATTTTTTTTTTTTTTTTAAAGAAAGAACACAGTTTTATTATTGGATACACTTTTTTTTTTTAAAGATTTTATTTATTTGACAGAGAGAGACACAGTGAGAGAGGAAACACAAGCAGGGGGAGTGGGAGAGGGAGAAGCAGCCTTCCCGCGGAGCAGGGAGCCCGATCCGGGGCTCGATCCCAGGACCCTGGGATCATGACCCGAGCCGAAGGCAGACGCCCAACGACTGAGCCACCCAGGCGCCCCATCCACCAATGAGTCTTGTTTGTAACAGTTATTACTGTGAGGTTTGTGTAATGGTAATTTGCTATTTCCATCATTCCTTACACATTTGTTAGAATTCTACTATGGGGAAGAGCCATCCCTTCTCCCTTATTTATTTAGTGAACAGAACTAAAAAGTATATGTCATATATATTAAAAACCATGATTTCATGATAATTCCAATTCCAATCCAGTACCACAGAGTTCATCCAGCTTTACCTCAGCCATAATTAAAATTCCCTTCCCTAGCAGTGAAAACCCTAGGTCTCATTATCTACAATGTATTTACTTATTTTCTCAGTCCTAGAGTACACATAAAGTAGTTTCAGAATTGTTCATTCTTACCCCTGTGAAAAACTAGAGTGCAGTAGGGCAGTACAGTTCTTTTTGTCTTCAGCCTGTGAGTATATAATCAAAATTCTGTTTTCCAAAGTTACTTACATTAGTTCCTCACCACCGCATCTGCTCTTCAGTGTGGTTGTTATTCACTCTGTAGAAAACGTGGAAAACACAAGTTAAAAGGAAAAGAGTTAACATCTCCAGTACTCTGTACTGCTGTTCTTTTTTTTTTTTTTTTTCAGTGTTCTTTATCAAGTTGAGGAGGTTCCCATCTATTCCTAGTTTGCTGGGAGTTTTTATTATGAGTGGGTGTTGGATTTTGTCAAATGCTTTTCTGCATCTAATGATATGATCATGTGATTTTTTTTTCTTCTTTAGCCTATTGATGTGATGTATTACATTAATTGGTTTTTGAATGTTGAACCTGTCCTGTATACCTGGAATAAATCCCAGTTGGTTGTGGTGTATCATTCCTTTTATACATCGTTGGTTTTGATTTGATATTATTTTGTTGAAGATTTTGCATTACAATCATGGGAGATAATTGGTCTGTAGTTCTTATAGTGTCTTTGTCTGATTTTGGTATTAGGATGATGCCTGCCACAGAGAATGAGTTAGGAAGTATTCTCTCTACTTCTATCTTCTAGAAGAGATTATAGAAAATTAGTGTAATTTCTTTCTAAATGTTTGGTAGTCTTCATCAGTGAACCCATCTGGGCTTGGTGCTTTTAGTTTTGGAAGATTATTAATTATTGATCCAATTTCTTTTTTTTTTTTAAGATTTTATTTATTTATTTGACAGAGAGAGACACAGCGAGAGAGGGAACACAAGCAAGGGGAGTGGGAGAGGGAGAAGCAGGCTTCCCGCAGAGCAGGGAGCCCGATGCGGGGCTCGATCCCAGGACCCTGGGATCATGACCTGAGCCGAAGGCAGATGCTTAACGACTGAGCCACCCAGGTGCCCAATTATTGATCCGATTTCTTTAATAGGTATAGGCCTATCTAGATTGTCTTTTCCTTTTTGTGTGAGTTTTGGCAGATGGTGTTTTTTTTTTAAAGAATTGGTCCTTTTTATCTAGGTTATCAAATTTGTGGCCATATAATTATGATATTCCTTTATTATTCTTTTAATGTCTGTGAAGTCAGTAGTGGTGCCCCTATTTCATTTTTGATATTAGTAACATATGTTTTCTTTTTTTCTTAGCCTAGTTAGGCGTCTAGTTTATCAATTTTATTGATCTTTTCAAAGAACTGGTTTTTGGTTTCATTGATTTTTCCCTATTGATTGCCAGTTTTCAATTTCATTGATTTCTGCTCTAAATTCTTTTAAGTTTTATTTATTTAAGTAATCTCTACACCCAGTGTGGGACATGAACTCAAAATGCTGAGATCAAAAGTGCGTGCTCTTCTGACTGAAGATTTTATTTTTTATTTATTTGACAGAGAGCCAGCCAGGCACCCCTCTGCTCTAATTTTTATCATTTCTTTTCTTCTGCTTACTTTGGATTTAATTTGCTTTTCTTGTTCTAGTTTCCTAAGGTGGAAGCTTAGATTATTAATTTTAGATCTATAGATGTTTTCTTATTATGTGCATTCAGTGCTATAAATTTCCCTCTAGCACTGCTTTCACTGCATCCCACAAATTTGGTTAAGTTGTGCTTACAGTTTCATTTAGTTCCAAATTTAAAAAAATTATCTTGAGAGATTTCTTCTTAGCCCCATGTGTTACTTAGAAATGTGCTGTTTAATCTCCCCAGTATTTGAGGATTTGTAGCTGTCTTTCTGTTACTGACTTTTAGCTGAATTCTTTTATCGTCTGAGAGCATACATTGTATGATTTTCTATTCTTTTAAATTTGTTAAGTTGTGTTTTGTGGCCCAGAATGTTTTCTGTATTAGTGAGTGTTCCATGTAAGCTTGAAAGGGATGTGCATTCTTCTCTTGTTATATGACATATTATATAAATACTGATTAGAGTACTGTTATTTTGATGTGTGCCTTTTCAGATTTTTCTGTGCACATATCATCTATAATCACTATATTTACAAAGTAGGATAATCTTCTACATTTTTTTTTTAAGATTTTATTTATTTTTTGACAGAGAGACAGCAAGAGAGGGAACACAAGCAGGGAGAGTGGGAGAGGGAGAAGCAGGCTTCCGGTCAAGCAGGGAGCCCGATGTGGGGCTCGATCCCAGGACCCTGGGATCATGACCTGAGCCAAAGGCAGACGCTTAACGACTGAGCCACCCAGGCGCCCCTGTACATATGATTTTATAACCTTTGTATTTCAAGTGTTGTGGACATATTTCCTTATCATTAAATACATTTTTATCATATCATTTTTGATGGGTCTATAATGCTCCGTAGTATAAATCACCATGATTTAACTAGTTCTTCATTTGATATTTTGAGGTCTGTCATTATTTTATTAAACAATGCGCTGATGAATGCCCTTGTAGCTAAATAGTCACACATCCTTAGTTACTTCAAGTGAATTTCCTTCAGGTAGACTTGCCAGATTAAGATGTAAGTATATTTTATGACTTGGTAAATGTAGTCAGATTGCCATCTAGAAGTTTCCCAATTTATTCTTTTTTACCAGCAGTGTTTGAGTTTATCTGTTCTCCCTGCATCCCAACCAGTGCCAAGTATTAATAAAATACTTGGGGCGCCTGGGTGGCTCAGTCGTTAAGTGTCTGCCTTCGGCTCGGGTCATGATCCCAAAGTCCTGGGATCGAGCCCCGCATTGGGCTCCCTGCTCCGCGGGAAGCCTGCTTCTCCCTCTCCCACTCCCCCTGCTTGTGTTCCCTCTCTCGCTGTCTCTCTCTGTCAAATAAATAAAAAATAAAATCTTAAAAAAAAAAAAATACTTATACTGGGTAGCAGTACATCGATATTTGTTATTGTATTCTCTAATTTTCTGTGTGTTTGAAATTATTTCATATTTTTTTTAAAGAAAGTTGCCAGTGTAGCAAAGAAGGGAATGATTTGATTTTCCTGTCTTAGGTTATTAGTGAGATAGAACGTTTTCTTTTTTTTTTTTTTTAAGATTTTATTTATTTATTTGACAGAGAGAGACACAGCAAGAGAGGGAACACAAGCAGGGGGAGTGGGAGAGGGAGAAGCAGGCTCCCGCTGAGGGGGCAGCCCGATGTGGGGCTCGATCCCAGGATCCTGGGATCATGACCTGAGCCGAAGGCAGACGCTTAACGACTGAGCCACCCAGGCGCCCCGAGATAGAACGTTTTCATACTTAGTTACTAGTTATTTGTATTTCTGTATATATATTCAGCTAAGAGAGAAAAGGTAGGACATCTTAGTTACCCTGTCTAGTCTTAATGTAAATGCATGTGGAACATCTGTTAGACTTTTTCTTTTTTTTTTAAGATTTTATTTATTTATTTGTCAAGGAGAGAGAGAGAGAAGAGAGCACGAGCACAAGCACGAGGCAGGCTGAGGGAGAAGCACGCTCTCCGCTGAGCAGGGAGCCCGATGCAGGACTCGATCTCGGGATCCTGGGATCATGACCTGAGCCAAAGGCAGACGCTTAACCGACTGAGCCACCCAGGCATCCCTAGACTTTTTTGAAATGTTGAAAATTAGTATATTACCTAAATCTGAGATGGGATTTTCTAAGAATTTATCCCTCAGAAAAGAATCTTTTTTTTTTAAGATCTTAAAGTCTTTGCTATATAAAGTATTTTCTCAGTTCTTTTGAGTCACAAAGTATTATTTGAGAAAGATACATTAATCACTGACTTTAGCCCATGCTAGGTTTGGATGCTTACAGAGGTCAACTACTAGAATCTGGGGTGGGTGGGTTAGTTGGTTGTTTTTTTAAAGAAGTTAAGAAAAAAATTGTGTAGGGGCGCCTGGGTGGCTCAGTCGTTAAGCGTCTGCCTTCGGCTCAGGTCATGGTCCCAGAGTCCTGGGATCGAGCCCCGCATCGGGCTCCCTGCTCGACAGGAAGCCTGCTTCTCCTTCTCCCACTCCCCCTGCTTGTGTTCCCTCTCTCGCTGTGTCTCTGTCAAATAAATCTTTAAAAAAAAAAAAAAAGAAAAAAATTGTGTAGGTATTGGGGGTATGGTTGTAATTAAGACCATATTATTTTATAATTTAAGTGTATAAGACTAATTAAAATAATAAATTAAGTATAAGTAGTTCATTCACATCCCTAAAAGTTTATTTATTCAAATTCAGTCAGATTGCTTTTTGGCCATCTTTTTGTTGGGAAAATAGATGTTCCTTTCTAGTTAGAGTTCTCTAATTTTCCTTTTCTTTCAAGATTTATTTATTTGAGAGAGAGAACGTGCACATGTGTGCTCTCGCACTTGAGTGGGGGGAGGGGCAGAGGGAGAGAATCTTCCAACCAGACTCCCTGCTGAGCCTGGAGCCTGACTCAGGACTCAGGGCTCCACCTCACCACCCATGAGATCATGACCTGAGCCAAAACCAAGAGCCGGACACTCAACCAACTGAGCTACCTAGGCGCCCCAGAATTCTCTAATTTTCAGTTAAATATGGTCTTTGGGAACCAGAGCTTTGGGCAAGAATCGGGTTCGATAAGGAAGGTGAATGTGGCAGTGGCGGTCGTGATTAGAGGAGAAGAGGCTGGAGGCAAGATGCTCCCTGAGAGGCTGTGTGGTGGAGGCAGGTTAAGTGAGCCAGTGAATGGCAGAGAGGGAGGAATGAAATAACTAAATGTCTTTGTCCTGGCAGTAGTCTTGCTTGCGGCCCTGAAACTTTTATTCTGTTTTATTTTAATGGAGGTGAAATCCACATACCATAAAATTCACCCTTTTAAAGTATACTACTTAGGAATTTTTAGTATATTCACAAGGTTATGCAACCATCACCACTATATAATTCCTGAACATTTCTGTTACTTCAAAAAAAAAAAAAAAACCCTGTCCCTATTAGCAATCACTTTCCATTTCCCTCCACTTTCCCCTTCCTACACTCTAAAGGCCCACTAGTCTACTTTCTGTCTCTATAGATTTGCCTGTTCAAGATATTTCATATAGATGGAGTCATAAACTTTTTGACTGGCTTCTTTTACTTAGCATTATGTTTTCAAAGTTCATCCATGTTGCTGTATGAATTGGTACTTCATCTCTTTTTATGGTTGAGTGTTCCATCGGATGAATGTAACACATTTTCTTTATCTGCTAATTAATTGATGGACATTTGGGTTATTTCCACTTGCAGCTATTATGAATAATGCTGCTATGAACACTCATGTACACATTTTTCTGTGGTCATATGTTTTCATTTCTCTTGGGTATATATCTAGGAGTGGAAATGCTAAAGCTTTTGGGTGTTTTTGGGAGTTTTCTCCAAATGGGTAGTTCATTAGGTCCCATATTAGAGTAGTGTAGTGGACTACATGGACCACTTACAGTTCCAGTGGCCGGGTTTCACTTCTGTTTTGGACATTCATATTGCCATTTTGGATTCTCCCTTGGGCTGGGGGGTGTTTTGTTTGTTTGTTTGACTGGGGTTTTTTTGACTGGATGTCTCCAGGTACTTGCTGCCCTGGATGTTGATCTGTCTTTGTTGTTTGGATTTGGGGCATGTTCAGGATTTGCAGTTGACACTTGAATAGCTAATTTTCTTCTTTCCATTCCTTATAGATTATCTTGCAACTATTAAGTAGCACATTTATTGTTTCTGCCTATGCGTCTGGTAATGCTCATGTTGTCTAGTTCTGAGGTATTTATTTTAAAGGTACACGGTAAAGGTCTTTTTTTTTTTTCTTTGACCCGATTCTTGTGTAATGTGAATCCACAGCAATACAGGATATGTTGGGCTCCCCACAAACTGGAGGAGTTGCCAGCTCAGGCATGTTTGTGTTTATTCCTATCAAGTTTCCAAGCTCAACAGACCTCTTGAAGATCAGAGAACATTGGATTGGGCACCTTGCCTAGGAAAATGCTCCTTGTTTCTCTTTTGAGTGCTTGGGTTGAGTGCTTGTCAGGCATTTGCTTAGGTATTTTCAAGACTGTACTGGAGCCCTGAGAAATATGGAATGAAGGAGTAAATCGCTAAACCAGACAAAGTACCTGGGTAATGACTGGCAAAGATCTATGTACAGTAAAGCAAATGCCACCAGATATAATTGGACATCTCTAGATTGAAAGGTTCATGAGGTCAAGGACTGTTTCTTTCCTTTTTTCAGATTTTATTTATTTATTTGACAGAGAGAGAGTGAGAGCACAAGCTGGGAGACGGGGAGAGGGAGAAGCAGGCTCTCCACTGAGCAGGGAGCCCGACATGGGGCTCGATCCCAGGACCCTGGGATCATGACCTGAGCCGAAGGCAGCCGCTTAACCGACTGAGCCACCCAGGTTCCCCTTTTTACCTTTTTTTTTCTCTTCACTGTCGAAATGGTTTAGAGCTATACCTGGCAACACGTGATGTGCTGAATAAATACTTGTTCGCTGGGTTAATACGTGTTGAATAGTTTCTGACTCCATATTCCTTCTTTAGAAGCTCTTAGCAGTCTTTTTAGTTTCTGCATAATGTAGAAGGCTCTTGTCCTTCCAACCTGAGCCACTTTTTGACTTCCCAGATTCTGGTACTTCTATTAGGTTTCAACCCTATCATCTTTGATAGCAAATAGTAATATGCTGTTTCTATTCTTACCAGAGGTAGCCACATCTTGTTTGTTACAGCTTCCAAATTCCTGCGTGATTGTTGTCCTCATACTCTGGGAAGTAGTGAGAGGAATAACTTGGAAAGTGCAAGGTAGGTTGTCAAGAGCCTTGCATTTTATTTTTAATTTGAAGACAGGGCAGAGCCACATGAATACAGCAGTATCAAAGTGACACCATAGGGAAACTTTTCTTATGGCAGTATATAGTCTTAACTAGAGGTGAGAGGGGAGAAACTGCAAAGGACAAGGCCTTAGGGTCTAGTGCAGTGGTTGAGATGTGAAGAGATGATGGCTTGCACTAGTGGCTGGCAGCAGCTATGTAAGGGAAAAGTGAGGTTTGCAAGAGAGTTTGCACAAAGAATCTCTGAGGTCTGTTAACACTGAATATTGAACAGAAAGGCAAAAGAGAGGGCAGATTCAAAGGGCCACTCAGATGTTAGAAGAATGGTAGTACCTTAAACAGAAATAAAGCATGTGGGAAACAAAGGCATTTGGGAGGAAGGGATGAAGATGATTGTTTTAGGTATGTTGAGTGTGAGGTGACAGCAGAACCTTTAGGTGACCATTAGATATAGGACTAGAGCTTAGTAGAAAACTCATGAGGTTTTTGGGTTTTTTTTCCATTGCCATTTTTTATACCTTTGGTTCCACTACTTAACTATTTTATTCTACAGCTTTCCCTTTATTTCATAATCTGTTTTTTTGGGCAAAATACCTACCTCTGCCTATCACCAATAATTTTTTTTTTAAGATTTATTTATCTTACAGAGAGAGAGAGAGCACGAACAGGGGAAGAGGGAGAGGGAGAGAGAATCCTCAAGCAGACTCCCTGCTGAGTGTGGAGCCTGACATGGGACTCAGTCCCAGGACCCTGAGATCATGGTCTGAGCCAAAATCAAAAGAGTTGGTTGCTCAACCGACTCAGCCACCCAGGTGCCCCTATCACCAATAATTTCTAAAAGCATCTGTACTGGTTAGGATTAGATTGGCTTAAATGAGTTTATTTCTTTCTAATGTAAATGAAGTCTAAGCTGTCCAGGTTTTCTTCTGGTGGTTCTGTGATCCTGAGGGACCCAGGCTCCTTCAGTCATGTAGCCCTGTCGTCCTCAACATGTGACTTTCACCTTATTGTCAAGATGGCTGCTTGAGTGTCAGCTATCACTTTGACTTGCCAACCAACAGGAAAGAAGGAGGAATGAAAATGGACATGCCCCCCTTCCACTTTAAGAATACTTCCTGGACTTTGCAAGCACTATTTCTGTTTATGCCCAGTTGATCAGAATTTAGTCATGGCCACACTTAACAGCAGAGAGGTCTGGGAAACTTCTTTATTCCAGGTAGCCATGGACTCAGTTAATGAAGACTTTGGGACACCTAGGTGGCTCAGTCATTAAGCGTCTGCCTTCAGCTTGGGTCATGATCTCAGGCTCAGGGTCCTGGGATCAAGCCCCGCATCGGACTCCCTGCTCAGCTAGGAATCTGTTTCTCCCTCTCCCTCTGCTCCTCCTGCTCATGCTGTCTCTCTCCAATAAATAAAATCGTAAAAACAAACAAACAAAAGAGTTTGCCTCCAAGGAAGAAGCAGCAAATAGGCATTGGGAGACTCCTTGGAGTCTCTTCATTTTCCAGAGTAAGAACCAGATTCCAAATTCTTTCAGTTTATAGAACTTAATTCTCCAAACCTTAATTATCCTTATAATAAAAAATATACTAAATAATACCAAAATAGATTTAAGATAATAAAATATAAAAAGCATACTTCTGTAATTGTAAAAGTTTGAATATAAGATCAATGAATGCAGAAGCTAGAGAAGTCATAGTATGATAAAGACCATGTTTTACCTGGGCAGCTTTTGATGTAATTTTTCTGCATGAGCTGTTCTATTTGAGAAAGAGAGAGAGAGCATGAGAGGGGGGAGGGTCAAAGGGAGAAGCAGACTCCCCACTGAGCAGGGAGCCCGATGTGGGACTCCCATCCTGTGACTCCAGGATCATGACCTGAGCCGAAGGCAGTCGCTTAACCAACTGAGCCACCCAGGCGCCCTGCATGAGCTGTTCTAAATCTTACTACATATAAACATAGAGGAATTACAGAAGACAGAGGTAGAATGCAGCATTTCTGTTAGGGCTTTCTTAGCAAGAAGAAGAATATATGTTGATCTTATTTCTGGGCTTTTTCACTTAAGTGTACTTTATCATTTTCTCCTCTGTGGGTCACATCCAGCTTTGTCTATTGTATGCACTGCTTACCGTGCACTTTATACCTGGTGAACCATCAGCATACTTGACCTCTGAGCATAATTTCTCACTCTCCTTTTGTCTCTCTTGACTTCTAGCAGTGTTAAAGAACTCTTTCCATTCTGTACTTTTCCTATAAGAATTTCAGATACAGGTATGTGTTTCTTATTTGTTTAAAAGTATACTTGTCCTCGTGCTTTAAAACAAGCTCCACGAGAGCATTGTTAGGATTTGTTCACTGCTGAACATGCTCCCACCCCATGCCTAGTCAGTCACCTGTGAGAAAATATTTTGTTAAGAGTACATATGCTAGGGGCGCATGGGTGGCTTAGTTGGTTGAGCATCTAACTCTTGATTTCAGCTCAGGTCATGATCTCAGGGTCTTGAGATTGAGCCCTGCATCAGGTTCCATGCACAGTTCGGAGTCTGCTTGAGATTCTCTCTCTGCCCCCTCTACGTGCACACTCATGCACTCGCTCTCTCAAATAAATAAATCTTTAAAAAACAGGGGCGCCTGGGTGGCTCAGTCGTTAAGCATCTGCCTTCGGCTCGGGTCATGGTCCCGGGGTCCTGGGATCGAGCCCCGCGTTGGGCTCCCTGCTCAGCGGGAAGCCTGCTTCTCTCTCTCCCACTCCCCCTGCTTGTGTTCCCTCTCTTGCTGTGTCTCTGTCTGTCAGATAAATGAATAAAATCTTTAAAAAAATAAATAAAAAACAAAACAAAACAAAAAATCGAATAAATATTCTATTCTAATTTTGGGGGGGATGAGGATGTGGTAGGGAAGGGGTAAAGGTGCTTTTTAATCTTTAAAATTCTAGAATAGTCTTCTCACAAAAAGAAATCTCAGTAAAGTCTTTTGGAGAGGAGCCAGTCATATGTTGTACCCTTGACCATCTTCCTGAACCTCAGATCGGTTTGCATTGCTTAACATATAGCTTTTCAACAGACCAGAACACGAACTTGGGACCATTTTAGAAAATCTAGACGTTCAGGCTATTGTGTATAAGAGAAACCTCAAGGGGCATTTGGGTGGCTCATTTGGTTGAGTGTCTCTCTTCCGCCCCGAGGTCCTGGGATCAAGCCCCGAGTTGGGGGCTCTCTGCCCCGTGGGAAGTCTGCTTCTCCCTCTCCCTCTGCCCCTACACATGCTCATGTGCATACTCTCTTTCTCTCAAAAAAAATAAATGAAATCTTCAAAAAGAGAGAGAGAGAGAAACCTCAAGTTGCTTCCTAACACTGCTTGAGGCTGGCCCTTTTTAAATATATTTCTTGGGGTGCCTGGGTGGCTCAGTTGGTTAAGTGACTGCCTTCGGCTCAGGTCATGATCCTGGAGTCCTGGGATCGAGTCCCGCATCGGGCTCCCTGCTCAGGGGGGAATCTGCTTCTCCTGACCCTCCCCCCTCTCATGCTCGCTCTCTCTCACTCTCTGTCAAATCAATGAATAAAATCTTTAAAAATAAATAAATAAATAAATTTCTTTCCCAGTTTTTTTTATAAAGAGAAATTTTTTTTAAGATTTTGTTTATTTATTTGACAGAGAGAGAGAGCACAAGAGGGGGGCGGGGAGCACAGAGGGAGAGGGAGAGGCAGGCTCCCCACCGAGCAGGGAGCCCGATGTGGAGCTCGGTCCCAGGACCCTGGGATCATGACCCAAGTCAAAGGTAGACACTTAACCTACTAAGTTACCCAGGCGCCCCTTAAAGATTTTATTTATTTATTTGTCAGAGAGCACAAGCAGGGGGAGCAGCAGGCAGAGGGAGAAGCAGACTCCCCTCTGAGCAGGGAGCCCAATGTGGGACGTGATCCCAGGATCCTGGGATCACGACCCGAGCCGAAGGCAGACACTTAACCTGCTGAGCCACCCAGGCATCCCAAGAGGAGAAATTTTCAATTATATGATCACTTGGTTATTTTGAGAGCTTTAAATAGATATAAAGGATGCCTTTTAATACACTGGATGATATGTCTTAGGTCTGAGGGTGTTTAAAGGTATCCAAGGGTTAAGTCTGTGTTAGATTTTCAGGGCATACAGGTTTGATCAGGGAGAGTTTCTTGATGCCTGTGGGCTGTGCCTTTGTAGCACTTGGCTGCAGCTCTAGCTGGGACATCATTAGAGACCTCTTGGCTTTGTCTTCTCTCAGATTCCTGGATTACCTGAGATTTCTGCCCTGTGTAGAGATCATTCCCTCATTCTCTATATGTACCTGCTACAATGGCAGCCATGATATAGATCAGCAAATGTTGCTTCCTCAATATGGAGTAATTTGACTTGAGCATGCCTTAAATGTGAAAAGCCACCCCTTGTTTTTATTAGGACTGAAGTTTGATAATCCTCTTATTCCCATGTGAGAATGAATAGACCCGGTAAGGATTAGGGTCCTAATCTTCTGTCCCAATGGACATTTTCTGACTCAGAGCTTCCATTCTTAGTGTTGTAGCTACTGTCAGAGTGACATTGGGTCTGTAGCTTTTTTTTTTTAATTGTTTGTTTGTTTATTAATCTCTGTACCCAGCATGGGGTTTGAACTCCTGATCCTCAGATCAAGAGTTGCATGCTCTTCCAACTGAGCCAGCCAGGTGCCCTGGGTCTGTAGCTTTTTGCCTAAGAAAAAAATAATGGTGGGTGGTTACCTCCCTAAAATGGCAGTTGAGCAGTGTGTGTTCAGAAGTCTGGTGGCATTGTGTTTTATTCATCTTTTCAGGGCATTGTTTCTGCAGAAAGTAGGTCAGCAGGGGTTTTTTTTTTGAAATGTCTGAGCAAGGACATTGAAGCCAGAGAGGCTAATAGAGACAAGCTTCAAGAGACCTAAGATTCTTGGGTGGGAGGTAGCAGATGAAGAGCCAGTAGAAGTAATCTCTTCAATGGTGAGGCCAGAAGAATAGCTGCTGGTTCTTTGGAGGGTACCTGAGAAACACTGCAGCCTTTGTGGTGGGCTCAGCAGTGTGATCTGTGCAGTGCCTTAGAACTTGTGGGCCTCGCATTTTCTCTTGGCTATTCCTCCCATGTCCCATCATGAGCTCTGTAAGAAAAAGAAATGAGAGAGAAACGGTTTGATTATGTTACTCAATAGACAAAGTAAAGTAAGAAGCTTTACATTTACCACGTTGATTTTAGAAACTCCCTTTTCTTCCTTTACAGTGACTCAATTTAGAGACCTAGAAAATGAAGCATGTGTATATGTTGAATTTAGGGTCCACTTTTTCCAGAGACATGAGTGTTGGGGAGCTAGAGCAATAGTCATCTCGGGGCGCTTGGGTGGCTCAGTCAGTTGAACATCCGACTCTTGGTTTCAGTTCAGGTCATGATCTCAGGGTCGCAAGATCGAGCCCTGCATTGGGCTCTGTGCTCAGTGTAAAGTTTGCTTGTCCCTGTCTCTCAGTTCCACCCCCTGCTCTTTCCCTCCCTCCCTCTCTTTCTCTCAAATAAATAAATAAATAAATAAATAAAATCTTTTTTAAAAAGGTCATTTCAGAATATGCAGGAGTGTTAAATAGTGTTCTAGTATTCAACGGTGTGGGGAGAAAATGGCCCTAAGGGCCTCAGTAGGCGGAGAGCCCCTCTTTTATCTGGGACTAAAACCTCTGCCCTGCATACCCCACAATTATTTTAGGGCTAAGTGAGAAAATTGTTAGGAAGGAACAAGCTGTATCTCGTTTCTATATCTGTTCTACTTTATGAGTACTTTGATTTCATTATGATGTGATTGAAACCAACTGAGAAAAAAAAAATGAAACAGAGGTTATAGAAGCTTGAATTCTGAAGGGAGTTCTGAGGATTACCAGTAAGATGTGTTCAAATATGATCTACTTCCACTAAGAATTGTTTGGAAATAAATTATTAATTGACCAGGAAAATCTTAACTAGGCTGAGGTCCTTATCAACATTGGATGAAATACTGCTTTAAAACATACAAAATTGGGGCGCCGAGGTGGCTCAGTCGGTTAAGCGTCCGCCTCATGATGATCCCAGGGGCCTGGGATCAAGCTCTGTGTCAGGCTTCCTGCTTAGTGGGGAGTCTGCTTCTCCCTCTGCCTCTTCCCCTGGCTTATGCTCTCTCTCTCTCTCTCGCTCACTCTCAAATAAATAAAATCTTAAAAAAAAAAAAAAATACAAAATTAGGGTGCCTGGATGGCACAGTCGGTTATGTGACCCACTCTTGGTTTCAGTTCAGGTCTGATCTCAGGGTCATGAGATTGAGCCCCATTTTGGGCTTTGGGTTCTGCACTCAGCACTGAGTCGGCTTCAGATTCTCTCTCCCCCTGCCCCTCCTGCTATCTCTCTCTCAAATAAATAAATCTTGAAAAAAAAAAAAACATACAGAATTATAACAAACTGACAGTTTCAAAAGTATTTGCATTTTAGTGGTTCACATTTATTAAGTTATTCTAAGTACTAATAGCTGGATCTTGTAATCCGTTTTTTTTTCTAATTCTTCATTTAAATTCAATTTAGTTAATATATACTGTATTATTAGTTTCAGGGGAATCTTTTTTTTTTTTTAAGATTTTATTTATTTATTTGACAGAGAGAGAGACAGTGAGAGCAGGAACACAAGCAGGGGAAGTGGGAGAGGGAGAAGCAGGCTTCCCGCCGAGCAGGGAGCCTGATGCGGGCCTCAATCCCAGGACCCTGGGATCATGACCTGAGCCGAAGGCAGACGCTTAACAACTGAGCCACCCAGGCACCCCCAGGGGAATCTTTATAATTATTTCTTCATAGTAAGATGTTGGTGGTGAAGGAGTTTGCTGAGTGCCCCATCTACTGGTCTCAGTCTCTGATAGAACCTCACCTTCTCACAGGGAGAGAAAAGACTTTTGGCATTTTATTATTTACTTATTTGCTTACTCATTTGTTTGTTTATATTTTGCCTCTTTGTTTTTGACCCAAATGACTCTCAGAGCTCGAGAATTTTATGAATACCCTGATAGACAAGTCTTCTGGGAGCTAAGTTGATGAAATTACTTCCAAGACTGCAGGTTTTCTTTCATAATGACAAGAGGCATTTTGTAGAAGAACTGAGATCTTATTTTAAAATACACCAAAGACTGGCAGGGAGTGGTGGTGGAGGGGGGGTGGAATGTATTCTCAGCACCAGATACCTTTGAAATAATCAAGTTGCTGTATGTCGGGGCCTGGTCTCAAGTGTATTGTGTTCCTTGAGACCCTGACTCTGGCCAGGTCGGAGCCTGGTGGGTTGGGCTGAGTGAAACACAGCCAGCCATACTGCTTCAGGGAGCACACATAAGGTTTTAGCAAGATGCTGTTGGTGTCCCCTTAGGAAATGACAGATAAACTGGTCAGGTAGTGAAAAATATTATTTTTAAAAGATGTTATTTATTTATTAGAGAGAGCACAAGCCTGGGGGGATGGAAAGAGGGAGAAGGAGAAGCAGTCTCCCCACTGAGCAGGGAACCTGACATGGGGCTTGATCCCAGGACCCTGAGATCATGACCTGAGCTGAAGGCAGACGCTTAACCAACAGACAGACACCCAGACGCCCCATGAAAAATATTACTAAGGAGCATTTCAGGAAAAAATGTTTGTGCTTTCATCTAGACAAGAAAAGATATCCAGATGAAGTATCAGCTGAGACTGCAGTGTCTCCTTGCCCCTCAACTTTAAATTGGACCCTGAAGTGGGATTCTATTTCCAGTGGAGATCCCATTAGAGTCTCATCTCCTGGCTGCTCACAGAGTGACTCAGATCCTGTTCTGTGAAAAGTCAGTCTATGGCTCCTGGGTAGCACAGTCAGTTAAGTGTCTGGCTCTTGGTTTCTGCTCAGGTTGTGATCTCAGGGTCTTGGGATTGAGTCCGTATCAGCTCCACACTCAACTCGGAGTCTACGGAAGACTTTCTCCCTCTACCCGCCTCCCCCCCGCCCAGTACATGCACCCCCCCTCAAATAAATAAATCTTTAAAGAAAAAAGAAAAGCCAGTCTAACAGAGGGTATAGAGATCAATGGACAGAGCTACTACAGAGTTATCACAGAGCTTTCTGTGTGCTTCCCTTAGGGTTTCTTCCTCTACTTCCCTCCTTCCTCCCTCTCCTCCTTCCTCTTTTTGTCTCATTTTAGTTTTGGCCTTTGGAAATACCGAGTTTTACTAGATGTTTGAACTATAACATATCCTTGCACCAGAAAGAAGGAGCCTGGCTGCTTTGCAAAAGATTTCTATAAAACTACCCTTTTATACAGAGGAATGACGTACATCTGTTTTAAACCTGTTATTTGGTTCCTCTTGCTTTACTTTTTCTGCAAGTCCATTTGATTGCTGGGTTGTTGAAACTGCTGGTAGCACCTGCTTACTAGCTGCTCTCTTTGTGTTAGGTACTGTGCCTTAAAGTAATTGTAGTGCTTTAAGAACACAAAGACCACTTGAGCAGGCCAGCTTGGGGGATTGGCAGTGCTATCAGGGAGCAGGGTCTTTATGACAGTCTCTCTAAAAAATCCCTGTGGGGCCATTGCCTGCGAATTTCTTTAGACTTTATGCATCTTTTTATCAGAAGCCACGTCTTTGGTGTGGCAACTATTATGAGTTGGCTGACTCCCTGGATGTGTAAAACAAAGAAAAGCAATATGGCAAAAAGAAAACCTGACTCTTGGTCCTGTATGTGTTGCTAAGTAGCTCTGTAATGTTGGGCAGGCTGTTCCATGTATCCCAGCCATACTTTCCTATGTGGAAGTAGGTTTTATATATGCCCTACTTTTGAGGATTGAGCTAGGTGACATTTGTGAAGAATGCCTTTGTAAACTGTAATTGCCTTGTGAATAAAGATTACTATCTCTGATAAACAGTACCAGTTCTCAGCCACCAGTAACCTGATTCTCCCATCCTGTGTTTGGAAGAAGCACAAATCTACGAGGAGGGATTGCTGATGTTTCAGTGTGAGTTGTATTCACAAGGCTCACATACTTTCTCCCTGCCTTTTGATCCTGTCTGTGTCTCTCCATGCTTCGATGGGATGACCCGTTCTGTCGCACAGCAACCGTGCTCTCAGTACAAAATGTGATTGTGACCGTGCTTGTGTTGGGAGATCGTCAACAAACATGCCGAGCTGCTGGCCAGAAATGTTCTTCCCTTCCCATTTGCTCTTGTACCTCCCCAGTACCTTAAGAAAGGATTCTTGGGGTTTGGTTATGAGCCAGCTGGACCATGTGGTAGAGCCATAATTCTCTGACCCAAGTCCTTTTCACAGGTTGACAGTCACAAAATGAAGTTACGAAGCCTCCAGGAACAGCAGCTGAAAAGGGAAATGGAAATGTGGATGTTGAGTTCAGCTGCCCTCAGACCCAGAGTGTGCTCCTCTCTAGTGTCCCTGAGGTGGAGAATATGGACTTGACTGGCTTTACTGTTCAGGAACGCAGTTATCTCTAGCTTTCTGCAGCTTTACATTAAGACCCCCGGGGATATACTTAGGAACACCTATATGTGACTTTGTCAAGTGAGGGCTTTGGGCTTGGGAGATAAATTTTTGCAGGTTTTGATCTAATTTAAGCCTAATCTAACACTAAGAAAGGAGGTGTCTCTGGTTTTACTTTCAAATGTATGACGCCTCTTTAGGAGCCAGACCTGGTTAATCAGACTTGTGGTCTTCATGGTTCCTTTGCTTTAGTAGCTTAATAATCCAATAATTCAAATGATGACTAAAAATACTAATGTGTGAAGATGGTAGGTAATAGACAAAAGTGGACAACCAAAAAGGATGAAATCATTCATTAATGACTTATTGACTTATTATTTATTAATATTTATTTATCCTACTCATTTATTAATCCAACGCCCCACAGTTTGCTTCCCTAGGAGACACTGGCAGATCTTTACCCTATGAAATCTGAAGAAAGGGCCTGGCCAGGATAGGGAGGGTCATAGTGTATGTCACCCCATGCTTGGTATATCTGGGCAGCCTGTATGTGATAGCAGCTGGGGAATCAAATCATAGATAAACCTGATTGTTCTCATTCAAGTGATTTCTCTGTTTATTCTTATTAAAACAATTGGCTGTTCTTCAACGGTGATGTTAAAAGCATTTCATATTCTTTAGCAGTGGTCTCCTGGCAGCCTTATGTCTAGCCACGTGCAGATTGAAAAGAAAGCCGTCCTAGCTGTAGGGGACTCTGAGGAATTGGAAATCATTGCCTTTGTGACACATGAGGGAAAGGCAATCTTCTCAAATGGGAAGAGGGAAGATATGCTAATGAGTGCTCCTGGCAGGAGTTTGCTACCCTGGACGAAAGTCATCCGTGGTTCCTGGAGCGGTGTATTTGTCACACTAGAAGAAGTATAAAGACTCCTTGCCTTAGAAATTTCTGAGTCTAGTGATACCTCCAAGTGGTGAAATCAAAATTTGCAGATGACTATGTTCGCAGTAGTGCCTTGTGCCTGTGGCACTGTTCACTCTTTACGTGGCAACCCACACGTTTTGTGGCCAGGGTGTACAGATGCGCACTGTGACGGCAGTACCTCCCTCCAGAGCCACTGTGTGCTAAGCACTCCAGTCTTCCAGGGAGAGTTGGATCCATTCAGTCTTTTGTTCCTTCCACAAGCCCTTATTAAGTTCCTTTTCTGTGCCAAGTACTGCACTTGGTACTGATAATAAAAGGCCAGCAAGATTTGGCCTGGACACTAAGATCTGGCCCAGCAATTGACAACTGACACTAAGTGCTAGCATAAAGATACGGGTTCTGACGTGCAGTGACCATTTCCTATGAAAGCTTAGTCTTTTAGTAGATTGAAACGGGTTGTGCAATATTACCTGACAAGTAAATGAGGTGAAGTGAGTGGCTTTTTGACCTGTCTAGTCTCACCTGCTGATGCTAGTCCTTTTTTAGCACTTAGGAGTCAAAATACATTTATTGAGCCCTCACTATATTTCATGCTAAGCTCTTTATATGTATTAATTTACTTAATCTTCATAACCATCTTATGAAACAGGTACTGTTATCCCTACTTTACAAATGAGGAAACTGAAGCACATAGAAATTAATAAGGTCCTTGTTGGAGGTCATGAGGTGGTGGCAAGATTCAAATTTAGGGAACCCGACCCAGAGTCCATGTTCTTAAATGATGTGATATACTGCCTCTAGGTAGAAGGGTACCATCCTGACCAACCTCCTGTATGGTAGAGCTTGGCAGAGTGATAGTCCCCTGACCTCCCTGCCTGCAGAGTTCTTCTCTTTCCTGGTTTGGTTTCTGAGATCAGATTGCTTGTCCTTAAGACAGAGCAGGAGTTGATGACTGCAGTAGGAGGTTTATCTACAGCCCACATGTGAATCTGGCTCTGCCTTTCACCATCTGGGTGACCTTGGCTCTGAGCATGTTTCCTCATCTGTAAAGTGGAGATAATGTTATTTTATGGGGTCATTCAAGGGATTAAATAAGATCACATACTTAATAGTTGCTGGCTCTGAGTAAGCGCTTAATAAATGATAGCAAATTTTTATTATCATCATCTTCTAGCCTTGAGAAGAAGCCACAAAACAATTTCTCAGAGACCAGACTCTAGGACCTAAGTAGGCGGGCAGATTTCCTTTGGTTTTGACAAGACAATAATTTTATTCTATGTATTTCTCTTGACTCTTTTGGTGTGAAAAGCAGAGAGGTAAAGCATTATTTGACAGATGTATGGATTCAAGCAAGAAACTGAGGTCCAATTGCAAAGAAATGCCTTGTAGAACTCAGAGCCCTGTCTGAGGAGACACAGAGGACCCTAGAGGGCGGAGAATGAACACAGCGCAGGGGCTAGTTCCAGAGTCGCATCCTCGGTTAGTTCACTTACCAGTGTGGGTGAGGGTCTCTTGTCAGTAAGCAGAGATTTTTTTTTTTCTCTCTCTGCGCTAACATATCTGCTGGCTAGTGTTTATTAAGCCTTACCTTTTCTTGATGGGAAATAGAATTGGTGACTTTTCCAAAATGCAGAGGCAAAGGAGCTCTGTAACTGCAAGCTTATTGAGCCCCTTTCCCCACCTGTTCCTGTGCCAGACTTCCCCCCAGTGCTTATTTGCCAATGGTTGCTCCTCAGATCTCATGGCTGGCTCGCTCTGTAGGCTCCAAGCCAGAGTGATGCAGCTGCCGTTGCCGCCGCCGCCGCCACCATCAGCCATTCAGGGTCCTACCATAGGACGTGACCTGCCGTGAAGCTTTCACCTTTCTCCGTTCTGCCTATCATCGGGGTTGTACCTTTTTTTCCGGGGGCTTTTGCCATGCAGCCAGTGTTCCAAAGAAAGTTTTCAGGCACCACAGTTAAGAGCCCTACCTGCCTTTCCAAGGAGATTTGAGTTAGCCATGGAAAAGAAGATAATTGAGAGGGCTCCTGTGCCTCTGAGCTGCAGAAGGAAGAGTTGGCTTCTGCTAGTGTGCTCGCTCCGAGTCAGGTGGGGGATTTGCTGGGACTCGTGAACGTGCACTACATACCTCTGGAGAAGTAGACTCGGCCTAACCTGCCCAAGGACAGCGCCCTGACCCACAAGAGCGAAGGCTGAAGACTGATTTTCCCACGTCCTTTCCCTAAGCTTAAGCTTGCTCTGCCACACTGCCCCAAGTCTGTGGCTTAAAACAGCCATTTCCTTTTGTCGATAAATAGGTTCAGTCTTTGTAAAATGTTTCAGCTTGGGGACTGGAAAGGCTCTCTGTGCCTTCCTGTCTCTCTGTTTTTCTGAGGATTGATGTTGATGGCTTCTGTCTTTGTCTTCACAGGGAACTCTAATGATCCATGACAAAGAGGTCACCCTTGAGTATATACCAGGCCCAGATTTTTGGTACTGCAAACGGGTAAGTGCCAAGAATTCCGTTCCTTAGAAGTAAGGATCCAGCCTCACAGCTCCTCTGTGTCTCCAGGAGTGCTCCCTGGTAGTATGCATTGCCAAGGACAAAGCTCTTCTACCTTAGTTCACTTCAGATGAACTGAGGGTCTGGGCAAGGCCAGCCACCATTCATGCTTTCTGGCTGCTGCCTGTGGCCGTAGAGGGTTCTGGGCCTATTGGAGGCACTTTCTCAAGGGACATACACCATGCTTTTCAATTGATTATGAACTGCGTTGACTTAAACCTCTCCCTGGTTACCAACTTCCTGGGGGTGGTTATAGGGGATTAGTATTTGGAGAGGTTGGTTCTGCTAGAGGTATACACTTTTTGGCTATTACAGGGTTTCCAAGGATATAGAACTTTCAGGTACCATGACATTTTACCTCTCTTAAAGTCCAGTAGTCTTCTAGAATGGCATATTTAAAGATTTTAGGCTATACTCTTTTTTTTAATTTAAGATTTTATTTATTTGAAAGAGAGAGCATGGGGGGAGGGGGTTGGCAGAGGGAGAAGCAGACTCCCCACGGAGCAGGGAACCCAATGCAGGGCTCAATACCAGGACCCTGGGATAATGACCCGAGCTGAAGGCAGATGCTTAACTGACTAAGCCATCCAGGCGCCCCTAGACTATACCTTTTTTTTCTTTTTTTTTAAAGATTTTATTTATTTATTTGACAGAGAGACAGCGAGAGAGGGAACACAAGCAGGGGGAGAGGGAGAGGGAGAAGCAGGCTTCCTGCCGAGCAGGGAGTCCGATGCGGGGCTCGATCCCAGGATGCTGGGATCATGACCTGAGCCGAAGGCAGACGCTTAACGACTGAGCGACCCAGGCGCCCCCCTAGACTATACTCTTATTGGAAGTCCAGCTGGCTTGCAAATGAGCATGAAAGTAAGATTTGCCAGTTTTCATTGCTGCTACTTAGTTTCAAAAATAATTATGAAAAATGTATAGTTTCTGAACCATGATTCATTAAAAATTCATTATAAAACTTGATAAAATTCAGCAAAAACTTTAGGTTGATATTTTATTAGCCTCAATGAAATATGATTTGTATAGCTGTGGTTGTCATTAACCAGAGCACTCATATTTCATGGTGTCATTTTAGGAAAACATTTAACTTTTTAAAAAATTGTGATAAAATACATGTAACATTAAATTTATCATTTTAACCATTTTAAAACATACAATTCACTGGCATTAAGTACATGCATAGTGTTGTACAACCATCATCACTATCTAGTTCTAGAACTTCTCATCACTTCAAAAGTAAACCCTGTATCTCTTGAGCAGTCACTCCTCAGTCTCCTTTCCCTCATTTCCTAATAAACCACTAATCTGCCTTCTATCTCTATGGATTTGCCCATTCTAGACATTTCATGTAAGTGGAGTCATAGAACATTTGACCTTTTGTGTCTGCCTTTGTTCACTTAGCATGTTGTCAAGGTTTATCCATGTTGTAGTATGTATCGGTATATCACTCATTTTTATGGCTGAATAATATTATATGGCTATACCACATTTTGTTTATTCATTCATCAGTTTATGGACATTTGGGTTGTTTCCACCTCTTGTCTGTTGTGAATAAGACTGCTGTGACTCTTCATTCACATAAAAGTTTTTGCTTGAACACACATTTTCAGTTCCGTTGGGTATATACCCAGGAATTGTGAGGTCATATGGTACTTTTATGTTTTAACTCTTTGAGGAATCACCAGGCTATTTTCCATAGACAGCAGCTGCACCATTTTACATTCCCACCAGCAACGTATGAGAGTCCCAATTTCTGTACACCCTTGCCAACATTTGTAATTTTAACCCTTTTTTAAAATTTTTTTCATTTTTAAGTAATCTCTGCATCCAACATGGGGCTCAAACTCACAGCCCCAATATCAAGAGTCACGCACTCTACCAACTGAGCCAGCCAGGCACCCCAACCCTTTTTTGATAATAGCCATCCTAAGTGGGTGTAAAATAGTATCTGATGATTTTAATTTGCATTTCCCTAGTGACTAATGATGTTGAGCATCTTTTTATGTGTTTGTTGCCACTTTTATATCTTCTTTGGAGAAATGTTTATCCAAATGCTTTGCCCATTTTTAATTGGGTCATTTGTCTTTTTGTTGTTGTTATAAGAGTTCTTTATACTGGATTCTGGATATAAATCCCTTATCAGATGTGTGATTTGCAGTTATTTTCTCCCATTCTGTGTGTTGTCTTTTACTTCCTTACCATGTTTTTTACACAAAAATTAATTTTGATAAAATCTAATTCAGCTGTTTTTTCTTTTGTTGCTTATCCTTTGGGGTCAGAAATCATTTGCCAAATCCACGGTGATGAAGATTTACGCCTGTGTTTTCTAAGAATTTTATAGTTTGGGCTTTTATATTTAAAGCTTTGATTTATTTTGAGTTAATTTTTGTTCATGCTGTGAGGTAAGGTTGCAGCTTCATTTTTGGCATGTGGGTATCCACTTGTCCCAGCATCATTTGTTGAATTAACTATTCTTTTCCCGTTGAATGGTCTTGCACCCTTGTTGGAAAGCAGTTGACCAGAGGTCTGTAGGTTTATTTCTATAGACTCTCAGTTTTATTCTGTTCTATATTTTTATCCTTATGTTAGTACCATGCTGTTTTGATTATTGTAGCTCTGTAGTAAGTTTTGAAATTGCTAAGTATGTCTTTCAACTTTGTTCTTTTTTAAAGTTCTTTTGGCTATTGAGTGTCTTTTGCAATTCCATATAAATTTGAGGATCAGCTTTTCCATTTCTACAAAAAGACCATTAGGATTTTTATTTTTTTATTTTTTTTTATTTTTTATTTTTTATTTATTTTTTTTTTTTTTAAGATTTTATTTATTTATTCATGAGAGAGAGAGAGAGAGAGAGAGGCAGAGGGAGAAGCAGGCTCCCAAGGAGCAGGGAGCCCGATGCGGGACTCGATCCCAAGACCCTGAGATCATGACCTGAGCCGAAGGCAGACGCTTAACCATCTGAGCCACCCAGGCGCCCCCCATTAGGATTTTTATAACATTTAACATTTTAATAGTGATTGCCTCTACATTTTGAGATTATGGGTAATTTCCCCCCCTCTCTTATACTTTTCCTATCAGCTATAATACCCATATATTGTTTCTTTTATAATCAGGGATGGAGGGAGCTAGCATTAAAGGGACAATTTTGAACTCTATTTTTTTTTTTAAGATTAATTTACTTTCGAGAAAGAGAGAGCACGTGAGCAGGGGGAGGGGCAGAGGGAGAGGGACACCTCTGAGATCGTGACCTGAGCTGAAACCAAGAGTTGAATGCTCAACTGACTGAGCGACCCAGGCGCCCCAAACTCTATTTTCTGTTAACTGGCAGAAAGTAAATGTTGATATCTGATGTCAAAATTACATGGCTATTGCCAAAGCTGTTGCTTGAAAGAACAGAATGGCTTGGTTACATTGTCCCCTAAGATGACAAGCCACTTGTTTAGCTGTCTCAGGGGTTCTTGTAATTTCTGCGCTTTATTGGAAGGATTGAGTACCAGCCCTGCATATGCAACCTTTGGCCTGATGTGGAATCTACCAACTTAAAAAAATACATTTATAGCAGTATTATTTGTAATGTCCCAGAAGTCGAAACAACAAAATATCCATCAACTGCTGAATGGATAGACAGACAACACTCGGTACAGCCCTACAGTGGAATGCTATTTGGCAGTTAAAAGGAATGAAGTGGGGCTCCTGGGTGGCGCAGTCAGTTGAGCCTCCGATTCTTGTTTTGGCTCAGGTCATGATCTCAGTCTCATGAGATCAAGCCCTGCATCGGGCTCCGTGCTCAGTGCAGAGTTTGCTGAGATTCTCTCTTCCTCTGGCCCTCCTGCTCGTGTGCCCGCGCTCTCTCTCTCTCTCTCAAATAAATAAATCTTAAAAATAAATAAATAAAAGGAATGAAATGCTGCAATGCGCTAACATGGATAAACTTTGAAAACACTATGCCAGACATAAAATAATAAAATACCTTATATCGCACTATTGCATGGGACTGGTGGTAAGAATGGGAAATGACTCCACTAGGTTTCTTTTTGGGCCAGTGAAAATGTTCTAGGGGCGCCTGGGTGCTCAGTCAGTTGAGCATCTGCCTTCAGCTCAGATCATGATCCCAAGGTCCTGGGATTGAGCCCTGCATCGGGCTCCCTGCTCAGCGAGGAGCCTGCTTCTCCCTCTCCCTCTGCCTGCTGCTCTGTCTGCTTGTGCTCTCTCTCTCTCTCTGTCTGTCAAATAAATAAATAAAATCTTTAAAAAAAAAAAAAGGTCTGGGGGTGCCTGGGTGGCTCAGATGGTTAAGCGTCTGCCTTCGGCTCAGGTCATGATCCCAGGATCCTGGGATTGAGCCCCGCATCAGGTTCCCTGCTCAGCGGGAAGCCTGCTTCTCCCTCTCCCTCTCCCACTCTCCCTGCTTGTGTTCCCTCTCTTGCTGTGTCTCTCTCTGTCAAATAAATAAAATCTTTAAAAAAAAAAAAAAAGTTCTGAAGTGAGATTGTGGTGATGGTTGCACTCTACGTATACTGGAAGTCATTGGGGGTGCCTGGGTGGCTTAGTTGGGTAAGCATCCAACTCTTGGTTTCAGCTCAGGTCATGATCTCGGGGATCATGAGATCGAGCCCCACATCAGGCTTCGCTTTCAGCATAGGAGTCTGCTTGAGTTTCTTTCCCTCTCCCTCTGCCCCTCTGCCCCTCCCCCCTCAAATACATAAATAAATCTTAAAAAAAAAAAAAAAAAGGGACACCTGCGTGGCTCAGTCGGTTAAGCGGCTGCCTTCGGCTCAGGTCATAATCTCAGGGTCCTGGGATCGAGTTCCGCATTGGGCTCCTTGCTCATCGGGGAGCCTGCTTCTCCTTCTGCCTGCTGTACCCCCTGCTTGTGCTCTCTCTCTCTCTGACAAATAAATAAATAAAATCTTTAAAAAAAAAAAAAGGAATCATTGGACATTTGAAACAGGTGAACATTATGGTACTTAAACCAAGGTTAGGATCCTGACTCCAGTGGCACTTACAACTCTTCTGTAATAACAAGCAGCCTCCAAATCCCAGTGACTTAAATGCACAGACATATTCTTCATTTAAGTTACATGTTTGTTCTGCTCCATGACCCCTCAATTTGGGACCCGGCTGGAAGGAGCAGTCCCAATGTGGCACTGCTGTCCCCCTGGCTAAGGGAGAGAATGAGAGGCTCATTTTCCCAACCAATGGCTCTCAGAGCTTCTGCCAGGCCCGTGCAGGTCATGTTCACTCACACTCTGTTGGCCAAAGCCAGACACATGGCCAAAGCTGCCAACGGAGAGGGCAGTGCACTCACCTGCAGGGAGACACCACCGTTGCTTGACCGAGGGCAGGGCTGTGTGTATGATCCGTCCGTGCACCGAGAGGGGAACAAGGAAAAAATCGACTGTAATGACTTTACTCGAGTTTGTCTGAATCACTTAAGTGATAGTTTGTGGAACAGGCCGGGTACGTGGTGTGTGCTGTTTACTCATTAGCTTCTGCTGTGGTGGTTATTCTCCTCCATCTGGCATGCCCTCCTTGCTCACCCTACAAGGCCCTACTCAAATAGCAGCCTTTTCTTCACAGTTCCTGTTCTTTGGTTTCCAGCCAGTCAGCTCTCTGTCCTCATACTGCTTGGAAACTCATTGGCAAAAGTTCAGCGTCTTTGGGATTGGCAATGTGCTTACCTTTTTATTCATAGGTTCAGACAAGAACTACATTCACGTTGCAAAGTGTCTCTTCCCTTGTTTGGGCGAATGAATGTTCCTTTTCCTTTTAACATCCTCAGAAGAGCTGCCAGAGGCACTACTTATGTATCTTCCTCTTCTTTCCTTGTCCCTTTTTTATTTATTATCAGTTTTTTAATATTTTATTTATTTGACAGAGAGCACAAGCAGGGGGAGTGGCAGGCAGAGGGAGAGGGAGAAGCAGGCTCCCCACCGAGCAAGGAGCCCAACTCAGGGCTTGATTCCAGGACCCTGGGATCATGACCTGAGCCAAAGGCAGATGTTTAACCAATTGAACCACCCATGTGCCCCTCCTTGCCCCTTTTTTAAATCAGGGGAGTTGATCATCAAGAATTGTCGGTTCCAGCCCAGCCTGAATGGGGCTCTCATAAGCAGTTTAGGACCAAATGTTGGATGCAGACTATGAGGAGCAATGGCTTTGGGGCAGTAGTATCGTATAAACCATTTAACAGTCCAGTTTTCCTAGTTAAGTTTATTTCCTGTAGAAATCTTGTCTCTCGGGGAGCCTGGGTGGCTCAGTTGTTACGCGTCTGCCTTCGGCTCAGGTCGTGACCCCGGGGTCCCGGGATCAAGCCCTGCATCGGGCTCCCTGCTCAGTGGGAAGCCTGCTTCTCCCTCTGCCACTCCCCCTGCTTGTGTTCCCTCTCTCGCTGTGTCTCTCTCTGTCAAATAAATAAATAAGATTTTAAAAAAGAAAGAAAGAAATCCTTGTCCCTGACAGAGGCATTTGGGGCTGCTCGGGGGTCCACGTGCCCTGTTAGAAGGCAGCTCTCAAACAGCAGCTCCTCACATTCTGTCTGTCAGCTCTGATGAGTGGGGGAGACATCAGATTTGTTAGGCTTTACGGTGATCTGGGATATGGCTCATTTCTTTCATGTTTGGCAGGTGCTATTGTGTTGGATATACATAAGGTTTTTTTAAATGTTTTTGGTCAAATTGAAGTCTTTCCCTTTCCCATGCAGTGTAAGGCCAGCGTAGCTGGACACCGATCTTCATGTTCACTCTGCAAGTGCCCAAGGGAAGGTGAGTGTTGGTAGAGGTGGTGGTGGTAGTTTTTATTTTATGTACTGATCAAAACAAATTTCATGCTCTCTTTGGCTTTTAAGAGTGGTCATACCTAAAGACAAGTTGATCTGTAAAGCTCTTAAAAGTGCAATGTGATCTCTAACTTCATGTGACCTGTTAGGGAATGATATTGGATCTCAGTTCCACCAGGGGAAGGAGATGGGTTGCCAAATCCTCACATTGAGGGAACCAAGTGGGCAGCTGACCAGAGGTCAGTAGTAGTGTTATTTAGAATACATTTAAGGATGTTAGGTTGAGAAAGATTCTCCGTGGCATTCGTCCATGTGACCCTTATCCCCCACTGCTTTGGTGTTACTGAGAATCATCTGTTATTGGGATTGTTTTCTTATTTACGCTTTATATAAACATTTCAGGATCTTCAACAGAAAAATATTTGTAAAATAACAGTAAAAAATGAACAAGAGAAAATAATCAGGATTGAGGGTATATGTTGTTTTTATAAAGGAATAAACCTACCAGCTTCTCAGTCACTTAACTTTAAGTAAATTTCTCCAGAGAACCTTTAGGTAGGCAACCTTGAAGAGTCTGTCAAAGGCATCTGTAGCAATGACTGTTTTTGTTTGTTTTTCTTTTTTAAAGATTATTTATTTATTGCAGAGAGTGAGCGAGTGCACAAGCAGGGGGAGCAGCAGAGAGAGAGGGAGAAGCAGGCTCCCTGCTGAGCAGGGAGCCCGATCCCAGGACCCTGGGATCGTGGCCTGAGCCAAAGGCAGATGCTCAACCAATTGAGCCACCCAGGTGCCCCAGCAATGACTATTATATGCCTGTTTCTGATATTACCCCTTCAGGAGAGCTAGGGCATGACCATAAAATACAGTTCAGTTTAGGGATCCAGGTAGCCTTCTGAAGGACCTCTTTGTTCCAAGTTTAGGACTTAGTATGTCTACAAAGAGTTTCGTAGCTGGGGTTTTGGCCTATAGTGGAGATTCTACTCTCCAGTGAGGACTGTGAAGCAGGTGTTCTGAAAATCTTTAAGGAAGGCTCTAGATGCTGTAGAGACCAAACCAACCTGTGAGAAGGTGAGTAAGTAACAGATTTTTAGCTTGTATTACAATTCAGATTACGCAAAATTGTGGGTTTTTTCCCTGAAGAAAGGCTTGCTTTCTCAGTATATTCTAACAAATGAATGGCTGGTTTATAAAAATCCTTGGGTACCATAACACTAAGAGGGCTAAGACAGCTTTAACCTGAAAACATGTAAAACAGGTGTTCACTAGTTGCCTATCACTGCTGTTAAGTTATCTCTACATTGGTCCTATAGAATGTATTTTTTTGAACTACATGGCTTCCTGTGAACCCTCCCAAGAATTGAATTCGTTGCAAAAATATGTTCCTAATTAATTGGACAAATTGTCCTGCTATAGAAAGAGATTGAGAATGAATCATTTATATTTTGAAGGACATTTGCTCATTACAATTATTTGCAGGTGAATGAGCTATATGCAGGTAGGTCTGTTAGCTTCCCCAGAGAAGAGGGGACCTGTGGTCTTACAGAATTGGAGACAGCTGTCTTAGTACCATAACACTGGAAGAAGCAAGACTCCTAGACACATACGTTTGGGATATATGTTTCTACCAAACTTCTGGCAAGGGTCATAGCTGTGGTAATTTTGTTCCCAAATCTGTTCTTATCATTGGTTTTAATAGTCAGGCCCAGCATCTCATGAAGTATTTCTTATATTTAAATGTTTGGGAAGTGATAGAAAACTCGTAAGATGAAATTTTTTAAGTACTTGAAGGGTTTCTTTGAACTATTTCATGTGCTCATTGGCCTGGCTTAATATCTGTTAGAGGACTTTTTTGTAGGTATTTCTGAGACTATTAAAACCATTCCAGTATGAGTATTTGTTAGCAGGTAAGGAGGAATCACAGCAGTAGTGTTTTTTGGATGAAACCTGCTGGAGATTCTCTTTCTGTTTCTGTTCCTGTAGTGACAGAGGCCAAGCAAGAATTAATAACCTATCCTCAGCCTCAGAAAACATCCATACCAGCACCATCAGAAAAACAACCCAACCAGTCCCCAAGGTCAGCTGATAAGGAACCTGAACCCAAGAAGCGGGAAGAAGGACAAGAACCACGCTTGGGACATCAAAAGAGAGAAGGAGAAAGGTATCTGCCTCCTCGAAGGGAAGGGCTCACCTTCCGAAGAGACCGAGAAAAGGAGCCATGGTCTGGGGAGACACGCCAGGATGGGGAGAGCAAAAGTAAGTGATTTGTCAGGGCACAAACCAGACTGTGACCACTGCAGTTCGAGTATAGATGGCCTGTTTTGTGGCTAGGGACCAGGTGTTTCTCACACCGTAGTAAAACTGCTCAACATGATTGTTAGAGGCTATTGCTTTCTGCAGGCCTTGCTGTACCATTTGGAGGAACCTACATCCTCCAAATAGCAAGTTGCTATTCAAATGCAGCAAGGCATCATTTTAGATTTCTGAGTATTGGTGAAGAAATGTTTGAAGTATATGACCCAACATTGTTTTATACAATCAGCCTTGCTGGAGCAGAATAGCATCTGCAGTAAAAAAAAGACAATCAGGCTCTGAGGGCTTTGGAAATTAACCTTTCTCTCTTTCCTTGCTCCTCCCATTTCTATGTGGTTTGTTCAGCAATTATGCTAAAGCGCATCTATCGTTCCACTCCACCTGAGGTCATAGTGGAAGTGCTGGAACCCTACGTCCGCCTTACTACTGCCAATGTCCGTATCATCAAGAACAGAACTGGCCCCATGGGCCACACTTACGGCTTTATTGACCTCGACTCCCATGCGGTAAGTTTCCTCTGCCTTGGAATGGCCAAGGGACAGCTGGCTATAGAAACCTGAAGAAGGTTTGAAGGACTTCCTTATCATTGGAATTCTCATGTGCTACCTGGTATCAAAACCCTCTTGTTCTTTCCTTTGGGTTTAATGCTCATTCAGAGGAAGGGACTGCCTTTGAAAGTTAGAATTCTGAGCATTTTTCTAGATTTGGTTTTGTCTTTTGGCATTTACAATGTCCAATTAAAATAACATGAGAACTTAGGGGCGCCTGGGTGGCTCAGATGGTTAAGCGTCTGCCTTCGGCTCAGGTCATGATCCCGGGGTCCTGGGATGGAGTCCCGCATCGGGCTCCCTGCTAGGCGGGGAGCCTGCTTCTCCCTCTGCCTCTGCCTCTCCCTCTCTCTCTCTCTGACTCTCATGAATAAATAAATTTAAAAAAAAATTTTTTTTTTTTTAAATAAATAAATAAATAAATAAAATAACATGAGAACTTAGTTACTTGTGAAGAATCTGTGTACCGAACCTTGCAAGATTTAGCAAATTTTCTAGTTTCTTAAATTTGTTTTGCTCAGCCATAGATGGTTTTATATTTGATGGTAACAGGACATTTCCTCTTTTTCCTTAAAATGTTGTTTAAGAGATTCTTGTGGCTTGAATTTTTAGTTGTGGGGCCCTTTTCTATGGAGGTAACAGGAAAGTAATAATGAAAATCATTGGTATTTTTCTTTTTTAAGATTTTATTTATTTGAGAGAGAAAGAGCACGAGCTGGGAGAGGGGCAGAGGGAGAGGGAGAAGCAGACTCCCCACTGAGCAGGGAGCCTGATGCTGGGCTTGATCCCAGGACCCTGGGATCATAATCTGAGCTGAAGGCAGATGCTTAACCAACTGAGCCACCCAGGCACCCCTTGTTGGTATTTTTTAGATTTCATGCTCAGAAGTCACAAGGGACTTTGTAAACTGGATCTGATGCAATGAGAGTTGCAGCCTAAAAGAAGAGAATTTGGATTTCTGATATTAATACCAGAAACTGATGTTTACTATGATCACTATTCTGATGAACCCTTCATCAAGAGTTGCCTGTTTTTGCCAGGGTGCTCTTACTATTATAATTACAACCAGAACATAATGTTCAGTAAATTTTTCTTTTGAGAAGAAAATCCACGTTCAGTTCTCTTTCAAAGGACATGGCCTTTTCTCTCTTTGTGCTGCAATGTGTCTTTGGTTTCCCAGGAAGCTCTTCGTGTAGTGAAGATCTTGCAGAACCTTGATCCACCATTTAGTATTGATGGGAAGATGGTAGCTGTAAACTTGGCCACTGGAAAACGAAGGTAAGGCAGAAGAGTGGGGCTCCTTTGTGATTCCCCTACTCAAGTTTTTGGGAGGCAACTCTGAAAGGTAGAGATGGTAAGACATGGTACCTTCCGATGTGGATTTCTTCAGGTAGTGTGCATGTTTTCTTTTTATGAAGCTTGCCTTATTCTGACTTTAGTTGTCTTTTTTTGTTGTTTTTGTTTGGTTTTTCCTTAAATAGCAGCACTAGGTACTTAAGTGCCTTCCCTCTTCACTGCCTGGTATCTTTGGGTTCCAAATGATGATACCGTCTTGGATGTGCAGAAATCTCGATACATCCTTGCGCCTCAGAATCCTAAGAAAATGCTGTCCTGACTCCCCATTCCTCTGACCCTGGTCATGCCTCCATGGTACTGGGAAGTCTAATTCCTCTTTACTCCTATACTTACCTTGACCCAGGAGTGGTAACTGGGAAATGGCTGCATCAGAGAGGCAGGCTTGCAAGAATGGGGCAGATCTTGCTCTAGCACCCTCAACTCGTTTGCTGTTTTGCTTCAGCATTAGCTTTGTAGAAATCTCTGTACTGCCAGCCCTGCTTGCTCTGGGTTGGTTTCTTTCCCTCCAAAATGGGGGAAAGTTAGTTTCTTGGCAAATCTGTAGGGTTAGGCAATCCTCAAGTGGCTTTTTGTAGCAGACTCAAGATGTGTTGTATTATTTGTTGCAGAAATGATTCTGGGGACCATTCTGACCACATGCACTACTATCAGGTAGGCTTCAGCAGTTGGGGAGTGCTCTGTCAAAATCCTCAAGTGACTGAAAGAGTGATCTTGAATTTTCTTCAGTGGGTGACTGTTAAGGTTAAGAGCTATCAGAAGTTCCATAATTTTAACTAGCCTTTCTGTGATAGGGTAAAAAGTATTTCCGAGATAGGAGAGGAGGAGGCAGAAATTCAGACTGGGCTTCAGATACAAATCGACAAGGACAACAGTGTAAGTCACTTGTTTTATTTCTATTGCTCTTTGTGGCTTGACTACTCATTAATTGAAATCTTTGTGGTCACAAAGTTAGCAAGAGATACTGTTGACTGGGGATGCACATTCAGAGAGAGCACCATCTACAGGTTCTGCACCTGTTTGGGTTGGCCAGCCCCATTCCTGGGTTGTTCTCAGTGAGTCCCCAGCCAGGGCTTCACTGGACAGGGACTAACATTGGCTCTGGTTTTATTCCCACTAGCATCATCTGACTGCTACATATATGATTCTGCTACTGGCTACTATTATGACCCTTTGGCAGGAACTTATTATGACCCCAACACCCAGGTGAGTTTTTGGTTTGTTTACTTTATCAATGATTCTTTTGAGAAAAGTACCTATAATTTATTACTTTGAAGATTTTATTCCCTGGATTTTTTGGTTGCTCATTACATGAAAAGTAGAAAAGTTTAAAACTTATGGAAGTTTAAATATTTCTCCATTCCTGGCAGCTGCTGTTATACTGTCTGTATCTCATGTCTAGTCTGGTGTTTTTTAAAGTCCACATCTTATATTGAGTTGTATTTATTGAGTTGTGTTCATTCAGGATTTAAAGATGGTGACCTTTGTGTTAACTGTTACCTATATGGCATTATAGGTAAGAATAGTGCTGCTCTTGGAAAAATGGACAGTGAGTGGTCTGGATGTGTCCTGGCCCCTGGAGTGGGTTTCAAGATTGTTTGATGTGGTCTCTTCTTAGGCTTGTGAGGGAGAGAGCTGTTCTTTCTCCCAGAAGGGAACTTGTTCCTTAGACCTAGAATTAACTGGGAAAGTGAGATATTCTGTAGACTTAACAGTTTGTAACTGTATTGCAGCAAGAAGTCTATGTGCCCCAGGACCCTGGGTCACCTGAAGAAGAAGAGATCAAGGAAAAGAAGTCCACCAGTCAAGGAAAGTCAAGTAGCAAGAAGGAAGCATCTAAAAGAGATGGCAAGGAGAAAAAAGACCGAGGAGTAACAAGGGTAAGAGAACTTGTAAATCTGCTCTTTACCAGACAATTACAGATTCAAATAAAAGAGTCATAGAGGAGATCTAGGGTTGAGGTGTCAAGTTACCAAAAAGCAGGCAATCCCCTTGCCTCTTACAGCTGGTGGTAACTCTTTCACAAATGCAAAAACTGTGGATGGTAGAACAAAGTGACTCAGCTCAAACCCTAACACCTGGGCTCCGCACAGTTTCACTTTCCTACGCCCCCTCTTCAGTGCTTGACTCTGTATACATGTTTCTGTAGGTGTAATTGTAGCAGAGGTTACCATTCTGTATTCTCTGCTCTGTTTATATTTGATCTTAAGTAGTTTTTCCATGGTTTTATAATACTCTCTATTATTTTAATGCCTGTATGGTAAAAACTCACAGTAAAACTGTACCCTTATTTTCATCAATCCTGCATTATTGGTCTTTTCTTTCTAGTCTTATTCTGTTGTAGTGTGCATCATTCAGCATTTTATTTCTCCTTCTAAATTACTTCCTTAGGATGAACTTTCAAAATGGAAGATGTTGAATATTTTGGTATCTCCTGACATAAAGCCAAATTATTTTCCAAAGAATTACATTGATTTGCCCTGGCACCAATTATGCATTAGTGAAAATGGATGAATTTGCTTGTGGCTCAATTTATAACTTGTCTGTTTCCCCTTCTAATACTGCTAGTTGTTTATCTAGAGATTCAGAGAGAGAGAAAATATGTGTGTGTTTCTGAGAACTTAGACTTTAGAGTTCTGCTGGCTTAATATTTGGATTCAGCTTTTGCCACTTTTCTTTCCAACCATATTCCCAGTCATTTGTAAAATGAGGGTATTAATGCCTATCTGGGAGGGTTGTAGTAAAGGCTGAGGACAGTAATGCATATAAATGTCCTATCTGTTGCCTGACATATAGCGATCACTCAGTATATACTGAATGTTATGTTTTCAAAGGCTTTTTATTTTTGAAATCATTATGGCAGCATTACAGATATTTCACAGATTAGGAGTTTTGGAAAATCTGATTAATTTCAACAGGGTTCTTAACCCAGCTTTTATGAGTATCATGTAAGAATTACGGGTTTAATCAGTTTCAGGAAAATGCCAGTGAGGGGACAGCCCCCCCAGAGGACGTCTTTAAGAAGCCCCTGCCTCCCACTGTGAAGAAGGAAGAAAGTCCTCCACCAGTAAGGCTAAGCCAAGGCCCGGGACTGGGGCTGGGGCTGGGGCTGGTTCTGGTTCTGAATGGGAAGGGAAGTTCAAAGGCTGATGCTTCACTTTGGTGTTGGTCCTTTTGTTCTACCTCCCAAACAAGGACTTTTCTTGAGTATGAGCATGAGATAAATGTTCCTGCCTGCTAATAGGGATATAACTGGAGAATCAAGGCAACTTTCTGTCTTCTTTCTTTGTACCCTGCACCATTCCCATCAGACAAGGGAATGTCTGGGCCTTTTTAAGTTATAATCTTGTTTTTGTTAATCCTTCTCTTCTAAGAGACCCATTTTCCTGGCTCTGATTTTTCCTGCCTTTCGGTGCTGTGTAAGAAGCTCAGATGTGGAGTGCGTGCATGGTTGTTTTTACAGTTTACCTGTCTGGCCACAGTCAACAATGCTAAAATAGGTACCCATTTTTTAGATGCATTAAAGTGATGGTCTCCTGCAATCACAGGTGATTCTGATTAAATGTAATATGTAGCAGTAGTGATCATGCTTTATTTTTTATTTCGATTGATCACAAGCCAATGACCATGCATCATTATTTCACGGTTCCTATGAACTATTGATAAATACTCTGCCTGTGTCACATTACTAGTTTAGTTCATTGTAGCCTCAGTCCTAACCATGCCTTTGCCTTTGCCTCACTCAGGAGCTGAATGTCTACCTGAGAGCTTATTCTTCGTTTGCTTTTAATCCACCTCCTAAATCCCTTTTGCTGTAGGGCTTACTGTAGCCTTAATAAAGTTTATCTTTCCTTTTTCTCCATGGGTTACAGTAACTTGAGGGGTTGCTGCTATCTCTTCCTCTTTGTAACTTGTAACTTTTTAACTCTCCCTACCTCTTTGTCAGTTCCCCTTTCCCTTTTTTATCTTCACTGTTCTGTTGCTAGAGTCACGTCTAAGGGAATCTTTCTGGTTTATCTCAACAATCCAGGAGAAAAGTCAAGCTTGAACCATGTTGCTTCTTTGTGGGAAATGAGCAGTGTGGTCAGCGGGCCTATTTTGAGCCCAGTTCATTTTTCAAACTGAAAGAGAAGAAATGAGATGCCATACTGGAATATCCAGAAAACAGGCCCCACAATATAGGTTGAGGTTAGTGTTAATCTTTGGCCTTCTCCTTCCAGCCTAAGGTGGTAAACCCACTCATTGGCCTCCTGGGTGAATATGGAGGAGACAGTGACTATGAGGAAGAAGAAGAGGAGGAACAGGCCCCTCCTCCACAGCCCCGAACAGCGCAGCCCTCACAGAGGGAGGAGCTGACCAAGAAGGAGAACGAAGAAGATAAACTCACTGACTGGAATAAACTGGCTTGTCTGCTCTGCAGAAGGCAGTTTCCCAACAAAGAAGTTCTGATCAAACACCAGCAGCTCTCAGACCTGCACAAGGTATGGGGAAGGGGCCCTGACCTTTCAAACTCTGGACTCTTACCATCGTGCATTACAGTCCGATTTCAAAGTGAATTGTTCCTCCACCTTTTGTCATGAGTCGCTTTGCATTAAGGCTGTGCCCACCTTCAAAAACCTTGGAATGTAGACCCAAGGCAGGCAGCATGGCTGGGGTCTGGGGCACCAGACACGGTGGCCATGCTAAAGACAGGAGAGGAGGGCGTCACCAAGTAGGAAACTTATTTGCTGAGTTTCTCATCAGAGCTCTTCCATTAACCTAACAAGTGGACCTCAGATAAGCCTCTTCTCTTCTGTGATATTTGGTGGCTTCCTCTGGTTCTGTCTAGTTCTGATACTGTGCAGTTTTCCCAAAGGTGGGTCACATTCTGCCATCCCTTCCTGTGGTGAGTCGCCGCTATAAGCCGCGGCACAACATCTATTGTTGGAGTGTTAAACTGACACACGCTGGTCCTCCCCTGCAGTCTTCCCGTTCACATGTACTGACCAAAGAGTGGAATACTGGACGAATAAAACCCCTAGATAGACTCATGTTCCCAGTATAGGGTGATTTATTTCACACTCCTTCTCTAGCAGATGTTGCTAGAGCCGGTGAGGAGATGGGATTTAGACTTTCCTTCAATATAAAATCTAAAGTCTTAATGTAGCTAAAAGCTGAGAAGCTCTGCTTTTGGTAATAGGCACACCTCTTCTCGCCCCTGCCTCTGTGGAGGCTCTGCAAAGTTTTTAGGGGTCTGAGAAGTTCCTGACAATCCCTGCAACAGATTACCTCCCAAGTCCCTTTGACCTGGAATTCTGAGTCATGAGGCTGACACATTGAAATATCAGCTCTTTGGGGGGCGCCTGGTTGGCCCAGTTGGTAGAGCATGTGACTCTTGATCTTGGGGTTGTGAGTTCAAGCTCCACATTGGGTATAGAGCTTAATTTAAAAAATAAATAAATAAATAAAACAAAAGGATATATAAAATTAAAAAAATAATAATAGAGGGGCGCCTGGGTGGCTCAGTTGTTAAGCGTCTGCCTTCAGTTCAGGTCATGATCCCAGCATCCTGGGATCGAGCCCTGCGTTGGGCTCCCTGCTCCACGGGAAGCCTGCTTCTTCCTCTCCCACTCCCTCTGCTTATGTTCCCTCTCTCGCTGTCTCTCTCTCTCTCAAATAAATAAATAAAATCTTTAAAAATAATAATAGTAGATTTCAGCTGTCTGATGAAAATGCTAATAAATGGCTAATATCAGGAAAGAGGAGCCAGAAATCTGGTGAATCCACAAATTGAACTGACCCTGGGACAGTGGAAAGTGGACTATGGTACTTTTTCCTTTCCTTGTAGTGATCCAGTGCAAAGAATCCCCTGTCCATACAAGAGCTGTTCTGGACCCCTTAAGTTTCTTAATATATGCTTGAGGGTATTGTGTAGGAGAGCCATGCTTGAGAAGTGTGGGACCCTTAAGGAATACAGGACTCTCAGAGCAGTCTTTTTGTTCTTTAAGGACCTTGGGTTCTCCTTTTCATGTTTTTCTGGGGGCTTGAAAGAGTGAATAGTGTCTGAGAATGGTGGATGGTAGTGGTAGTGGTAGGAAGAGCATGTGGGCATTAAGTTTTCTTCACTGGTGTGCTCAGATTCCCCTCTCTCATAATTTTTACTTTAGATAAAGACCTATAAACCAGTTTTGTGTTTTCTACATTTTTAAAAAAGTTTTATTTATCTGAGAGAGTGGGGTGTGGGGGCAGGAGGGGGGAAAGGGAGAGAATTTCAAGCAGACTCCCTGCTGAGCACAGAGCCCGACTCGGGGCTTGATCTCACGACCCTGAGATGACCTGAGCTGAAATCAAGAGTCAGACACTTAACTGACTGAGCCACCCAGGTGCCCCTGTTTTCTACATTCGGGAAGTAGAATGAAGGGCTCTCTTGTGCCACACCATGTAACTAATCTGCGTGACAAGCCAGCATAACAACTTGGGTTCCCATTGGTGAGCCTAAAGCCAGTCTAGTTAGGAACTGTTGATTGTAGGATACAGTGATCACTCAGGAGAGGTGGTCAGTGAAAGAAGCCACAGCCCTAAAACAGCTGTTGGGAAAGGCCTAGAGGCATTTTCTAAGACCACTTTTTCTAGACCTGTTACTCATAGAACTTTCTCTCTTCTCAGCAAAACCTGGAAATCCATCGGAAGATAAAACAGTCTGAGCAGGAGCTAGCCTATCTGGAAAGGAGAGAACAGGAGGTAAGTTTTGATGAACCTGTTAACTCCCTTGACCCCAACCCTTTTTACTTTCTGGTGTGGAATTTGTAGGCTGTGCTGAAGACAGAGAATGAAGAGGCCCTAAAAGATGGTGTATACATTTATCAAAACTCATCAAACTACATTATAATGGGTACACTTCATTATTTATAAATTATACCTTAATAAAATTGATATATATATATTTTTTTTTAAGATTTTATTTATTTATTTGACATAGAGAGAGAGCACAAGCAGGGGGAGTGGCAGGCAGAGGCAGAGGGAGAAGCAGGCTCCCCGCAGAGCAGGGGGAGCCTGATGTGGGACTCGATCTCAGGACCCTGGGATCATGACCTGAGCCAAAGGCAGTCGCTTAACCAACTGAGCCACCCAGGCGCCCTGATACATATATTTTAAAGGTGGTGCTAGTTCAAGGTCTCCAAACAGGTCAAATAAATAGCATTTTTCTTTCCTGCCCAGCTTTTAAAATCAATGAAGGAGTGTCGGATAGGGCTGCTGAAATACCATCTTTTACTGTCAGAGGCTGAGTTAGTAGAAGTAGTTTAGTGTTGGACTTGCTACCTAGATTACATAATTAGGCAGACTCACTTACATAGCCACAAGCTTCACTGCCCGGGCCAGGTCATATGTGATGGGTAGGAATCTTCCCATGGAGGTCTACTGGAGAGCACCTCCTCCTCAGAAGAGGTAAACACAGCTGTGAGACAAGCCCACCAGCTCATTCTTCTCAAATTTACCAGAGAAGCCACTGCTTTCTCAAGAAGAGTATGTGAAGGAGCAAAAGATTCCAGGCGTTAATAGTTGAACTCCCTTCACTTTAGAAGGAATATAAGGAATAAAGTGAAACTTCCCCACCACTCAACTCCCTTAAGTGGAAATCTCAGATCTGTTATTCTGCTTACCAACAGGGAAGGTTTAAAGAAAGAGGAAGTGATCGCAGGGAAAAGCTCCAATCTTTTGACTCTCCAGAAAGGAAACGAATTAAATACTCCAGGGAAACTGACAGGTAAGCCAGGAACTTTTCATTCAGCCTAGGCCTCAAGGCCGAATGGTAAAACCATCTTCTCCAGCTGTGATGCTTTTTTCTCTCTCAGGGATAACTGAAGTCAGCAGGAGCAGGTTCTTTCTGAACTCCTTGAACATGAGGTTCACTCCAACCTCTGACCACCCAGCTTTACTCGGAATATGTGTGTTTGCATGGAAGTTTGGATGGCTATTTAGCTGCTCAAAGCCAGGGCTGGAGTGGCCATGGTTGGGAACTCTTTCTCTCCTCATCAGTAATGCTGTACCTCCTATGGACCTGATAAGAATGTCACTCTCTCAGGCTTTTTCTCTAGGGAACCTCCATCCTCACACATAGGTGCTGAATGAGTGGTTGGTTGCTGATAGACCTATATGATCTCTAGATTCCTGTGCTTATTTCCAGTCGGGTAGTTGAGAGTCGTGAGCCCAGCAGAGTTAGATAGAATTTGTTGATAACCCATCGTGTCTAGGTACTGCACTAAGTGCAAGGAATACTCAGGTGGACAAGACATATATTGTCCTTGACTATCTGAACACAGAATAAGGAAGGTTTAGGTGATGCTGTGTCTCATAAGGCAGGCAGAATTCCAGTGGAGAATGGGAGGGCATTTCATTTGGAGGAAATGGCATACGCTGTGGATGAGAGAGATGGAAGTCATATGATGCATTTGAGAAATTGTAAGTAGCTTGATGGAGGCCAGCTCAGGAAGTTCATACTCCTTGAACACCATGCTAAGACTTTGTCTTGGGGCAGTGGGACGTTATGAAATGATTCTAAGGAGGGTGTTGATCTGATGAGACTCAAACAGGTCTTTATGTTGGGCTAAGCAAAAGAGCAGCTAGTAGCCAGGGTAACTTATGCCTGTGGGGATGGGGGAGATCATTGATGGAGAAAGGCCCCAAAGGAGGGTTGATGGGGTCTGGGATTGTGGCATTCTGACTTATTTGCTCACTGCCCACAGTAAGAGATTATTTTTTAATCATGGCCCAATAATCATGTGTGTGTAAGTACCTGAAAAAGAAATCTTCATGAAAAATACTTCCCTAGTGTGTGCGATAAACTCTGGTATTTTTATTCTAGCCTTTTCTGTTTGCATTCTTTTTTTTTTTTTTTTTAAGGATGAGTGACTTTTTAAAAAGATTGATTTATTTATTTTGAGAGAGAAAGAGAGTGAGAGTGCGCACACACGTGAGCAGGGGGAGGGGCAGAGGGAGAGAGAGAGAATCTCGAACAGACTCCCTACTGAGCGTGGAGCCTGACATGGGGCTTTATCCCAGGACCCTGAGATCATGACTTGAGCCAAACAAGAGCCAGACACTCAACTGACTGAGCCAGGTGCCCCTGTTTGCATTCTTAAGAAGTGCTAAGGAAGGACCGCTTAATCAATGTAACATCCCACTAGGTCATTCTCTGCAATTTGAAATATACTGGGCTAAGCCAGAGGTGAAGGAGTCATTCAGGAGGAAGAAGGACACCTTAGCCCTGAGTGAGCTGGGCTGGGTGCAGAAAGACACCTTTCTGTATTCTTGGCACCCATCATACCACATTCTACTGGTTCCCTTCCTTCTTAGTCTTCTCCCCTGCTTTTCATGGTTTTCTGGGCAGCTCCAGATATTCTCCAGGACTCTGCCCTCAATGCTGTTTAATTCTTGCTGCTCCACCCTCTTTACCTAGACTCAAGGCCACAACCATCACTAACAAGCTAATGGGTCCCTATGACTCCATTCTAAGGCAGTTTGGTTTTCTGAGCCCAAAATCACTATTTCCACTTACCTCCTGGGAATATCCTTTTGGAGACCTCTTAGGCTCCTCACTCTAAACAATTACTCAGTATTATATTCCATATCATACTCAGGTCCAGTCCTGCTAAACCTGCTGTGTGTTCCTCTTTCAGAGTAGTGACATCACTGCATCATGGCCTGCCTGGTCTGACCCAGTCTTCCTCCTTTATGCCCTGTATCATTACTGGCCACATCCCTAATTAAGCTTTTCCCCCTTTCTAGCTTACCTCCAAATTGGACTCCTTACTCTCAGTCTCTCTTCTTCAACGTCTAGTGTACTCTCTACCCTGGCACCAAAATCATCTTTGTGAACAGAAATCTCCTAAAACTTGCCTTTTTGTGAAGGCATACCTTGCTTAGAGGGAGGTCTGGAGTCCAGGGTTTTTGTTTTTGTTTTTGCCTAAAGGATGAAGCCCAGAGTCATGATTTAGCATGATGTTTCAAGGCTTTTCAGTCTGGCCCAGGAAGCGTTTTGTCAGTTCCTACCATTCCTCTCCTGGACAAATTGTATTCTTTCACTTCTTATTTGTGGCCTCCTTTCTTCTCATGCTTTTTGTCAGTTCAGATGTGCCCTCTTGTTGGAATTCATCATTTTTGGTGAAGCTCCTTCAGAGTTTGTCTTCTCTGATGTATTTCCATAGGAGATGTCCCCTGGTGCCACATCCATGGCTGAGCTCTTCACTGTGTTATAGGCATCTATGGACATATTATCCTTCTCATGTCCTTCCCCGTGAACAGGGTTGGGTCTTGGGCATCTCTGTATCCCCAGGACAAAAGCCTATTGCATAGATAGCAGGTACTCAGAAATATTGCCTAATATACTTAAGAGGAAGCAAATGTGAATCAAGAGGACAGAGGTTTTTATTAGGCTCACAAATAGGTCACTTTGAAAGTGATGGTATGTAAGTACATCTGCTCCTTTCGCAGTGATCGCAAACCTGTTGGTAAAGAAGGAATCGACAGTAGCAACAAAGGAGGCTGTGTCCAGCAGGCCGCTGGCTGGAGGAAGGGGGCGGGCCTCGGGTATGGCCATCCCGGATTGGCTTCAGCAGAGGAGGTGAAATGGTTTCCATCTTTTGGGGGTGGCGTGAACCTGGAATATACTTAACTTTCTCTCACTCTGTGGCTCAGAGCTGTGTCTTTGCCGTTTAGCTGGGCTTTCTCCACTGCCAATGAAGGACACAGGAGCTGAAGGAGCCCATCAGTCTTGATTATTGGATGATAGCTAGGCATTCTGGGCCCTTTGTAATTTTGGTTGCCAGTGGGAAAGGGAGAAAGAAGTGGAAATGGGGCTCATCTTACTCTTCCGTGGAGTAAGAGATGGGGCAGTATGGGAATCAGGCAGTTTGAGACTGACGAATCATTTGGTGACAAGAACCAGGGAACCTGCAATAAAAGGTACAAAAGCATCTCTGAGAGGCATCATCATCAGAGGAGCTAAAATGGCTAACATCTGAGGAGCGTGAGGTTAGTCCTGGTTCTCATGAAGGGCTCTGCCTCACTTATTTCGGGAAGAAAAGAGAGCAAAGGTGGTAAGAGGGAACAAGGCCCATTTTGTGTTGGCTTGGTCCCCCTCTGAAAATGCCAACTAGAGGAGACTGGCTTCTCATATGTCTGGTATTATTAAATCCTGTATCCTGAAGTCATGATGTCACTACCCTCCTTATTCATCTTGGGTTTTGTTTACTAATTAAACATTCTAAAAAATTCCCCGAAATCCTGATTCTTACTGGTCCAGAAATGCTTTGTAATCAAAGGCCAGCCCTGAGGCTTATTAATTGATAGAGCCCACTTCATTGTTTGTCTTTGTGTTACAGACTGAAGGCCGGATGAGGGGGCCCAGTGTGGGGGCTCCGGGAAGAACCAGCAAGAGACAGTCCAACGAGACTTACCGAGATGCTGTGCGAAGAGTCATGTTTGCTCGGTATAAAGAACTAGATTAAAGAATGGAGACAAGTCCCATAGGACACAACCTCCTTCTTGTTTTGTTTGTCCGTCTCTCCTTTTGTTTTGTTACTGTTCTTGCTGCTAGAACTTTTTTAAATAAACTTTTTTTCAATGTGATTTTTTTTTTTTTGGTGGTTATATTTTTCTCCCATAGATGGGTGGGGGTGGGGCTTATGGTAGGAGGGAGAGAGCGCCTTGGTGCAGCCCATTTGAGGTGCACTGAAATGGCAGCAAGTGCTACCATGAGCCCTGAGACACCACCTGTTCTCAGTGTGAGTGGATGTGTTGTGGTGACCTTTGAACTCTAGCTTGTGTGAGTACTGTCAGATTTTTAAAATTATTTTCCTAATCGAATTAATGAAAACCGCATCTCATTATTGCTTGCTTCTATTTCTTTGGTAACTACTGAGACTGAACATATTTCCGTATGTTGGTTAACTGCTGATTAGACCTTTGAAAGTCATCTTCTGACTTCCCCATTGTTGGTGGGGGTTTGGGGGGAGAAGCAGTGTGGTAGCTCTTTTTCTGGGTGCCTGCTGGGAGCTCAATGCGTCACATGTTATGATCACCACAATGAGTTGGCATAGTAAGCATTATCACTCCCCTCCAGCTGCTACCCCAGGTTTTCATTCCCTCCTTGGCTAAAATTCTCCAAAGAGGTGTCTTTGGACACCCTCTTTCAAATCTTTATTAATTTTCTACCATATCACTCATACCATTTCACAGGATTTGCTTCAAAAGAGAGGGTTGTTTTAAATTTTTTTTTTTAATTCTTTGCAGTTAATGGGGCGCCTGGGTGGCTCAGTCATTAAGTGTCTGCCTTTGGCTCAGGTCATGATCCCGGGGTCCTGGGATCGAGCCCCGCATCAGGCTCCCTGCTCAGCAGGAAGCCTGCCTCTCCCTCTCCCACTCCCCCTGCTTTGTATTCCCTCTCTCACTGTCTCTCTCTGTCAAATAAATAAATATTATTTAAAAAATAAATAAATAAAATTCTTTGCAGTTAAAAGGACTATATCCTATGAACTATTAAAACTTTAAAAAATGAGCCTGGGTGGCTCAGTCAGTTAAGCGGCCAACTCTTGGTTTCGGCTCAGGTCATGATCTGTGTCCTAGGGTCAAGCCTCGTGTTGGGCTCCTCGCTCAGTGGAGAGTCTGCTTGTGGATTCTCTTTCTCCCTCTCCCCAGCTTGTAGTCGCTCACTCTCTCTCAAATAAATAAATCTTTAAAACTTCAAAAAGTAATTCTTCCAGATAACAGAGTACTAAGAATTGCACTTTTCAGATGTCTCCGGAGGAGTGTTTTTTAGGAAGAGAACTGCAGGTTTAGAAGAGTTTGTTGATGGTGTAAGGTGGGAGTTTGTAAACTCACCTATCAAGGTGGGGCGCCTGGGTGGCTCAGTCGGTTAAGTGTCTGCCTTTCGGCTCAGGTCACGATCCTGGGGTCCTGGGATAGAGCCCCACGTTGGGCTCCCTGCTCAGTGGGGAGCCTGCTTCTCCCTCTCCCACTCCCCCTGCTTGTGTTCTCTCTGTCAAATAAATAAAATAAAAACTTAAAAAAAAAAAAAAAAACTTACCCATCAAGGGCCAGAGTCAATATTTTAGACTTTACAGGTCAGATGATCTGTGTTGAAACTATTCAGCCCTGTTATTGTAGTGAGAGCGCAGCCATAGGCAATACATAGACAAGTGATTGTGGCTGAATTCCAATAAAACTTTCTTTACAAAAACAGTTTGCAGGCCAGAATTCGCCCACGGGTCTAAGGGCGTAATCTGGTTGCATAAGGCAGAACCAAGGAGAGCTCTGTAAAAATAGCATGGAGGTATTAGCATTTTGGAGGGGATGGGCAGTGAGGGGTAGGAGGTGTAAGGGGAGGTAGGTATATACCAAGGAGAAAACATTTCTAGCAACAGGAATGATAAATGTGAAGTTAAATTGTTTGCCATGCGGTGTCCAAATATAATCCCTTTTTCTTAATCTTTAGTAAGTCTTTTATCCCTCCCAAAGGGAAAACAAACAAAATCAGGAGCACACTGGCTTAGGGATCAAGAGCCCCAGGTTCTGGGCCTTGCTACCACTAGTGCAGCATTACAGAGGATGGGCCATTGGACTCTCAGCTGCAGACAGAGGTAGTCCAAGAGCCCTTCTGGTCTGATGGCCTGCAGGTACCTCTGTGGTGCATCTCTTTTTCTTTTTCTTTTCTTTTTTTTGAGTACATCAATGAGTACGTCAGAATACTTTTTGAAAGCTGGTCCAAGTTTGTCCTAAACTGGCCAGACCAGGTTTTCCTTCTAACTTTGGGTTATCTGTTTGGGCCTAAACTGTGGAACACATCAAATGCTCCACTATTGAAGACTCCTTTATGGGCTGCTTAGTTAACACCAGTTATTGGCTGCCCAGCAGAAACACCATTGAGGTTTTTTTTTTTCACCATTGAGTTATTAAGTGGTCATTCTATGAATGTTTTGAGAGCCTACTCTACTTGTCACTGGGGCTTATAGCAAGATCAGTGTTGGTCTGTGTGCCCATGGGACTTAGTCTACTGAGGAAGATGGACATTGAGCAATTCCTGATGTGATGAGAGACAGTACAGCAAGCTATTGGCAGCATCTTCCCTGAAGAAAGTGTTAAAGCTCAGACCTCAGACTAGTTTGCCTAATTTTGTTTTCCAGCTTTATTTTGCCACTTAAATAGAAATTTTGCTGTTGGAAATAAGGTCTAAAGTGCTCCGTATATTTTTAAGGCAGTACTTTGGGTATTGAAAGTTGGAATGGAAATGAAAAGTGTGTCACCCTAGCATGTCCCTGGGCAGTTCCCTGAGGCTTTGATCAGAATGCGAGCTACCTAAGGGCAGAGATCTTGGGTAATTTTCTTTACTACTGTATCCCTAGGGACTAACACAGTAGGCAGCCAATAAATGAGTGAATAATGCCTTGTTCATAGGTCTATAGAAAATGCATGTTGAATTAAATTTTGATTGCATATCTCTGTCAGTTTTTCAAAGCCCATCTTTGACAAAAGAAATTAGTTTCTTGGTATAGGCAAGAGTTCTGTCATGTAAGTCTTCTTTACTTATTCTGGATCAGTATTTCCCCGCCTAAGATCAAAATATGTGAACTAGTTTTATTCTTTTGCCAAGTGGTGGAAAATTAAGGAAAAAAAATAAGATCATCATTTCGTTAAGAGGACTTTTTTTTTAAACCTCAGAACGTTAGGAAAAGCAGTCTTTTTTTTTTTTTTTTTAAGATTTTATTTATTTATTCATGAGAGAGAAAGAGGCAGAGGGAGAAGCAGGCTCCCCAAGGAGCAGAGAGCCCGATGCGGGACTCGATCCCAGGACCCCAGGATCATGACCTGAGCCGAAGGCAGACGCTTAACCATCTGAGCCACCCAGGTGCCCCAGGAAAAGCAGTCTTAAAAAAACTTTGCTCAATATTGAACATACATGGCTTTATTTAAAACAAAAAACGGGCGCCTGGGTGGCTCAGTCGTTAAGCACCTGCCTTCAGCTCAGGTCATGATCCCAGGGTCCTGGGATCGAGCCCCGCATTGGGCTCTCTGCTCAGCTCGAAGCCTGCATCTCCCTCTCCCACTCCCCCTGCTAGTGTTCGCTCTCTCTCCGTCTCTGTGTCAAAATAAATAAAATCTTTAAAATAAATAAAACAAAAAACAGGGGTGCCTGGCTGGCTCAGTTGGTGGAGCATGCGACTTTTGATCTCGGGGTTGTGGGTTTGAGCCCCATGTCGGGTGTGGAGGTGACTTAAGAATAAAATCTTTTTTTTTTAAGATTGTATTTATTTGAGAGAGAGAGAGTGAATGAAAGCATTCGGGGGAAGGAGAAGGACAAGCAGACTCTGCACTAAGTGCGGAGCCTGCCATGGGGCTCAATCCCATGACCCCGAGATCATGACCTGAGCCGAAATTGATAGTTGGACACTTAACCGACTGAGCCACCCAGGTGCCCCAAGAAAATAACTGACTGTTGTCTTTGTTTTCTTTCTTTATTAGCTTGGGACTTGTTAAACTTTCCCAGACCCACATCAGCTGCCAGACAGGCTTTTGGGGGCACTGCTCTGGAGCTCAACCCAGCAATCACCTCAGGGATACTCAGAAGTGCTTGTTGAACTGCTTTGGGAACAAGGCAGTCAACTGCTAGTGGCCATTAAGTCTAGCAGGTTCTGAATTCTTGGCATCTACATCATCCATTGCAGGGTTTACAATGACCCTACTGATGTTTAACTTTTAAATTTCATTAAACATATTTGGGTGCCTTCTGTTGGTCGCATACTTCTACTTTTTTCTGATGATGGAAGTTTTACATACATCTACTCCTCCCCATAAATTGGACACTATATGTAAATACATATACACACATATGGAAAAGTAGAAGTGTGTGTGTGTGTGTGTGTGTGTGTGTGTGTGGATAGTGCTATGATCTGAATGTGTTACCTCCCCCCTAAGTTCATACACTGAAATCGTAACTCTCAAAGGTGATGGTATTAGTAGGTGAGGACTTTGGGAAATGATTAAGCTCATGAAGATGGAATCATCATAAATGAGATTAGTGCTCTTGTAAAAGAGATCCTACAGAGCTCCCTAGACTCTTCTACCATGTGAGGATAAAATAAGAAGTCTGTGGCCCAGAAGAGGGCCTTCACCTGACCATGCTGGTACCTTGATCTTGGACTTCCCAGCCTTCAGAACTGTGAGAAATAATTTTTTGTTGTTTATAAGCTACACAGTCTGTGGTATTTCTTTATAGCAGCCTGAACGGAGATGGATGGATGGATGGATGGATAGATAGATAGGAAGAGGGAAAGGAAGTTAAGTTACCCATTGTTCCAAAATCAGAAATTTCTACCTTTCCTTCTGTTGTTAGGTTTTTTAATTACCCAAAGAGTTTCCAGTGTCCATCACTTAATGCCCTTAATGTAGAATGCCCATAGTAAGAACATGTTTAAAGAACATTTTTCCTGGATGCTTTTCCAAGAAAAAGATTTTCCAGTGTATTTGAAGCTTCTGGTTTGGAATCTACTCACTGACATCCTTCCATTATTCTTTTTTTTTTTTTTTTTTTTTTTTTTTTTTTTTTTTTTTTTTTTCAGAGAGAGAGACAGCGAGAGAGGGAACACAAGCAGGGGGAGTGGGAAAGAGAGAAGCAGGCATCCCGCGGAGCAGGGAGCCCGATGCGGGGCTTGATCCCAGGACCCTGAGATCATGACCTGAGCCGAAGGCAGTCGCTTAACCAACTGAGCCACCCAGGCGCCCCCATCCTTCCATTCTTTTTTTTTTAAAGATTTTATTTATTTATTTAATTGACAGAGAGACAGCGTGAGGGGGAACACAAGCGGGGAGTGGGAGAGGGAGAAGCAGGCCTCCCATGGAGCAGGGATCCTGATGCAGGGTTCGATCCCAGGACCCTGGGATCATGACCTGAGCCGAAGGCAGTCGCTTAACCAACTGAGCCACCCAGGTGCCCCATCCTTCCATTATTCTCGAAAGATCTCTTAATCAGAAAGAGTATAGTGCAGTGTTCTATAACTGATACCTTCCTCTGCCTTATCATGGTCTAATTTTTCATGTCTGTATATGTGACCTGAAAAACCAGTTCCACTAAAAGTATGTCTATAAATAATGCCAAAGGGCAAATTATCCTAACTAGAGGCACTGCAATACCACCATCTCACTGACCAGTCCCAGTCCAGAATACCTCTTTTAATTACCCAAGAATCCTTGCCTTTTTCAGCCCCAAATGTTACACGTCTAGCTTTCTTTGTTAGTGGATTCATTTGTTTACTCAGAAAATATCTATTGTGTACGTACCATGTGCCAGGCATACAGTAGTGAACGAAAGAAACACAAGTCCCTGCCCTTCTGGAGTTTACAGTCTAGTAGTTGAGGGCATGGACTCTGAAATCAAATTTATTAATTCAAATCCCAGTTCCACTACTATTAACTCTGTGTGACCTACTCTGTCTCAAACAAGGACAGTGATGATGGCTTTGACTACGTAAACAACAATTGAGGCAGCTAGAAGTGGTCAGATCCTAGATACATTTCGAAGACAGAGTCAACAGGATTTACTGACAGATTGGGTGCAAGGAAAAAAGTCCTGGATGACTCCAGGGTTTTGGTCCTGAGTAACTGGAAGTAGGGAGTCACCATTTATGAGCTGAGGAAGCCTGTGAAGGAGTTAAGGTTGAGTTTTGGCTGCAACTTTTGAGATGCTATTAGGCGTCCCAAGTACTGTTAAATTAACCCTGGAAAATGACTTTCCTGAGCCTTTGCCTTAGACTAGAGAATATCAATCAAATGACACTCTGAAGACCTTTCTTAAAAAAAAAAAAAAAAAAAGAATTCTCTTAATTTGGAGGTGCCTGGCTGGCTCAGTAGAGCATACCACTCTTTATCTTGGGGTTGTGAGTTCCAATCCCATGTTGGGTATAGAGGTTACTTAAAATTTGAAAAAAAAAAAAAAAAAGCTTAATTTCCATAAACCTCATTTTCCTCACCTGCAAAATGGGTTTAATAGCCATTTCATAGATTACGAGAATGAAAGTAGATATTTGTAAAGCATCTGGCCCGACAGTCTATGAGTCCAATAATACAATAGTCAACTAACGTGACTTCTCTTAAAACCAGATTAAACGTGATGTTCTACATTGTGTTAGTGAAAGCAAACTGTGCCCTCTAAAGCCTTAGTAGCAAAGACAAAGAATTACCAATAAAGATAAGAGCTCTATTTAGGGTCTGCAAATGGCAGACTGGCAACTTCGCCCTTGGTTTTGGGGGGAAAAAAAAAAAAAGAAATACGCAGGAAATTAACACTGGGCGTAGTGAGTGACAGGATGCCGTAGCGACCACACTTCCCAGCAGCCCTCGCGCAGCCAGACACCGTCGAGGATTGGATGCCTCCTCGGGAGGCGGGTGGCGTGGGGGAGGGGACAGGCGCGAGGTGCTGTGGGTAGGAGACGGCCGTCGACCGAGGCGCCATTTTGTGAGGCGGCCGTACCCTGTTGGATAATCTGGGGCACAAAACCGCTACTTCTGCCACTTTGGTCTCTTCTGGGGGTAAGTGCGGCAGCCGCCCGTAACGACCCGCGGTTCTTGCTTTTGAGGCAGGCCTTGTGCAGCCTCCCTGACAGCCGCGGGTGGCGGCCGATCAGCCCCAGCCGCATCTCTCGAGTAGCTACCCAAGGCATTGGCGGGCCGCGCCCCTCCTTGCCGCCTGCGCTGTCAGCTTTCAGAGGGCGTCCTCCCGCGCCACCTGAGGCCCGCTTCTTTCGGGCTTTTGACTGTGCCTCTGCCGGGACGCGTCTCCGACTCCCCAGCCCAACTCAACGTGGAGCCGTCGCCTGTCCCTCGGGTACTCCTCAGGGGCGACCGGCAGTTTCTAGCCGCCATCGCCCCGCGGCTGCATCTGAATCCGCCCTCTCCGGGAGGTTGTTCGGTGAAGGCTGATCTGCAGGCTGGGGGAGCCTCTTGGGGGTCGGGAGGGGCGTTTGCAGACAGAAAGGGAAAGCCGGACGCCCGAGTCGGTCGCGCAGGCTGTGGCGCCGCCATCTCGGCCGCAACACCCCACAGAGATGGGTCCAGGCACTGCCTGGGCGACGAGGGGCGGCATTAGAGGTTTTGCCCAGGGCCTTATTTCTCCCAGGTGGTTCTCTTCCATTTATTAATTCAGCAAATGTTTGTTGAGCGCCTACTCTGGAACAGGCGCCAGAGACGGCTGAAACTAGTTTCTCAGACCTCCACGAATTGAACGCGGTCTAGCTGTGTGTTTTATCACCGCCGGGGCGCTGCAGGGCCCAGCTGGCAGCCTCAAGGGTTAGTGGTGGTTATTGTTACTGAGGAACTAAGTCGTGTCGAGGTTTGCTCTTGTCTCATTGAAATAGCTTAGGATCAGCCGTTTCGTTATAAATAGAGTAGATTTCAATTAGGGCAGCATCCCCGGCTTCTAAAAGATTTAAACTTTGCATTAGAAGATTTTGAAATTTATGTTGCTCCTTGTATTAGTAAAGATGCTTTGATTAGGTTTTAACGGCCAACTACCCCACCGGAGTTGCTTTGATTAGAACACAGGGAGCTGATTGCATCTCTGCCCTTTTTTGCTTCGTAATCCTAAAGTAGGAGAAGGGAAGGAGTCTTCTGCTTGCGTCCTTTTATGAGTTTGTTATTGAATAGGGAATCTGATGTTTTAAGGTATGCTTCATCTTCCTGCTATGCTCATTTCAACAAATGATTTTCATGTTGACAGTTGATCCCCCCACCTTCCTGCCCCCACCTTGGATAATCACTGTTAATAGTCTGATGAAATTCCAACCTCAGTAGTGTCCTAGCCTACAGAAAGATTGACTTAAGTGATCTCTCAAATTTTCAGCAGCCAATCTCTTTTGTTTCCTAGAAAAAAACAAAATTTGAACCTTTTGGAACAGAGTGCTACATCTTCAGTAGGACAATGGGTTCAGACAAACGGTAAGTTACTACTATACATGTCTTTGATTTCAGCATTTCATCGGGGACTGAAATTTTTTAAAAAATTGTTTATCAAATATTTGAGTGTCTATTTTGTGCCACACATTGTTGTTAGTGCCTTCATGAGCCTTGCTCTTACAAGCATGCAGTTTAGTGAGAGAAGTGAAGTACTGTGTGAACTGTGCTATGTAAGAGAAGTCGAGGGTGCTGTTAGAACGCATAGGAAGCATGTGTTTTCTTGGAAACATCTAGGAAAGCTTCCTGGAGAAAATGTTCTCTAAGGTAAGTAAGAACCAGGCAGAGGAGGGAGTGGGTCACTGAGGGTTCCCAGTGTGGAAAACAGCCTGTGCAGAAACCAGGAGATATCATACAAGTCTGCCACTTTACACAGTAGCTGGCTATAGCAAGCAGTCAGTGAATGCTAGTTCTTGTCATTGTTCCCTCTGTGGCAAGATGATCCAGATTTATAGAAGCTTTGGATGGACTGTGGGTTACATGAAAAATAAATGAAAAGTTACTAAAGAATTAGTGGAGAATTAAGATGAGAGCATTTGGCTACCATGTGATCTATGGATTCTTCCACTCAGACTATTTGATTTACATACACGACCTTTTTCAGCCACCTTCCTACTTAATATCGAGTCTCGTCCCAGTGATAGATCAAATTGATGGCCCAGAGAGACTCAGGAGATGTTCGTGTCGTGTGATGTGATTGTTTTAGTGCTGTGTTAGCATCTGTGGTTCCAAATAACTTATTAAATTAGCATTTACCCTTTTAGGGTTTCTTCCTCATACTTCGCATTATGAAGTAGTCCTAGACTACTTGTTTCATTGGTGTCTTTTTGTTAAATTTGTGTACTGTAAATGAGGCCCTTCTAAGCCTTTCCTTTGTCTTGTCCTTACACAGTAGTTTTATGAACCTGGTAAACAATTTGTGAAAGAACTGTATCTGTAGTCAGGTGGGTTTAAGCCTCTCATTACTAGATTTTCCTGTGAGGCCCAGTGCTATCCAGTAACCAAAAATAAACCAGATGTTATAGGAAATAATATTCTCTGCTGGTGCTGGTTATGTCTAACAAATGAACTTGGTTAACTGTCTGATGAAGAAAAAAAATTAATTTAACTCATCCAGGTTGTTGGTCCATTTCCCAGTAGTGTGATACCCTTGAGAGTAGATGAGTCAGAACACACTCTCCTTTGAAATTGGGTGAAATGCTAAAAATTGCTTTCTTCCTATTTTTGATCACTAAGATCTGAATCAGGGATAAAAAGGGTGATATGTGTAGACTACAGGCTTTGGAATATACAGGATGAACTTGGACAACCTGACCTTTTTTGAAAAAAAAGTATTAAACCCAAACATGTGATAACCATATTATCAAATTTAGCATGATTTCCTGAAAATTATCTTTGCCTTAAGGGATGTAGATGTTTTCCTAGTGTTTGTTTTTATAAACTGGAGTTTGGGGATAAATTTTAAGGGATATGTTAAACTATTTGGATATCTTATACACTGAGCTGTAGGGGGGAGGGGGGTATTTTCAACCGTGTTTTCTAAAGGTATAAAATGTGATGTACTTTAGAGTAAATGAAAATTATTTTCCCTGGCAGAGTGAGTAGAACAGAGCGTAGTGGAAGGTACGGTTCCATCATAGACAGGGATGATCGGGATGAGCGTGAATCCAGAAGCAGGCGGAGGGACTCAGATTACAAAAGATCTAGTGATGATCGGAGGGGCGACAGATATGACGACTACCGAGATTATGACAGCCCAGAGGTGAGTGGTCAGCAGCTGGTATGGTGTAGTTAGAATTATGAATTGCATGCACAAAGCCTCTAAGATTCTGGAAATGTAATAAGTATATCAAGTGTGGAACTCTCCTCTTGAGTATTATATTCAAACCCTCTGTTATTCTGAAATTTGTTGAGGTGACTCTAATCCTCAAAGACAAACTGAGCCTGTGGTAGTAGAAATACTGGCCAGGGTTTACATAGGGCTCACCATACACCAGGCACTCATTTGAGCACCTGACTTACATGAACTTAATTAATCCCTTATGGTAGGTGTCTTCCCATTTTAAAGATGAGGCAATTGGAGCATAATAATATACCAGCCCTGTGCCTCGGCTGCTGCTTCTAAAAGTTGTAGTTTCAGTCAGCATAGTTTTTTCTCATTCCTTTCTTTTTTTTTTTTTTTAAGATTTTATTTATTTATTTGACAGAGAGCACAAGTAGGCAGAGTGGTAGAGGGAGAGGGAGAAGCAGGCTCCCTGCTGAGCAGGGAGCCCAATGCGGGGCTCGATCCCAGGACCCCGGGATCATGACCCGAGCCGAAGGTAGACGCTTAACGACTGAGCCACCCAGGCGCCCCTTCTCATTCCTTTCTATATGTAAACGTAGCTTTGTTTAGAAGTAATTGCGCTGCCCATGTAATTTTGCAGGTTTTTTTTCATTTTCCGTGCATGTAATCTTCATATTGTAACAGGTAGTGGTATTTCATTGTGTGGTAGTGAATACTGTACCGTGGGTTGTGAAACCATTCTTCCTGAACTAAATGGCCCTTCTTTCTCCTCCTCCCCCCCCCCCCCCCCCCCCCCCCCCCCCAGTTTAGAAACAGTACAGTGAACATCATCATGGAGTTCCCATACCCTCTCTGTTGTTCCTAAAGATAAATTCCTAGGAATAGAGGGCCTGGATCAAAGGGTATAAACCCAGCATTGTTTTAATTGTAATTTTGTTTATTGTAAATCAGAGAGAACGTGAAAGAAGGAACAGTGACCGATCCGAAGACGGCTACCATTCAGATGGTGACTATGGCGAGCATGACTACAGACATGACATCAGTGATGAGAGGGAGAGTAAGACCATCATGTTGCGCGGCCTTCCCATCACCATCACGGAGAGCGATGTAAGGGGAAACAGCAGTTCTAACAAGCAGTCCAGCCCAGCAGATTTGGGGCTTCTGCTGTTTTCTCATGCTATTGTTTTATCTCAAGTTAACATCTCAGCCAGTGAAATATATTTCTGTCTTTAGGGTGGAGTTCTTTTCAGCTTGGTTCAGAGGTAAATTACCATTTATATTTAGGCTTTGAAGTTCAACACAGAGTTGAGTTTTCAGAAATTCCTTAACTACAGGGAGCAGGTCTTGTTCCTTCAGTAGCCCATAGAAGGTAATCAGTACATTTTTATTGAACTGGTTACTTATTTGGTGAGGATGTATCAGTAAAAACACTTTCTTCATGGTCTGGCTACCCTTTGATTTGATGAAATGTATGCTATCCATTTGAAACCTGAGAAGCCTGTCAAAAAGGAAGGCCATTCCCTGGCTCCCCACTCCTCAGACTGGCCAGCTAGGGGCTTGGTATACTGGGCACTACCTGATTTCCAGTGGCAGTCTCTTCTCTGGCCCTCACCCATTTCTTCCAGCCACATCCACCACCTGCCTCCCCTGTAGCTACTTTGGACATGTTTTTCATCCTACCAGTGTGCCTTTTTCTGCTTGAAGTCTCCATCATGTGAGGCCTTTCCTGATCTACAAGGCAGATTGATGTTGAAAGAGGTTCTGCAGAATGTCTCTGGGAAAGGTGGGGGGCGGGGCGGCGGTGGCACCTGGCTGGCTCAGTTGGTAGAGCATGCGACTCTTGATCTTGGGGTTGTAAGTTCAAACCCCATGTTGGGAATAGATTACTTCAAAAAAAAAAAAAAAAAAGGACTGTCTCTGGAAGCTTCTTTAAGGGAGGTTTTTACTAGTGTAGGGTAAAGAAGGGTTCCAGGGAGATCTTAGTTGAGCTGATTCTTAAGGGATCTAAAAGTTTGGGTCTGGTGGAGAACTAGGGGAAAGGTGTGGTAGACTGGCCCTCCAGGCAGTAGGATCACACAAGCAAACTTGGGAGTAGAAAGATTCTGAATGTAGACAAGGCCTTTCAATCAGGTTCATTCGGTTGAATTTAAAGGCTTTTGGCAGGAGAGAGGCGGGTGGGAAGGTGTTTTTGAGGCCAGGTGCTAGAATCATTGAAAGTCCAGATAAGTATAAAAGAAGTTACTTAGGGCTTTGTCTGGTAGCAAGAGTTGTGCAGGTTAGAATGTTGGAGGGAAAGAATGGTAGTGGGAGGGCAGGGAAGGCAGAGCTGAGCGCAGGTAGGGGCGGCAGTGGGCATGTGGAGTAGGAGATGCAGGAATTCCTACAGGAGGAGTCAATTCAGGAAAGTTTCCTTGTTAAGAAGGTTGCTCCCTTGAGTAGTCTGCTGGCCTATGGCCCTGGGAGTCTGCCGAGGAAGTGAGTGGCATGGGGAAGCAGTGCCCTCACTGAGTTTGGGGGGCCTCCCTGCTGGCAATGAAACAAGATTTAATGCTTTTGTATTTCAGGCTTCTTCAGGGAAATAGAAGTGCCTACCATAAGAAGGCTGGTTTTCAAAGCAGAATTTCTGAGGTTCCCAAATTGTGCAGTATTCTTAGCAAATTCACATGTTGAAGTCTTTAAAACATTTTAAAATTATAGTATTTAATCTCCTGAACTTCAGTTTATCATACTCATTGCTTGCGTTTTTTAGTTTAGCCCTCCCACTGATATGTGAACTCTTAGAGTATCTTTAGTTACTATGTTACTATATGTGTTACTGTTACCACCACTTTTATAGTAATTGTCTTTAGTTACTCTGATGACTAACTTTTCAGTTACTATGTTACTAAGCATGGACCTAAGTCACATGATGGGGTCTGGCTCAGTGTAGAACTTCTACTCGTGGAAAAAATAGACATAGTCAGTTCTTTTTATTGGTGGTTGTTATGGTCTGTAAAGTGACTACAGATAGAATACTGAATACTGAACCATCACTCCTAGGGAAAATACAAAGTTAGGTTCCTGTGAGCCTCTGGTCACAACCATTTTCATCAACAGATCAACACATAACCTTGTTTTAGGTGCATTGTGGTTTAGAGATACCTTATTTAATATATATTGTTGATTCAATAACCTTGAACTCACATGCAACAACACTAACTCATGCCTGAATGAAGCTTATCCAACAATGTGTATTTTCTCTCTGAGGGACATCACAGCCTCCCTGTGCTACACTTGGAGAGCCATGTTAAATAGAGAAATCACTGGGGCGCCTGGCTGGCTCAGTCAGTAGAGCATGCAACTCTTGATCTCAGGGCCAGGAGTCCAAACCCCATGTTGGATGTAGAGCTTACTTAAAAAAAAATAGTAATAATAGTGAAATCACTAACAAAAAGTATGAAAATGTGAAAAACTTGGCACTAAATAGACTGTGAAAAGGACACTTCTTTACATTATGGAAGCTGAAACAAGGCAAAGAATTGCCTCGGCCTGGGACATGTGCATCAAGCGACTCAAATCTCTCTCTCCTCTGCACATGTCCGCAGATGACTTGGAAGCACCACAAGTATTGATTGGGAGTTACAAATTTTAGTGAGTGGACAAATTTGCAAATACGGAATCCACAAATAATGAGGATCAATAGTATATAATCCTGTAGCCTTTGCACGTAATTATGGAAAGTTGGGGACCACTAAGAATTTATTTCACAAAGTTTGCCCTGTTTTTCCTTTTTTCCTGGGAGTATTTCTGCCTGGCATGATTAAGAGACTAGTGTATTTCATTGCCTTTTGCAGTAAGGGCTTGGTCTAACATCAGTAACAAACCTACCAGGGGTGCCTGGGTGGCTCAGTCAGTTAAGCGTCTACCTTTGGCTCAGGTCATGATCCCAGGGTCCTGGGATCGAGCCCCACGTTGGGCTCTCTGCTTAGCAGGGAGTCTGCTTCTCCCTCTCTCTCTCTCAAATAAATAAATAAAAGCTTTAAAAAAACAATGAATCATGGAACACTACATCAAAAACTGATGATGTAATGTATGGTGATTAACATAACAATAAAATTTAAAAAAAATGACAACCTACCAGCCCAAATTCATTCTTCTAGGCTCAGTTGATGTTTATTTTGACTTATTAGGAGCCTAGGAATGTTATGAGCTTTGTTAATTTTCAGCACTAGTGTAAATGTAAGAAAATTACTATTTTCTTAAGATAATTGTGCAAAAAATGTTTGAGAGAGTTCCTTGTTTTTTGGCTATTGATTCTTGATCATATACTTCAGAGGACAATGCCACATCCTCTGCCTCTTCTAAATCTCATTTTCTTTCTGGTCATTTAGAACAAAGGACAGTGAGGTGAGATTAAGAGAGGCTTATAGGACAGCATGCCATGGGCAAGACTTTTTTTTTTTTTTAAGATTTATTTATTTTAAAGATTTTATTTGAGAGAGAGCACACATGAGCTGGGGGTGGGGGCAGAGGGAGAGGGAGAAGCAGACTCCACTGAGCAGGGAGCTCAATGCGGGACTCCATCCCAGGACCCCAAGATCATAACCTGAGCCGAAGGCAGATGCTTAACCAACTAAGCCACCCAGGTGCCCTGAGATTTATTTTAGAAAGGGAGAGAGTGCACCCAGCAGGGAGGGGCAGAAGGAGACAGAATCCCAAGCAGACTCCCCGCCAAGTGCGGAGCCCAACACGGGGCTTGATCTCACAACCCTGAGATCATGACCTGAGCTGAAATCGAGTCAGATGCTTAACCGACTGAGCCACCAGGCACCCCAGCAAGACTGTTCATTGTAACATAAATACTTGCACCTGAAAGAAATTCCCAGGCAGCATATAAAGAGTGCTTTCGAGGCTGTTACAATACATTCATTTCTATGAGAAGTGTTCTTTCTTTTATTGTTTTTATTTTTATTTTTTTTTAAAGATTTTATTTTTATTTATTTGACAGCACAAGCAGGGGGAGCAGCAGGCAGAGGGAGAGGGAGAAGCAGGCTTCCCGCTGAACAGGGAGCCCGATGCGGGGTTCGATCCCAGCACCCTGGGATCATGACCTGAGCCAAAGGCAGCCGCTTAACCTACTGAGCCACCCAGGCGCCCCTTATTCTGTTTTTAGAATGATTTAATTTTGGTGGTAGAGGTTAAAAACTTGGCTGATTAAGCAGTTGATGCAGTTCCTGGTCCTTGAACTTTCTTTCATGTGGAATAGTTTATGGCTCAAGCTTTAACTATAAATGTGTAAAACTCTGCAGATTCGAGAAATGATGGAGTCCTTTGAAGGTCCTCAGCCTGCGGACGTGAGGTTGATGAAGAGGAAAACAGGTGAGAGCTTGCTTAGTTCCGGCTGTTCTGGCTCTCTTCCCCATTCCCACCTCAGCCCCTAAAGACCATCCTGATTCCCCCAGTCTTCAAGCACATGAATTCAGAATGAAAGGTTTGCCATGGCTAAGGAATGTGACTCTTTGAAAACGATATTAGAGAGCACCTGAGGACCTTTTTAAAAACTTTGTTTTTAGGGACTTTTTTTTCCTTCGGTAAGTAGTGATTTATAAACTCCTTGTTTGACTGTTTGTAGTCGGTTGCATGGTTACTTTTTAAGCGTGGAATCAAATCGAGTGGCACTTAGTTCAGGCGGCTTGGTTCCTTGCCATGGCAAAGTATCAAGAAGATCCCCAAGTCAAGTCACATTTGTAAAGCTGCTTCCCAATTGGCTTTGTCACGCAGTGTTGAAGCAGTGGGAGAGAGATTCACCTGTTATAAAGGAACTGACTAACACGAGTATCCCGTCTATATCTGAATGCTGTCTCTAGGTGTAAGCCGTGGTTTCGCCTTCGTGGAGTTTTATCACTTGCAAGATGCTACCAGCTGGATGGAAGCCAATCAGGTTGCTTCACTCACCAAGTCTAGATATTCATGAAAATGGAACAAGTCTGTACAATTTAAAAACAAAAAACAAAAAGGTTGAAGGAGTGGTTTGTTCCAAAGGAGTGATTTTTTTTTAAAGAAAAGCTTTGTATATATTAAAATTGATAGTATTAGGATAAATACAGCAGCAAGGACTGCATTGTAGAATTTGCTCTGCCTTTAAACATGGCTGCCTGGCAGAGCTTTGTTAATCACTGAATACCTGTCTGGTGATTATCAGAACATCTTGACGTTCCCTTTTCCGCTACCGATTATGTTGCTATTCATTATGTCCATTGAGAGTAATCTTAAAATATCCAACTCTCGATTTGACAGTGAAGAGAACACACTAGAAGTTTGCTACAGGCATTTTGAAGTTATTCCTTATTTCTGCTTGGAGACCACAAGCCTCCAGGAGGCCTAAGTGCTCATGTGGGTCTTCAAGGACTATTTAAGGACCTCATGGAATTTATGAACAATAAGTCTGATGAGATTAGCCTGGGAGCTGGTGTCCTGCTGCTGTCTGATCTAGTTAAAGTGGCATTAACATCCTAATCTCCCTGAGAATGCCTTTTATATTCCGTTCAAAGCAAATCATTGATGGCTCTTTGATGTAGCATTAACTGAAGTGTTCTACAGTTTGTCAAGATGACGTTCAGTACTTGGCACTTAAATAACATTTTTTGCCAAAACTCCAAAGGACAGTATTGAATGCCTTAAACAAGTGCGTTCTGGGAGGTTTGCTTAACTCATTATGTTGCTTTTCTGCAGCATTTTATGATTTATCACCCATGAATAAGTTATATTCTTTGGTAATATATTGCTATTTATAACAAAGACTCACTAATGAGGGTATCATTTTGATTGAATGATTTGTTAGATTTTTAAGCCTCTCATTTTCTTAAACCAGAGATGACAGCCTGAACTTACAGAAGTAGAACTTCATTCATTTCATACTGTGGACACCATCCTAGTAAATTCAGAACTTACACACAGGCTTCATGTGAGTCTGCTTTCTTGACGTGACAGCATCTTTTGATGCAGTGGCTGTATCAGAATGGCTTGCCTGGGAGTTTAAAACTCCAAGGAAATTAAAACCCACAAGACATTTAAAAATCTCCACAATTTTAATGTATACAAAGCTAAGTTCACGTGTAATATTTCATTACAGTTCAAATTCACTCCAGAAATAAAAGGCCAATAGGATTAGGGACTCAGTGATAGTTTGGAGTCTCCCCCAGCACACACCCCTCCTACTGGGATGATCTTCTGACATATCTCCCAGCTTCATTTTTGTTTCTGTACAACACAGTGAGTGGCTGGCCCTTCAGCTCTTTTCCTCTTGGCCAGACATGCAGTCTTGCCTTTAGATATTGCAGAGACAACATTCACAGCATGTCTTAACTCTTCCAGGATTTGCAAGAACCAAATTGCTCAACAGTATGTATATTTAGAGGGGTTAGACTCCTTTTAAAAATCTGGATATCTAACCTCCTCCTTAAATCTGTTCTGATAGTGTCAGAACACCCGCTCCCTCCCCCCTTTGCCGCCCCATAAAAAGCAAAAGAAAAGGTGCTCCTGTTAAATGAAGGCTCTTTGGGGGCAGGTGCTGGGTATACTCTTGGCTAGACTGATTGAGCTCGAAGTTTTGACCTTTTAAAGTTGCATCCCTTTTAGTCACATGCTTGACTTGAAGGGTAAGGTGGTGTATACATTTACAAACTCTTCTGACCCCCCTGAAGAAACTTCATTGGCCTCCTGGTTACTCATCTTGAAGAGAGTACCATGTATTTCAGGGAAAAACACATCTGTCACCTAGGACATAAAACATGGTTTCAGTTGGCAGGAAGAAATCTCATTTAGCTGCTTTAGAGTCGATGGCATTCAGAATAGGCCCTCCAAAGAAAGAATTGTAACCACATTCCCTTTAAAACTGAGCTCCCCTCCCCTCGTCCCCCAGAGGACACATCCTGAAGCAGGAGTTTGGGGAAAGAGGAAATAGAAAAGCTTTTACTTTGCATAAGGACGGGGGACTGGGGGAAAAGTGAAGCGAAGCCCAAGGACACCATACTGAGGCTAAAGTAGGAGGCAATCTCAGAACTGGGAGAGTTGTGTCTTCTGCTTTTTGAAATAGACTGTCACTCTCAGGCAGCCTGGCAATGCTGAATGTTAGGACTTCTGTCTCTGCTGGAGACACGGCCTGGTGCATGTCAGCGGTTAGAGTTTGGCAGCTTTCTCAGCACTCCCTGACTCCGTTTACCTTTACTCCGCATCCCATTCTCTTACTGCCTATCTGAAGGATTGGATGGGCAGAGTATAGGTGGCGGTGGTTGGTCCTCCCCGTATGTTGTCCATTTAATTCCAGAGCACTGATTTTTCCGAAGTGTGCTCTGCCCTGGGAAAATGGACACATGTTCCTCACAATGGGAATAACTAATTACTTCTTTTTTTACAGAAAAAGTTGGTGATTCAAGGAAAGCACATTGCGATGCATTATAGCAATCCCAGACCTAAGTTTGAAGATTGGCTTTGTAACAAGGTAAGCATGTACTCTTACCAAATAGGCAAAACTCCTTCAGGTTTTTGTTGTTTTTTACTTTGTCTGTCTGAACAAGGAAACTAAAAAGTATACAATCACCAGCTTTTTAATCATAGGGGAATTTTCATGCTTTGTGACTTTCTTTGGGTTTTCCTGTGTAGATAATAGAGTCCCTAGAACACTAGCAATTTTATTTATTAAGATCCAGGTTCTAAGCTCAGTGTTTCAATTAGGATTTTAGGTTTGTTCCACTTTACTTGATTTCTAGAGGTCTCTTGTCAACTTATGGCATAGTCTCTTAATTAAATTAACTAAATCCTTCTGACCCTGTTCAAGTTATGAAAGATCGGTTATAGTCCTGTCGGGGCACCTGGCTGGCTGAGTTGGTAGAGCATTCAGCTCCTGATCTCAGGGTCATGAGTTCAAGCCCCATGTTGAGCATAGAGCTTACTTTAAAAAATAATAAAAATTAAAAGAAGAACATTATGGTCCTGTCACCAGTGCACCTTTTTTTTTTTTAAGATTGATCGACTGATTTATTTGAGAGCACGTGTGCGAGTGGTGGGTGGGCTGGGCGCGTGGGGCAGAATCTCAAGCAGACTCCCTGCTGAGTGGTGAGTCTGACGTAGGGCTTGATCCCACAACCCTGAGATCATGACCTGAGCGGAAACTGAGAGACGCTTAACCAACTGAACCACCCAGGTGCCCCACCAATGCACCATTTTGAGCTTGGGTGTTGCCATTGACATTCTGAAAGTACTTGGATTATTTGTTTGCATGTGGCCCGTGTCTAATAGGGGACTAGACAGTATTCCATTTACATTGTGTTTGTGTATATAGAGTGGTCCATATAGTGAGTGCTCTTCTGATATAAGAAAAAGAACTTTGCCACTGTAGGGTTTGCTGTAGGGTTTTTGGGTGAACTGAACCTTTCCCCCAACTTGATAAAAATGGAATTATACTTCAAAATCTGTCAAGATTTGGGGCGCCTGGGTGGCTCAGTCGTTAAGCGTCTGCCTTCGGCTCAGGTCATGATCCCAGGGTCCTGGGATCGAGTCCCACATCGGGCTCCCCGCTCTGCGGGGAGCCTGCTTCTCCCTCTCCCGCTGCCCCCACTTTGTTCCCTCTCTCGCTGTGCCTCTCTCTGTCAAATAAATAAATAAAATCTTTAAAAAAAAAAAAAAAAAATCTGTCAAGATTTGTTTTTCTTGGAAGATTTCACAGTGAAACATTTTAAATTTTTAGGTGAATGCCCCTTTGTCTTGGTTACATGATATCACTCTCTGCTTTTTTATTTGCTTACTGGGACTTGTCCATGGCCCTATTGCTCTAACCCACTTCATTACTAGTAAGCCTGGCCTACTGTGAGAAATAATTACAGAGAAAACTTTTTTTCTTCCAGTGCTGCCTTAACAATTTCAGGAAAAGACTAAAATGCTTCCGATGTGGAGCGGACAAGTTTGGTAAGCCCAAACTCAGCTGTTTGGAATAAGCATTAAAAACCTGACTGATTGAAATGTCTGCGAACCTGAGGAAAAGTATAGATTATAGGGCATTTCAACAAGTAATTCATATATTCTCCTTAAATTTTCTTACCTTACGTTGGGTAGATGCTTCTGATGATTGTGGGTGCAGAGAGTTCTTTTATTTTCCAAAATTAAGCCAGCTCACCTGGTTTGCGTTCTGCATCTGCTTTTCTTTAGTACTGAGGTACTCTCAGTCCTCCACCGGCCTAATTTTTGCATTCCACATTTATCATGTCAAAACTAATCATGTTTTATTATAGCCACAGATGGTTTAAAAAGGAAAAAATGACTGCTACGTTTACTTATAATTAAAACTTTGGGGTTTGAATATATTTCTTTACTAAAAGTACACTGGTTTATTTTTTGTTTGTCTTCAGTTACTGAGTCTCCCTGTCTCCTTCCCTTGTAGACTCTGAACAGGAAGTGCCCCCTGGAACCACAGAATCTGTTCAGTCTGTGGATTACTACTGTGATAGTAAGTCCCACTATGCTCTTTTGGCCTTTGTGGTAGAAGTTGACCTTAGTTGGAAGTTTTTGTTCTCTTACCCTTTTTTAATGAACAGCGATGGCTTCAAGTTTGTCCCATAAAAGATTGGTTTTAGAGTCTTCTCCATGTCAAAGTGCAAAATATACTGGCAATCTCCCAAAATGGATTTATGTGTTTGTCCTTGAGCCTGCCTTGGAAAGCACTGGTGGTGGGAATGCACATATATGTCATTTGTCTCTTTCACCAGCAATCATACTTCGAAACATAGCCCCGCACACTGTGGTGGATTCCATCATGACAGCGCTGTCTCCCTACGCGTCCTTAGCTGTCAATAACATTCGCCTCATAAAAGATAAACAGACCCAGCAGAACAGAGGCTTCGCGTTTGTGCAGCTGTCTTCTGCAATGGTGAGGTGCTCGCCGAATCTTTCCTTTTAAAAGAAACTGGGCTGTGCGAGGCAAATGTGGTTCATCTAATTGTAATACTATGTGTAAGGCTCCTGGAGCCCAAAGTTCAAGGCTGCATATGATAAGTGGTAAAAATAATGTGTATACCTGTAGATAATTGGCAGAAGTGAAGTTTGAGCCACAGCTTAATTTTTCCTTCTTGCTTTGTTTTAGATTGGTTTAGCATTTACTCCTTTAATGATATGGGATACCTTCATGTGCTGGAGGAAAGAGGGCTATTTTTTTTATTTCTTCAAGGTTTCATATGCACAGACAATAATTACTGTGTGTGTTTTTTTGTTTTTGCTTTTTTTAATAGAAAGCTGTACTTCTTTGAATGGGGTAGGTTGTAGGGGGAGATTTTTAATTACATGACAAAATTCTTTCTTGACATTCTCCTTCAGGATGCCTCTCAGCTGCTTCAGATATTACAGAGTCTCCATCCGCCTTTGAAAATTGACGGCAAAACTATTGGGGTTGATTTTGCAAAAAGTGCCAGAAAGTGAGTGGCTTTATTGTCCTTATTTCAAACTGCTGTACTTGCACACTTGTGCAGAGCTGCTTTGCTGACTGTACCCTAAGCCCGTGTTCTCAGCACTGAGACACAATCCTCCCTGGTTGCCAAGGTCGGGAGGGAGACCGTTGTCTTTCTTCTCTTACAGTGTATTCCCCCCATCCTGAAAAAACAGTTGCCAGAAAACTTCAGAGCAGGACAAAGGCACACGTGGCAGATGGGTTGAGAATATGTGCTGTGCAAACCGCTTCAGGATAGTGCAAACCTATCTTGAAATAATTCTTTCCAGAACAGCATGCTTATAGCTTCCTATAGAGTGAGCTTCAGTCTAGAGATTTAAATTTCCTGTTTGTAGTATCATTACTCATCCAACAGACACCTTACTAGATGGCAGGATACAGAGTAAACAGTGATACTACAGAGACATTTGCCCACTAAGGAATTTGCCCATGGAGACCCCTCCCTGCTCTGCAATGAGGCCTTGCTAGCATTTGAGGGCTCCCAACAAAGGCTAGAGTGAATTGCTCTTCCTTGGCAGTGGGGGGTACAGATGGGGAGCATACTGAGAGAGAGCCACATGCTTAGGTTTTTGTGGTTTCAGAGACTTGGTCCTGCCAGATGGTAACCGGGTCAGCGCCTTCTCTGTGGCTAGCACAGCCATCGCTGCTGCTCAGTGGTCATCCACCCAGGTAAGGTGGAGGGGTTTTTTTTTTCATAGTGTGTTGGTGCCCAAAGTCACAGAAGTGATCTTTCCGCTGTGTCTTAGGAGCTCTCCAGGGGCAGTTTTAGGGAGTATTCCTGCCTTCTTTCCTTGATGTCCACTAACCTCACCTGTGTGTCCTCTTCTTTGGACATTTTGTAGTCTCAGAGCGGTGAAGGAGGCGGTGTTGACTACAGTTACCTGCAGCCGGGCCAAGATGGCTATGCCCAGTACGCTCAGGTAGGTAGATTAACCAGCATCCAACTACTCTCCAGAGCATGTCTGAGAATAGCAGCTTTAACAGTGGACTTTTCTTCAGTACTCACAGGATTACCAACAGTTTTATCAGCAACAAGCTGGAGGATTGGAATCTGATGCATCATCTGCATCAGGTAGTAAACTTCATCTCTGTTTTAGCTTTTTTTAAGCAGCTGTGGTTAAGGAGATAGGACGTGTCCGTTTCCCTGCAGGGCGGGGGCAGAGGGTGCACATTCAGGGTTGTCACCGTGTGCCTAAGGTTCTGGGCAAGATCAGGAATGGATAACAGCTTCTTAGAGACTGTTGTGATGAGTGTTCATTCTTAGAATTCAACTTTGTTATCTCCCCTGGCTATGTTTGGAATCATGGGAGCCCACATAGGTTCATGGGAGCAGAGGATGTGGTCTGGTGCCCAGACATCAGTCTGGTGCCCAGACATCAGTCAGAAGGGTCATTGTAAGAAGTCTTTGCTTTAGTTTTTGTTCTAGAATTATAAAAGCCTTATAGTTAAATCTTTTCTGAACCCCAGACCAGTTATGGATTCTTCTCTTCCTTCTTCTTACAATCATGCAGAATATTTAACTTTGTGTGTAGCATTCTAGTAGGATTATAAAAATGATAATGTTACAGGTTCCAGGATGTTTAGTAGGAATTAGGTTATTAAGGACTGACCCATCCATGGGGCGCCTGGGTGGCGTGGTCAGTTTAGTGGCTGACTCTTCGTTTTGGCTCAGGTTATGATCTTGGTCTCATGAAATCGAGCCCTGCTTCGGGCTCCATGCTCAGCACGGAATCTGCTCGAAACTCTCTCTCCCTCTTTCTCCGCCCCTCCCCACTGCTCTCTCCCTCTAAAAATAAATAAACCTTTAAACAAACAAAAAAAGACCTGACATATACAAAGACAGAAGGCTAGTTTGGGCATTACAGATAAAGATGTTTGGCTTGGAGTTCAGCGCCTTGGCCCTTGCTAACCCCCTGTGTTTATCATCAGGCACAGCAGTGACCACCACCTCAGCGGCCGTAGTGTCCCAGAGTCCCCAGCTGTATAATCAGACCTCCAATCCACCCAGCTCTCCGGTAATCCTGTCGTCCTAAATACAGAACTGGTGACTGTGGGGGAAATTTTGTTTTGCTGTCCAAGTATTATCCTTTCCTGCTATGTGAGCCAGGATTGAATAATACACAGACATTCCAACGTTACTTCTCTCTGTCATGTAGTATTAGATAATAATTCGGGGTATGTATTTAAAACATAAGATTCCAAACAGGGTGTATGCTTTCTGCATGCCTCGACTTGACCTTTAGGAAGAAAGTTGTCAGCATGTGTTTTGTTCAAGGATTGCCTTAGATCATTGCTTACAGTGTGTCTGTCAGGGGAGCCCTTCCACCTGGATGATTGCAGTGATTTAGTTCTCTTTAGAGGCTTTACAGTTGAAATTATATTGAAGCTGCTGTTCTTTCCAGACTGAGGAAGCACAGCCTAGCACTAGCACAAGTACACAGGCCCCAGCCGCTTCCCCCACTGGTGTAGTTCCTGGTACCAAATATGGTAAGCCAAACCTCATGGGGCTGTTGACAGTTGGAAGGTCCTAGTTGTTGTCTGTGTCTAGTAAGAGTTCCTCTCCCTTTGTGGGTGCCAGAGGGACACTTGGGGATATGAGAGAAGACAACCATTAAGGCCTGCCGCATCTCAGTGGCTTAGAGGTTGAAGGAACGCTCGCTTCTTACCGGGAATGACTGTGTGCTGGTTTTTGTTTTTGCAGCAGTGCCCGACACGTCCACTTACCAGTATGACGAATCGTCAGGATATTACTACGATCCGACGACAGGGCTGTACTATGACCCCAACTCACAGGTGCATACACTGTTTTCCTCCCCAGTTTCACTAGAAATATCTTTGTTTCACTTAATCCATTTATGAGGCATGACTTGAAGTATCTCCTGCAAAGGAGGGAGTGGCCCAGATTAGTTTTAAGTTCTTCAGACTCACCAAGATGTAATTTCTACTTTAGGATTTTAATTTTTAATTTAAAGGTTAAAAATGTTTTGAGGTACAATGTACATACAGAAAAATACACAAAGTTGAAGTGTACATTTCTTTGAATGTTTACACATATACACATGTATATCAGCACTGAGATGAGAGAACATTCCTGGCATGCTGAAAGTTCCTTCATGCCCCTTGCTGGTCAGTACCCGCCCTCTTTAGTAACCTCTAGTCTGATTTACAGTACCATGGATTATTTTGTCAAGTTAAAATTTATAGGTGGCTGTTAGTGTTTATGTAAAGATAGAAGTTTGAAAATGTGGTTTCTCTTCCTGTGTATTTTTTTTTTAATTGAGATAAAATTCACTGTTTCCTTGCTTGTTTGTTTGTTTTTAGGTATGTGGGTTTTTTTTTTTTTTTTTTTTTTTAGGTAGGCTCCACGCCCAAAGTGGAGCCCAGCACAGGGCTTAAACTCATGACCCTGAGATCAAGACCTGAGCTGAGATCAAGAGTCAGATGCCTAACCAACTGAGCCACCCAGGCGCCCCCTTAAGATTTTTTTTTTTTTTTTAAGATATATTTATTTTGGGGGCGCCTAGGTGGCTTAGTCAGTTGAGCGTCTGCCTTCAGCTCAGGTCATGCTCCTGGGGTCCTGGGATCGAGCCCCATGTCGGGCTCCCGCCTGCTTCTCCCTCTCCCTCTGCCCTCCACCCCCCACTTGTGCTCTCTATCTCAAATAAATAAATAAAATCTTTAAAAAAAAAAAAAAACTTCAGTGAGAGAGAGGGCACGCTCGAGCATGCACACACACTGGGTAGGGGCAAAGGGAGAGGGAGAGAGAAACCCAAGCAGACTCCCCACTGAGCGTGGAGTCAGACATGGGGCTCAATCCCATGACCCCAAAATCAGACCTGAGCCAAAACCAAGAGTTGGACGCTTAACTGACTATGCCACCCAGGCGCCCCTAGATTTTATTTTTAAGTAATTTCTACATCCAACCTGGGGCTTGAACTTACAGCCCTGAGATCAAGATCATGCTCTACCAACTGAGGCAGCCCCATACCCTTTGCTATTTATTTATTTGTTTGTAATCCAAAACGTTTTCATCACCCCAAAAAGAAACCCTGTACCCATTAGCAGTCACTCCTTAGTCCCTCCTTACCCCAGCAACCACTATTTGCTTTCTGTCTCTACAAATTTGCCTCTTCTAAAAGCATTTCATGTAAATGGAATCAGATAACATGTGACCTCTTGTGTCCAGCCTCTTTTACTTAGCATCCTAATGTATTCTTGAGGGTAGAAATTAGCAGATCTCTGGGTGATGTTTAATTTTGGGTAGTGGTATATTATTTTAAAGGGGAAAGGCAGTTTTAACACTCCATAAATAAGCAATTACTTATGACTAGGATCTGTATATATAGAATAGTAAAATAAGTGCTTTTAACAGGAACTTGGCATTGAGAGCTTGTGGTTTCTGAGAGTGAGGTGTGAAGCAGTGAGGGACCCACCTGAGCAAGCTAAGCCTTGCTTGGTTCTACTTCTCTTGCTTGTGAAGTCTGACCACCATTACCCAAGCAGTTCTTAGTGACCATAGCAGTTATGACTCTTCTGTCTGATCCATGCCACCTTCCCCAGAAGAGACGTAACAGACCATCTCTCCTGGGTCCCTGCTGAGCAGGTAGAGCGAATGACTAGGGAATAAAGAAGAGGAGAGATGGGTGCTACCTATCCACCATTGCAATTCTTCCTACATACGTCAGATCTAGTTCCTTCACTTACCACCTTTCAGGCTCCTGAGCTGGCTCTTTACAACCCTATGTTTGCTTACCTGGGTGTCCAAAGGGTTCTGGATGGTTGAACCCGATGATGAACTATTAACTGGTTGTCATGGAGGATGTGTAATTAAAAGCTCCTCCTGAACAGGGGGCGCCTGGCTGGCCCAGCTGGTGGGGCATGGACTCTTGATCTCAGGGTTGTGAGTTCAAGCCCCATGCTGGGTGTAGAAATTACTAAAAATAATAATAAATAAAAATCTTAAAAAAAAAAAAAAATGAAACCACTTCTTCTGGCCACCTGGTTTGTATAAAATGGTCTGTCTGTGGAAAGGAGTCAGACGCATAGCTCTTTGGGTGCCCTCCAGGCCCAGGGATTAGATTAATGGAACTACACTCTTTAGAAACCATATTCGACCTTTGCCCAAGAAGTTTCATACCTCTTCACTGGCTGGTTCTTCATCCTTACCATACCAACACGTACAGTAGTTTCTCTCTGGGCAGGAAATACTACTGGTCTGCAACATGTTTTGTTTATGTTTAATTTTTTTGACAAAACAATATTGACATACCTTTTTAACAAAATATTCCTTTAATGGTTTGACAAAGCAGGAAGTCTGCATTAATTGTGCTTTGTTTCTAGTACTACTACAATTCCTTGACCCAGCAGTACCTTTACTGGGATGGAGAGAAGGAGACGTACGTGCCAGCTGCAGAGTCCAGCTCCCACCAGCAGACGGGCCTACCTCCTGCAAAAGAGGGGAAGGAAAAGAAGGAGAAACCCAAGAGCAAAACAGCTCAGCAGGTGAGACCATGACCCCATGACCCAGCCAGGGGACTCAGTTCTCTCTGGGGGATTCGCCTTTTTTCCGTTGTTGTTGGGACATGTGTCAGCTTTATTTGGATTTTTTTAAAACTGGGCCACACATCTTATTTACATTAAGTTCGCAGAGCATTTTGTAATTTTTTAATGCTACCATACGTTGTTTGTCGGCTGCCTGTATTCATACTTAGAGGGAAGAATATCCTAGAATATTCACAGGCTTTCGAGCAGTATTCGTTAATGACTTTGATCTTATGCAGTAACATCTCGTGAAAATATTTGTAGGTAGAAGTAAGGGCGAAGGGGGTTTTGTTGCAGAGCGTGTGATTGAGGTGAGACTCTTAATGGCTGCTTACTGTGGCACAGGAGACTGTTCTCTAAAGTCATGTATCTAAATGGGTTTTTCACGGTTGTTTGGCATTAGATCGCCAAAGACATGGAACGCTGGGCTAAGAGTTTAAACAAGCAGAAAGAAAATTTTAAGAACAGCTTTCAACCTGTTAATTCCTTGAGGGAAGAAGAAAGGAGAGAGTCCGCTGCAGCAGATGCTGGCTTTGCTCTCTTTGAGAAAAAGGTAACGGTAGCATGAATGGCCGCACTTCGTGATGGGAACTTAAGTAAAACTTGAGGCTTATGAGTTATTCTCTCTTTCCCAGGGAGCCTTAGCCGAAAGGCAGCAGCTCATCCCAGAACTGGTGCGGAATGGAGACGAGGAGAATCCTCTCAAGGTAAGGCAGGACCACCGGTGTCTTACGGCCGTATGTGTGCTTTGGTCTCCCTGGGAATCTAAGCTTCATCTTGGCTGTGATTCCTCCTTAAAACTGGGTGTGCTCACTGTCCGTGGGTATTTAGAGCAGTTCCTGCACATGGAATCCATGTCCAGGGCTTTGTTTTCTGGGTGAGAGCTGGAGAGCTGGATTCCTAAGCTCAGTTGAGTTTTATTGCATTTGTAAATAGAGTGTTTTAACGGTCTGGAAAGAGAAGATTGAGACAGTAAAACATGTTTTACTGGATAGATACTGATCTAGGTGGGCCATTACTCTGATCTGTTCTATTTGGGGTTTTCATTCATGGTGAGGAGTTTGAAAACAGCCATCCGGGAACTTTTCCTGGGCCCCAGGAGGGTTGGTACCAGGAGGTTGGCAGGCCCCGCGCTTGAGGACCTGACTGTTGCGCACAGTTGAACGAAACGCAGTTCGCTGTCCAAGTATGGCACGGGTGAGGGTTCTCGCACGTCTGGAATTACACGTTACTTTACCCAGATACGTAGTCATGGCTCCTTCCTACTGTATGTGTGCAGTGACCCACCCTCTTGTCCCCAGAGGGGTCTGGTTGCTGCTTACAGTGGTGACAGTGACAATGAAGAGGAGCTGGTGGAGAGACTTGAGAGTGAGGAAGAGAAGCTGGCCGACTGGAAGAAGATGGCCTGCCTGCTCTGCCGGCGCCAGTTCCCCAACAGAGACGCCCTGGTCCGGCACCAGCAGCTCTCAGACCTTCACAAGGTGGCCGTGCTCCTCTGAGCTGATCTGAGGCAGGGAGGGGAGGGAGCGAGGCGACACGGGTGCCCTGACAGTGGTGAAGGTTCAGCAGATCCCTGCCTGGAGTGATCGCCTTTCAGAAGGCTGTTCTTACTATGGTCTATTCCAGATCAAAGAGTGGCAAGAAGCGTGGTGGCTCCATATACAGCAGGCTCTGGCTTTCGTGCCGTGCTGTATTGAACTGGGCTTTGACTCTTAGAGTAAATAGATACTGATAGAGCTAGACATTCCAAATCAGGATGGTCTGCATTCTTACTGTGTCTGTCAAATCTCTTGTACAGCAAAACATGGATATCTACCGACGGTCCCGGCTGAGTGAGCAGGAGTTGGAAGCCTTGGAGCTGAGGGAGAGAGAGGTGACTGAGGGTCACTCTGCCACTGGAAGGAGTGTCTTGTATCTGCCTTTAGCTTTTATTTGTAGCACTTAGTTCTGGGTCCCAGGGGCAAGGTAGGATTTGTCACATACTTGTCACCCGGCCATTTTGGCTCATGTAGCCTGGACCCAGGGGCTTTGTGTGTGTTGTGAGCTCTGCACTGAGTCTGTGAGGATGCACAGAAGCGCATCCTGAAGACTGCTCACGGGTCCTGCATGCCAAGTACTTGCTGTTGAGGACACTGGGTTTTAGTAAGGAGAAAGTGATCTCGTTCGGCCTGTGATGAGGGAGGCTTCCCATTAGGCCCAGGAGACATCAGGGCATAAGACAACTGCAGGTGATGGGGAAGGAAGCAGTAGACAGGGCAGGTTTGGGGTGAAGGCGGCAAAAGTGAGGCCAATAATGGACAAGCATTTGATAGTTCATGAGGCAGGTTGATGCCAGCCGGGTTTAAAATGCAAAGAGAGGCCCATGGGTTAGAAATGAACCAGTGGGCAGAGTTACTTGAAATTTCTCAGCCCACGAGAATTTTGTAGTTCAGGCTGTCTCTAGTTAGGGCTTCTGCTTTCCTGTTCTTTTCCACTGTTTATGGTGCCAGCTCCCCAGGGACTGATGGGCAGGTCTCTGGAAGCCTCCTTGGTGCCGTCTGTCCCCAGTGGGGAGAGGAGCGGCAGCTCTGCCCTCCTCTGGGCTGCACCGACGGCCCAGCAGGCCTGTCGAAGTGCTTGACCAGCGACAGCTAATTAAATAAAACTCCTTGTTGCAGATGTAGCTCTGCGCCGGGTTCCACACGCAGTGGATCGGACTAAGTGCAGTGAGGGAAACAAGGGTGTTTGGTGTTTCAGACCACTCTGAGAGGCCAAGCTGCAGATGGGGAAAGTCCTTGAGGGTGGTAATCATGAAGTCTGAGTACGTCAGGCTGTGGCAGATTCAAGTTTGAGTGTCTCTAGCTTCGTTTGTTCTCCGATGTAGATGAAATACCGAGATCGAGCTGCAGAAAGGCGGGAGAAGTACGGCATTCCAGAACCTCCGGAGCCCAAGCGCAAGAAGCAGTTCGATGCTGGCACTGTGTATGTGTTGTGCACCTTTTCCACTCCGTTAGCAGGGGCTCTGGCTGGTTTTAGTAACTGTGTGTTTGCCACTGGCAGGAATTACGAGCAGCCCACCAAAGATGGCATTGACCACAGTAACATTGGCAACAAGATGCTGCAGGCCATGGGTTGGCGGGAAGGCTCGGGTTTGGGAAGAAAGTGTCAAGGCATCACAGCCCCCATCGAGGTAAGCAGCAAGATTGGGCTTCAGTGGTTTGCAGGCTTATTTTAGTGAGGAGACGAGATGGAAGCAGCCAGACGGCCTGGGGCCCACGGGAGGGTTGATGTCACCACACAGGGCAGTCTCCTCTGGGCTGCGCCCCCCACCCAATGGGAGTCTCCCTCCCTGCAGCCTCTGCTTATGTCACCCCCCCTTTAAGATGTCAGTTAGGATTGGGGATGGTACCCTACTTGATTTTTCTGGTCTTTTGGTATCTTTGGGTAAAAGCCATCTTCTGAGAACTGTGTATGTCTGTGTCCTTTGTTAGAAACAGTCCCTTACTTAACACCGACTCAGATCCATGTAGCTTAGATTGGATTTTTTAAAAGGTGTACTGTGCTTTAATTTCTTTCTAAGTGATCTTGGTTATGTATAAAATAAATTTTGATTTAGTAGGATTTTTATGCATGATAAGAAATCGTTTAGTTGGTCAGAGTTCACTCAGATTGAGATATAATCTCAGGATCCGAGGTCCCCACCCACTGGCCTTCTAGACCAGAGCACCACCAGTGATCGATCCCTCTCTGACCTGGCAACACAGCTTAGGTCAGACTGTTATAGACAGAACATGTTTGTCTTGTGCAAGCGAGTTCTGCTGACATCGGGCTGTCCTGCTATGATCTGTGCCCATAATTACCAGACCTTCCTAGGCTTCAGTGGAGTGCTTTGGAGCCCTTACTTGGCACAGAAGCTTGCCGAGCAGGCACTGGGGGGCAGGGTTGGGGGATGTGTGTCTCTCTGCATATCTTCCTTAGCCCATTTTATTCCTTCAGTCCTTAAACCTACTCCAGGTCTCCCAAGCTTTCTCCCTCCTGTCCCTGGTGGGTGGTCCTGTTTGGGAGTTGCCTGGACGAGCAGGAGTTGGAGCAGTCCACACCCTACCTGTCAGCTGCTGACAGAAATTTTGTTCCCCTAGGCTCAAGTCCGGCTAAAAGGAGCTGGCCTGGGAGCCAAAGGCAGTGCATACGGACTGTCGGGTGCGGATTCCTACAAAGATGCTGTCCGGAAGGCCATGTTTGCTCGGTTCACTGAGATGGAGTGAGGCTCAGAGAAGGAGGGAGGGAGGGAAAGACGACGAGGAGCTCCTCGGAGCACAAGGAGGGGTCCGTCTCCTGAATTCACTCTTAGCACCTGTCTCTTTAAGGGCATGCCTTGTGCTGTTAATAGTTTCTAGGGCGAACCACTCCATTCTACAAGGTTCTCCCACTTAAAGGAGTTCTCCTTATATGGGCTGTCTGGCGAATGGCCTTCCTTCCTGCCAGAGGGCTTGTGAGCTGGCCAGGGGGGACAGTGGGTCTTTTATACTTCAGTGTACATAGTGTAATGTAGTGTGTTTTACGTGTGTAGCCCATGTCGTGGTCTGTCAGCCCCTCACTCCTAGGGGGTGTTGAGATGCCCTAGGTGGTTATGTGACACCAGAGCCGCCTCTGTCATTTGTTGTGCTGTCTTTTCTTGGCAAAAGCCTTGTGTATATTTGTATATTACACATTTGTACAGAATTTTGGAAGATTTTCAGTCTAGTTGCCAAATCTGGCTCCTTTACAAAAGAAATACCTTAAAAAATGAGTGTCTCTGTCTCTTTATTCTCAGGTGACCAGGTGTGCTGAGCATGTCTGAGCTAGTCAGGCCTGGTGGTGAGATAAGTGTGTTAAAAGTCATTTATAAATAGTATTTTATGCTATTTTCCTTACCCCAAGCATGTTCAGATTCTTAAGTTCAAGAGTGTTTTAAAATTCTTCATGGAAACTCAGTCATAACGGAGTCAGCTTTTCCACTTCCATTTTCTAAAGAGCAAAGTGAGTGTGAGCACTTGTGTGTCTCCAGTTTCCAGACTATTCCAGCATGCAGTGTCGGGCTGTTAACTGCTCTGCTGAGAGGGGCAGGGACTGAGGAGGCCCCTGTCCCCCTCCGTGGCACTCCACTCACTTTCTGCCCCTCACCTCAGCTGCTCAGGAACTGCTGAGGGGTGTTGCAGAGTTTACCATTCTGAATGGTAAATGGGGTCATCCCATCCTTGTCCTTATCTTGACGAGGACAGGAAGTGTGTCTGAGGCTGGATGTGGTGATGGGGGATCCATGTTGCCAGTCTGACTGAGCTGAGTGCTTGGGCTCCGTGTTTGGCATATAGTCAGGGAGGGAGCTTATTCTCAAAGCTAGAACGTCACAGCTTTTGTGGGTGGTCCCGTTTTCTTACTTTGAGGTAGGCCTGGCCCTTGTAAAAGGATGAAAAGTACTCAGGAGGCACTTGCAAGGGGAGTGCTCATGGGGCCCTCACCCCAGTCTCCCAGGGGTGCCTTGGAAGATGAGGAGGCAAATGCAGAAGCCCCACACCTGGGCTTCTGTGGGATGACACAGGTAAGGGTCCAGCTGACAGAGTCCTGCCTTCCAGGGTCAGTGCTGGAGCGAGGAGACCAGCCTGGCTTCCAGAGCTTTCATGCATCTCGCACATGGGGCTGCTCTTGGAGCTTGGGGGCAGTCGCAAGCAACCTAGTTAAGTGCAGCTGACCAAGCCGGCCTGGAAGGGTCTTCCAGGTGAAGACATACATCCTGAGACCTGGGAAGCTCTTAATTACATGCACCCAGTTCATCAAAGGCTGACTGGAAGCCTCTTGGGGGGAGGGCGGTGTGGCAGGGAGGCACAGCTGAGCACTGGCAGGGGAGCCAGGCCCCCATGAGCCATGTTGAGCCCCACATGGGCTGCCCCACACCAGGAAGGGCACTTGGATCTGTCCTGTACCGCTTGGTGCGGACACTCGCCATTTTCAGGGGCTCAGGGCTCCCACAAAGACTGCTCTGGACCATAGCATCTTTGAGCCTGACATGGACTTCCCTATAAACATGAAGTCTGCGTGCCTCCTTAGCGGTCTGAGCCAGCCATTCAGAGAAGCTGGAGGCCCCCTCTCCCACTTCCCAGCACTGGCCACACCTGTTGCCAGCATACCAAACCAGGTGACTGCAGCCTTCGCCTTCCATCTGAACCCATGAGCCCATTTCTGGAAGTTCGACAGTACCTTTGGCTCCGGTCTCTCATGCAAGGCCAAATTTGGGAGTCCTGGGTACTGAACGGCTCTCACCCCGAGGACCTGAGGCTGAAGCCCCAAGGGCCCAGGCATCCCCCGCTACCAGCCCATCGTGGTCTGCTCCAACCCCAGGCCCAGCGATGAGTGTGTGCTGTGGCCTGCCTTGCCCCATCGTGCCCCGGCCACAGAGCTGCCGGTCTTCCTCCGCATGCCTGACGGGGAGCTGTGAGGGCAGCGCAGACGTCCTCGTCAGGGAAACCCAAATGCCAAATTTGGGAGGGTCTCTTGCTGAACTGGAGGGATCCTCCAGGGATCCCAAGTCCAGCCTGCACTTGGCTGGGACAACTGCAATATTCAGGCTTTGAGGGCCATCCAGGAGCAGCTGTCGTGGCCGTGCATCAAACGAGTTTCAAAGCCCAGATGAGCAGCCAGGCCTGAGCTAAGCTCCCCAGGCACGCAGTCTGGCGGGGGGGGTCTCAAGGGCACCCGGAGCCCAGCCACTGGTCAACCTGATTCCCGAGGGATGAGTGTCCTCAGGGACAAGGTGGGGTGTGAGGGGGAAGATTGCCCTGGAGAAGGACACTGCTGCTGGTGGCCACCAGGTGGCAGCACCCCATCGTTTATCGGGCCACCTGGTTTTGGGGGTGGGGGGGTTCTCGGCAGGTTCTGGGGTGCTGGAGGGGCCAAGGGCCTCTTCCAGGTCTCTGAGATTTCAGGAAGACCTGACTGGAACTCTATGTGGAGCCAGGCAAGCAACAAGTTGTCAGACCCCGCAGGTTCCTGACAGGTCCCCTACCGACCACGCTGCCCGCCCCCCCCCCCGGAATTCCCTCCACTAGAAGGGAAGTTGTTGCCCAGCTGTGGGGCACGGGCCAGGCTGGCCCCATGCACAATGAGTGCTTCAGTCTCCTAGCATTTCTTTCCAAAGCAGGTAGATAATTTCTATGGTCGATAAAATGCATTTCTGCCTCTCGCACACCTTTCACCCACCGGCCTGATGATTGACTCATAGAAATACTCTCTTGGCCGAGCCCGCGACCAGTCTCTACAGTCAGGGGGAGTGGGGGCAAGCTCACCCAGGGCTCTCAGCTGGAGGCAGGGGATACCCACGTACCCTCACCCAGCTTCCCAAAGATGGAAGGAAAGGCGGGGGAGCTTTCCACCCGGAGACGCAAACCAGACGCAGGGCCCTCCTATCCAGTTTAGGCCCTGCACTGCTTTCTTCTGGTTTAAAGAGGAAACTGAGGCTCAAAGCAGAACAGTTGCTGGAGGTGACCAAGCTGGCAAGTGCTGAGTGTGGGTTCCAACCTAGGGGCTCCTGCCTAGCTGGCCCCTGGGCAGAAGGAACTCCATGGAGAAGGGAGCCCTTAGCTGCAGGCCCAAGGTCAGGCTCAGGTTTGGGTAGGACTAGCTCCAGCTCCAGCTGAGGAGCTGGGGATGGAGCAAGCTGGGCCTTGGGACGTACCCCCCACCACCACCACCACCATAATGCTCTGGGGAGAGAGAGAGGACAGACTGGGAGAGGCAGAGAAAAAAGACAACTGCAGACAAAGCAAGGCCTAGAGGATGCTGGGAAGAGCAGGAAAGGTCTGCGGTGCTGCAAGGGACGGGAGGAGGCTGCAGGGGCAAGATAACGAGGGGTAGGGGCGGCTGGGTCTGGGGGAGTCCGTCCCACTCCACCCCCTGGCCTCAGCCGCCCAGATAAGACAGCTGAGCAGCAGTGGTGAATTCTGCACACTGATGGGGGAGGTGAAGCCACAGCAGGCGGGGGAGGAGGAGGGGCCAGGAGGCCTGGCCCAGACCCCCACTTGCCTGCCAGATTGAAAGGCCCCCAAGAGCCTAGTGCACCCAGGCCAGCTCCCAGCTCCAGCTCCGGGCTCCCAGGCACCGCCACCCCTGAGTCTGGCTGGACAGGAGCTATTTGAGAATGATTCATGGGTGTAATTAAGTGTCCCCCCACTATCCTCTTGCTCGGGCCCTGATGGGGGTGGTGCAGCTGTGGGAGCCCCGCCTGCTGTGCACGTGTTGGGTTCAGTGCGGAGCGCCCCAGGATGCCCATCTGTGGAGCCGGGAGGAAGGCAGGGCTGGACTCAAATCCCCCAGGGGCACCGGGCTGGGGGGCTTCCTCCCCTTCTGCTTTCTGCCCAACTCCCTGGGCTGGGGGTCAGCGCTCTGTGCTCACAAGCAGGAGTATGAGCGCACATGCACGCACAGGCCCGGATCGTCATCCAGCAGCAGGCCGACTTCCCCGGCACCCACCCTCACCGACGTGTGTGTGTTGGGGGGGGAAGGACACGCAGATGCCTGCAGACCCCAACACCCCCACACACACACGCGTGAAGCATGCCAGCTCGCACGTACCTCTCCCTGACCACCTGGACGTGGGCAGGCCAGGTCCAGTCAGGAAAGCTCACTTCTGTACACACGTGCAGGCTGCTCTGGCCCAAGGGGGCGGAAATCAGACTCTTGCTGCCCCCCAAGGAAGGAAAGCTGGTCTGGCAGCCAGCTGGGAGCTGGGAAGGGGGAGGCCAGGCACACCCTTGTGCACGCATGCACTCACTCTGTGGCTCCCTCTTCCCCATGTAGGAGGATTTGGGGGGTTTCCACCCTGACCAGGCTCTTTCACTTAACAGAGTCCACTACTCAGCTCTAGGGTGGCACGATACTCCTGAAATAGATTGGCTCAAAGCTCAGAACCTTCCCTTCTAATACCTGCAGCCACACCTAGTGGGGAGGGGAGGAAGCAGCCTTCGCAAACAAACTGGTAAACTGAGGCTCAGAGATGGGTAGCAGCAAACCCTGGCTAATAAAGTTCGTTAACAGCTCGTGGAAACCAGCTCCTGCTCTTGCTCCTAGTTATTCCCACGGGTTGGTGTCCTATCCCACCCAAGGCTGGGCTCTGCCATCCCCTCAGACCGGGAGAGCCGAGGGCCAGGATGGCTCTGCTACCACCCCCCAAGCCTTGGGTTCCCCAGAATCTGCTGGGCTATGCCTCCTCCCTCAGACAGGGATCTCCCAGGGCTGGATGGACTCTGCTTACTCCCCTTGGACTAGGCACCCCAGCACTAGCTTGGAGGGGCCTCTCTTCTAAAACTACGAGCCCCAGCCTGAGCCCCTCAGGCTCTACCAAACTCAGTTGCAAAACGTGAGCAGCTACCACACGCCCGCTGTTGCCCCCCCACCCAGATTTTTCTGGTTCTTATTAATGTAAATGAAATCTGCTCTGAGCAAGCGTCCTTAATGGAAAGCGTTCCTGGAATTTGTGCACACGTGGTGGTGGGGGGGCCACCCCGAGATTAACTCTTGTGCAGCCAGACCAGGACTCATCAGGCTGCAGTGACCCTGCGGCCTCAGGCTGGGGTGGGGCTTGGGGGAACCGGGACAGTCACGCAGCTCTCCCAGAACTGTGTCCCCACAAAGGCAGGGGTGGCAGAGCCCTCCTCCTCCCCGGGACCAGCTGGGCGGGTCCAGAGGTTTCTCAGAGCCTGAGGAAGGTGGCCTTGACAGGAAATGGGGAGCCCTAGCAGGCCTTTGATCAGGGAGGGGCCCAGGCAAGAAGACTGGAGGGGCAAGGAGGCTGAGGAGGTGGGCAGCTGACATTTCCACTGTCCATCCTGCCCTCATCGGGCTCTCTCCTGAGTTGGGAGGGTGGACCCAGGCAGCAGACACCTTCTCTTTGAACCGCCCCACCCTGAGGGAGAAGATTCCCCCTCTGTGATGCCCCCCATCCCTTCTTTGCCTCTTACTCCTGAGATAGATATGCCAAGACCGTGATCTTCCCGACTGGGGGTGGGGGGGCACAAGGGAGCTGGACAGCTCAGAGTGGGCCCCCAGAGACAGCGGTCTGGGAGGTTGGGGGCACAGAGGAGCCCCGGCCTGGAGCCCACAGCACGCCGCGCCTGACTCCCGCCCCCAAATCTGGATGCTTGTTCTGGCCCAGGCCTCGGCCGCCGGCCCCAGTGGAGCTGTGCTTTACTGCCTTTCGTGGCCAGGACAGGGATGTCTGCTTCATTGGCGGGGGTAGGGGAAGAGTCTAAGATTTCAATTTCTCCCAGGTGTGGCTCAGTCTGGAGGATGCCTTGGGGAGGCTGGCTGAGGGGCCAGCACCTGGGGGAGGGGGTGGTGGGGAGGGGAGGGGAGGGGCTCAGGAGGGGTCTCAGGAAGGGGAGGAAGCCACAGAGGGGGTCTCAGAGAGGGAAAGGGGGTTCCAAGGGGGAGCGGGCTGGAGGGGTGGGGCTTCGGGGAGGGGGGATTCAGAGGGGGACCGACTTTAACGGGGGACAATAGGCTGGCAAGCCTCCCTCCCACCCACACCTGTCAGGCAGGCTGGGGGAGGGCGACTGACCCACTTAGCTGCCTCCCCTCCCAGGCTTCCACTAATGAGCGCTCTGGGCTTTGGGAGGCAGCCTTCCCCCCCCCAGGCTGTGCCTGAGGCTGTCCCTTCCCCCACAGTCCCTCATTATCTACTGGGGGTGCTCACTGGCTCAGGCTGCCCCCCTTGTCTGCAGCTGTGCCTGCCCACGGCAGTGAGGAGAAGGCTCTGGGCCCCAAAACGTGCCCTCTCTGCCCCGGGCTCCCTGCACCCCCAGGGCTGGGGAGACAAAAGCTCCCAGCTCCCCGCTGTGCAGCTCGGCTCGGGCTCTGAGCAGAGGGCTTTGATTCCACCTGTGGGTCCCACTAGCATGCCAATGAGGGAGGCGGGGGTCGGCTGCTCGGCACACAGGCAAGCTGGGACTGAGCGCGGCTGGACCCCTGGGATGGGGAGTCTGCTCCACTCACCAGAGCCCCCGTGGTCAGACTCCCACTGGGCCAGGAGAGGGGCTTATGACCGGGGCAGGGGGGGCTCCTGAATGTGTGGAGAGCACAGCTCTGGACGATGGAGAGTGCGGAGTAGCCCCTTTTGGGGTCACAGTCCTGGGAAGACTCAGTTCCAGGAGGCAGGCGTGGGGTCACCAGAGATGGTGGGGAGAGGTTTGCGTGGGGCAGCGCTCCTTGGAGATGGACAGTATTCAGGGAGCACAGCTCTGCAGGTAGAAGAATCTGTAGGAGTACAAGTCTGGGAGGACGATGGTGGGAGCACAGCTTCAAAGGATGTGATGCGGGAAGCACAGCTCTGGGAGGATTGTGGGGAGAATTATGAGAGCAAGAGCACAGTCTGGGGGCTGATGTGTGGGGAGCACAGTTCCCAGGAACACTCTGTGAAAGGACAGTCCAGGGAGGAGCTTGCCATGTCTTCCCTAGCCTTGGTCTCTTCTGACTCTTCCTCCTCCACATTCCTGGGGTGCATGGGGAGGTCTGGTTGCTGGAGCATGCCCAAGTCCCCCCAGGCTCCCCTGACTCTGTCCCGCTGTCCATCTGTCCTCCCCCTCCCCAAGGATTCCAAGGCCCAGGTGGCACACTCCCCTCATGGCACCCTCATTAGGGAAGGGCTTTGAGATCCTTCTGAAGCATCTGCCCCCACCCGCGCCCCCCCTTCCAAGCCAGCTGCAGGCTCTGGCCCCTAGAGCCTGATAAATATTTATGACAAGATAAGCAGGATCTGCCAGGTCCCAGCCCAAACCATTGTCCCGAGAACCAGAGGGGGAGGCAGGGTCAAAACTTGAGTTTCTGGGGGCAGAGGCTGGGTCTCCAGGTTCAGGGTAGGGGCAAGCCTGAAGGGTAGGCCTGCTAGGCCAGGGAGAGGGCTGGGATGGGACCTCGCCCAGGATTCGGAGCTGAGTGAGGAAGCTTCCTCCAAGGTGCCCCACTGGCCAAGAGCGATCCCCCCCAACCCTGGCAGGTCTCGTGTGGGGACATGGGTACATACTGTACTTGAGACACATTGAATTCTTGCTCTAGCGTGGACAGGATGGCACCCTGCCCTCCACCCTACCCAGGGTTAGATTGAAGCCACATTTAGGGGTCAGTCCTTAGTTGAGGTATTCAAAGCAGCCCTGAAATTAAAAAGAGAACACCAATAATGGTGAGGCCAGGGAGACCCTGAGCGTTCCTGGCCCAAGGGGTGGGGCCCAGGTGATCCATGGGGTCACCCGTGGATTCTAAACCTGCCCACAGAGTGCCACCCCACAGGGCAGCCCACTCGGTTCTGCCAAGCTGGGCTAAGCCCTGGTGATGAAGAGGGGGGCGGGCAGGCTCAGGAAGCCTGGGGGAGGAGTCCCCACCTCTCCCACACTCTGGGTCCTGCCTAATGGGGCCCCAGATCTTTGTCCTTCTGCTTATTGGTGCTGGGAGCCTGGGTGTCCCGTGGCGAGCCTTCCGCGAGAAAGGCCAGGCTCCTCTGGCGGGGAGGCAGAGGCCAGCCGAGGTGGACTAGCCCAGGCTGGGGTCCCCAGCACCTGGCTTGGTCTCTTACACGTGGCCGCAGGGGCTCCAAGCAGCAGATGCCAGCCTGGGGCAGTGGCGGCTGTGCCCCCCTTGGCTTGGCCTAGGGTGAGGGGGGGTGGAGACGGATGCAGACTGTGCCTGGGGACGAGGGTCCCTGCTCTGAAGAGGGCTCAGCCACGCTGGGGCCAGCGTCAGGAGGCTGGAGGTCCTGAGTCCCCACGGGCTGGCTGCACTGCGCCATCAGTCCCTGTGGGCGCCCAGGGGTGTGAGGGAGAGGCGGGCCTGGGTGCACCCCCAGCCTGCCAGCCATAACTCCAGCCATGCTTCGGAGCTAACTTTGCCCCCGTGATAAATGCCCCATCTGAGCCAACTCAGGCACTTTGTCCCCAGAGCCGGGCCAAGCTGGGGTGCACGGGGCCTCCACCAGGATGTTTTCTGTGCTTAGCAGAATTGCTATTGCCGTACAAGCAAAATTTGTTAACCTAGAGCAACTTGGGCCAGTGGGGAGGCAGGACTCCGGGGGGCCACCCTGGGCTGGATCTCCGCTCTCGGAGCTCCGCGGAAGAGCTTCTGCGGACGGAGACCCCTCTAGGTGCCCCTCTCACCATTGCTAACCAGCCTCCCAGAAGAGCAGGCCAAGGCAACTGAGGGGGGCAGGAGGCCTCAGAGTTCCTGGGGTTCTTTCCTACTTCTCCAGAGTCAGGAGGCATCTCTTACCTGCGCAAGGGCTGCTTTCCCCTCCATTCTCCACCCAGCCAGGTCCTCCTGGGGGGGGGCTTGCCTAGCCTCCCTGACGCTCCAGTGTCTCCCCAGCACTCTTGTGCCCAGGCCACGCTCTCCGCGGAAGGGTCTGGGAGTCTAGATTGGAACAAGTCTGGAAAGGTAAACTCCCCCCACCTCCTTTGCCGACAGGCCGGCGCGCACACGGCCGTGTGCCTGCTCACAGAGCCACATCTCCAAGGCCACGGGCAGCCCACAGCATCTCCGAACCTTGGCTACACTAATGCATTAATGGAAAAGCCTGAGACGCCAGGAGCTCCCAGGTGTGCCTAACAAGCATCTTCTGGAGTCACTGGGATCCCCAGAGACGGCCTCTGACGGTAGATGTCAGGCCGTGGGGCCAGTGAGCCCCTCGCGTGGAGCCTGTGGGTGTGAGAGGGTCAGCCCCCCGGGGGTTGTCAGTCCTGAGTCTTCACCAGGACCTGTTGAATGTGACCTGTGCCTCTGGCTGCCAGGCTGTCCGGGCCTCCTGAGAGTGTCCCTGGTAGTGTCCGAACAAGAGCCTTTCTGCCCCTCCCTGCACCTTTGCACTCAACCAGGGTCCCAGTGATAGGGCTAGAGTCCCGGGGGCTGTGGCTCTTGGAGGACAGGACAGCCACCTTGAGGAGCCATCGTCCAGGTGTGTGTGGTCATACTCCAGGAGTGCGCAGTAACAACCACTCAAGTGGGTGTAACTGTCCTCAGATGTTACATGGTGTCCTTCAGGCCTGGCAGAGCGGATTCCTGGCTGTGCGCTTCTCTTTCTCAGGACCAGTGACTATAATGGTGACTCCCAGACTGCCCCTCCCTGAGGTCAGGAACCGACTTGGATGGTCTCCAAACCCCAGGCTCTGCCCGGTTTGGAGCCCAGTTCAGCAGGCGCAGGGTCCCACTCGGGGCTCCTGGGGTGGAGACCTGTGAGATAGGGGTGGGTGGTGGGAGCTAGGGGATTTCTCCCAATGATCGGTTCTCCTCTGACCCCATGCCTGGCCTTCTGGCCACTGGAATGGTGGGGCTGGGTGATCCCAGGCCGGATAGCGCCCCCATCTGCTCTAGCTCAGACCCAGCCTCCTCCGCCAACCCCCTCCGGCCACATCCCAAATCCCCAATCCCAGCAGCAGACCTCGGTGTTTGCCTGTTGCCATGGCAATGGGATGCACCTTTCTGTTACCATGGCAACCAGCCAGGGGTTTTTAAAATTCAGTTGAGGTAATTTCCACCCCTCAATCCTCATCCTCAGACACCTCATTCTTCTTTTTTCTTCTCTGAATCTTAGAAGGTTGGGTTGGCGGGGGGGGGGGGGGGGGGGGGGGGGGGGGCCCCCGCCCGGGGGGGGGGGGGGGGGGGGGGGGGGGGGGGGGGG